>NC_054492.1:35370810-35680810 GCF_017639515.1 Carcharodon carcharias | reverse complement strand
CCAACAAATCTGTGCTGCTGCTTCAATTGGATGTGTCTACTCTAAACCCAATTTCCCTGCTCTTTTCCAATTCTTCTTTATCAAATGCAAATTCTGTTCCCCTTAAAATGATGTGATAGTGCATGCCTCGATATGCAGTTGTAGTAAAACATGTTCTAATAACATTCTCCAAAACAAAAGTCTTCTGCCTTTCCCCTTCATTCTTCTCATGATAATTCTGCATCTATGCCACCTTGTTACTGATTCATTTATCAGGGGTAAAACATTACTCAACTTCCTTTTCAAAGGCTTTCACAATTTAGAAAATCTCTTTCAGATTCTCACTAGAACATAAAAGATTGAGGAGAGATACCCCAAATTTTTGAGCCTTTATTCATGGGGACAAGTTAGGTAAGTACATGAGGAAGAAAGGAATAGAGGATATGTTGGTAGGGTTAGATAAAGTCAGGTAGGAGGAGGTTTGTGTGGAGCATAAAGACTGGCATAGACCGGCTGGGTTGGCTATGCTTCTGTGCTATAATTATTATATGATACCACATAACTCTGGTGTCTCATATCCAGATTGCTATTTTAAAGTAACTGGACTGGGATTTATAACAAAATGCAACTGTTATATCTCCTTGACCATCTCAGAACAGACCAATGATAAAACATGAGACCTTCTGGTATGTACCACAAGAAGCATTGCAGACAATGATGTGTAAGGCTCAGTATCTCAATGAGTGGTGTAATTAATTATCTATAAGGGTTTTTAGGGGTTTAACCATTGAGACATCCAGATAACTAGCAAATGTTCTAAATTTTCTCCATGAAAATTTTCCTTTAATTTTTGGCCCATTGAAGTATTGTGTGTTAGAGGTCACACTATTTGAAATTACATTAATAACATGTGATGCATTGTTATTTATAACATCTGCATACAAGCAATGGGAGGATGAAATCATTACACCATTTTATTGCACAATTAAAGTTTCTTCCAAAAATATATCTGGGGAATGAGAAAAACGGATAAATTAAGCAAGACGGCACTAAAGATTGCAACTTTAACGATCTGCACAACATTCTCAACAATGCAGCCTGTTGGGATATTGACAGTTCATGACTCACTTGTACTTCTGTAAATGTGCAAAAATCAATAACCAACAGAGTGCAGCACATTACTGCAGACTCTTTGCACATAGGGGATAATGATGGAATCTCCCAGTGGAAGATCTCAGGCTGAATTTGGTCATACAACATAAACCACAGTGGGTAGTAATTCATCTGTAACAAAGTTTGAACAATGAGGACCTTTAATTTAAGATGCAAATGTGTTTAACAGCAGACAGGATTTATACTCACAAATGGAAGTTATTTGTTTTATAAATACAATTTGGTGTGACTGGATCAACCAAGGATTGGATGCTGTTCATTCAGATAAGATATTAATGAAATATTTTGGTGCAATAGCCTTATATTTTAACCAGACACTTTTGTAAATGACAATCAAATCAGCCTGAAAGAGTGAGAGCTGAATTAGGAAATGTATTAAGAGAAAAAAAATCCTTTAATGGGAACGTACTGACAATGAAATTGCATTGACACTGGGTGGCATTGACAATAGCAAAACGTTGACAATGGGGATTTGGGATAAGGTAACACTCATGATGGAAATGTATTGACAATAGGAATCCTCTGAAAATGAAAATCCACTGACAAGGGGATCCACTGACAATGAGGCCATCCTACCAATGGGGTTCCACTGAATGTGAGGCAACACTGACAGTGGAAAGGCACTGACAATGGGAATCTACCAACAATGAGGTCACACTCTCTGGTGTACAGAATGCACTGACCACAGAAATCCATTACTAATAGGGACGCTGCCCAGGGGAATCCATTGACAATGCAGATGCACTGATAATGGGGACAAAGTGATAATATGAATCTGCTGACAATGAGGTCACGCTAACAATAAGAATACATTGATAATCGGGACACTGACAAGGGAAATCCATTGACAGTGATGTGCACAGAGGTGTCATATGTGAATAGATTATTGTCCTAGCATTCCACATGTGAAAAAAGCTGTCTCATGCCACATCCATTTTCGGTTTGAAATGAAAAACTAGGATCTAATACTTTTCTGGATCCATTAAAATCCAATTTTTATGACGATCTCCCCCAGAGAGAAATTAGTCTCTAAATCAAACTAATCTGAAGCACATTAGTTGGGTAATGATCTTCATCCTTTTAGTTTTCATGCCAATTAATTGACGAAGGAAGGTGTTAGAACCAACAACATCTTGCATTTGCATTTTGCTTTCAATATAGCAAAACTTCTGAAGGTGTTTCAACAGGAGCATTATCAAATAAAATTTGGCATTGAGCCATGTCAGGATATATTAGGGCAGGTGATCAAAAGCTTTGTCAAAGAGATAGGTTTTAATGTGTATCTTAAAGGAGGAAAGAAGTAGATAGATGGAATGGGTTAGGGATGGAAACAAGAGCTTAGGGTCTCAGCAGTTGAAGGCATGGCCACTGATGCTGGGATGATTAAAATTGAGGATGCACATGAGGCAAGAATAGGAGGAGCACAGCTTTCTCAGACAGTTGAGAGGCTGGAGGAGGTTTCAGAGCTAGGAAGGGGTGAGGCCATGGAGAGATTTTAAAATGGATATGAGGATTTTAAAATTGAGGTAACGCTTAACTGGGCGCCTATATGGGCAATGAGGAAAGGAGCGATGGCTGAACAGGACTTGGAATGAGTTAAGGTACAGGCAACAGAGTTTTGGATGAGTTTAAGCTTATGGAGGGTAGAAGATAGGAAGGCTGGCCAAATGTGTATTGGGATAGTCAAGTCTAGAGATAACAAAGGCATGGATGAGTGTTTCAGGAGTAGATGAGCTGAGGCAGTGGCAGACTCAAGTCTCCAGGCTGCACTGACTTTACCTCCATATAGTCAGACTTAAGGTCTGTCAAAGATCGGTTCCACCTGCTTTACTATATTTTAATATGGAAACTCATATGCTGTTCAACTCAGTTTTTGTTTAATAAGGGTAGCAATGCCATCATGTGTGCAAGAAACTGAGTGCTCTGAAGGGCGTGTTTGACCTGATATAAACAAAACCTGTAATCCTGATTCAATGAAGGAATATGATTATCAGATGATGTGTCAAAATCAATTGCCAAATGTTACTGAATCGGGTTGGGACTCAGACACCTCCCATTAGCTTGCTGCATCAGTTAGTCAACACTATGGTAATCATTGAGGACAGATGGACGTTTCTAACACAAAGATGATCTTAGTGCATTATCAAACTGCAGATGCTATCGATGCACAGCAGACACAATAACATAACTACTTAACTCTGTGAGGAATGTGGTCACTTGTATGTACATACAAACTGGGAATATCCAGAATTTGAGAAGCCCTTACTTTGTAATTGGATATCCAAAGATGGAATCACTTTCTCTTGGCTATTCCCACATCAACATTAAATTTTTACTTGTTCATATGAGTGCATCGAAACTGAACGTTTTTGATTTGCATGTGATTATTCTGGTCCTGGAACACTGCAAATCCTTTGTTTACATGAACAGCTGACCCCAATGAAACCTGCAAGCTGATCCAATAAATATTCTGCAATTATTTTCAATATAACATCTGATAATGATACTCCTTTGCTGCTTAGGTTGTATTTTTAATCAGGCCAAGACTGCCCTCAATCTCCTTTGCACAAGGAAGCACTGTTTCCCCTACTTAATAAATACCCAACAGAACTGTAAAAAGTGAGTTAAAATGTAGCAAGTTGGAGGGAACAGATTTTGTGTGGATCTTAAACGTGACCATGTGAGGCTTGTTAATATTGCGCAAAATTCCTCGTCCTGTTGATTTTAATGCAGGTTCTAACCTGCTTAAAATACCCGGTTTGTGCCCCTGTTAAATTAGGGAAAAAAAATGCCATGTACACGCACTAAGTATTCATCCAAGTACTTCAAGTGCTCAGTGTCATGGCATAACAACAAGAGCCGCAGCAGCAGAAGCTGCACTTTATAGACATCAGTGTCAGCTTCATTTAGCTTTATTGTATGTCTGAGATCTATGAGGCATTCTTATGCATGAAGGGAGCAGCTTATTAACCATTAATCGAGTGTAGCTGTAGGCAATTAATTATTTTAAGCCTGATTAGTTGGGAAAAGAGGTTTTTTTTTGCTAACTTTGCTTTCTACACCTTAAGTTTTATTTTGTTATTTCATTTTATTTAGAAAACATTTTTCACAGTCCATAAAGTGAGCTGGAAACATTGCCAAGCCATTGCTTGGAAACAAGTGCAAGTTGCTAAAGGCCTCAGGAAACCTGATAGTCCAAAGGAAGCAAAAACAGCTCCGTGAAAAGGTAATTGCCCCTAAAGCAGTACTGGGCAGGTGCTGGGCTATACTTTATGGATTGTGAAAAATGTTTTCTAAAAAAATAAAATAATGAAATAAAACTTAAAGTGAAGAAAGCAAAAGTTAACAAAAACCAATTCTTTTTTTTTCCCCAACTAATCAGGCTTAAAATAATTAATTGCCTACAGCTACACTCGATTAATGGTTAATAAGCTGCTCCCTTCATGCATAAGAATGCTCATAGGTCTCAGGCTTACAGGAGGAGCAGGGTGTTTCACCTCCTCTCACTGATGCCCAAGCTTAACTGCTTCTCTGGCTTCGCATGGTCCTTAACCTTCCATCCAAAATACCTCCCCCCATCCCAGCCGGGGTTAGGGATCGGATCCCTTTTCCAACACTCCCACTAACACAACAATTTTAACTTTACATACAGTTGAGGCCTGCTCCCGAGTGCTTCCTGCGCTCCCAGTGAAAAGACACACACTGTCCATCCTTCCACGGGCCCAGATTTTCATCCCTGGGTCGGGGGGTGCAAAGACGGGAGAATTCCTGGCTCCCACAAACCCGACTTCTAAAAAATGGTTGTCTGGGCGTCAGAATTTTGGCTATCCTGGAAGTCAGGTCAGGCAATCCCGGAAAAGCTGAGGAGGCTGCCAGGTGCAGAGGTGAGCTGGGTGGAAGGCCTTCCGCAGGGCTCCAGCACTGCCCAGGATTTTTAAAAAAGAATAAAACACGAAACACCCGTCCAACCCTCAACCCCCCCAGCCCTCCACACATTCCCCATGCTCCACCCATGCCAACTCATGCTCCTCAGCCATCCCCCATAGCCCCTCATACCCTCCTTGTCAACCTATTCTCCTGATCACAACCACCCCCCCTCCCCCAATGGCCCCATGATCCCCCATGCCAACCCATGGCCCTGTACCCACCTTCCATGACAACCCATGGCCCTGTACCCACCTTCCATGCCAACCCATGGCCCTGTACCCACCTTCCATGGCCTCTCATACTTAATGACAGCCTAAGGCCCTACCCACCCCTCATAGCCCTTTATAGCCCCATACCAACTTAGTGCCAACTCATGACCCCTACCACCACTCTTTGCCCTTACACCTACCATGACAACTCACCCAGTATCCAGGATGGGAAGACCTCAGGACCCATGCAGAGATGAGATAAAATAAAGTTATTTAAAATAAAGTTCTGAGTGTCTATTGCAGGCTTCACTGTTTTGAAAAAAAACTCATACATAAAAACCCATTTATTACATTTACCTTCTGTCAACTACATAAAGCCTTATAACAACAAGTATTTAATTCAAGTGCATAATCCCATGTAACGACAAACAGTGGAATTCATAGTCCCTCTTCAAAGAGTCTATAACCATAGCTGTCAATCAAACTGTGAAATAGCAGGTACCCTACTGTGATAGTGGATGGTTGTGAAATCAGTCATGTTGCATTAATCCAGCAGTGGAAGCCCTCAGGCTTAAGTCAACAGACAGGGTGAAATAGTAAGCAATGTTTTTTTAAAAAACACTCCAGACATTTTTCTTTTCCAAAGATTTAAAGGGCAGGACTTTTAAATGCCTTGAGAGCTTGACAGTTCTCTTTGACAGGTGTTTTTGAAAGTTCCGCTTGACACTTTTGACAGGTCCCTTTGACTGGTCTTCTTGACGATGCTTTTGTCAGTTTTGATAGGTCTGTTAACAGTTCCAATGAGCTTGACAATAATGAGTTTATGCACATTTTATACACAGTTATGCTCACTTTTAACACTTCCAAAGGGCACCTTACCCCCACCGTTCCCTCAAAGGACACCAAACCTCCACTAAAGGGCATCTTATCTCACTTGATGGTGTCCTGGGATCAAATCCAAATGGGTATCTTACCTCTGCAAAGGGATACCCTGGCTATCCAACAAATCCACAAAGTTCAGACCTGGCCTTACCAGGTCTAATCTGCATACATCAGGTTTCACACACCTGAGCTACCAAAATTCCAATTCAGTGGAGACAGCTGTTGATTTAAATGGCCAGCTGCCTTCATGAATCGTGCATGCACAAAACACAAAATTCTCCCATTTCCATCAAGGAACTTGGGAAGTGCCAAATATGGAGTGGGACTTATGATTTTTGTGAACATACAGCATTTTGGCCAAGACAGAGTGGCTTTCCAATGGGCCAAAAATCTGAGCGACATGGTTCATCCTCCCAGTGAGAGAGAGAGACACAGTTCATCCTCTCAGTGAGACAGACACTGTCCATCCTCCCAGTGAGAGAGACACTGTCCATCTTCTCAGAAAGAGATACATTTCATCCTCTCAGTGAGAGAGACACTGTCCATCCTCCTAGTGAGAGAGACACTGTCCAACCTCTCAGTGAGAGAGACTGTCCATCCTCCCAGTCAGAGACACTATCCACCTTTATTATCAGATGCTGGAATTTAGATGAAAAATACTTTGATTTAAAATAAACAGCAAGAAGGAATCCAATTGTTGTTTCAATCTGAACAGTTTCCCATTTACTGATTTTCCAATTATGGACTTGGGGATTTAGGAAAGGACCTGGAAGTCTGCAGCAGATGGGTGGCCATTCCTGTTGGTGAGAGCCCTAAATAAATATTCATCCTCCTAATCTTGCTCCAAAACTGCACTTTATCATAAAACTCTCAAACTCTCACAAAAATGACTGTTCATCAAATAATACAGCTTTTGCTGACTACTTCAGGGAATTTTGGGACATCTGCATTTAGCGGTTCTGAACTGGAGCTGCTTGAACTTAAACATGTGAATTGAAAGGGGCTTTGAACTGGGATAATGCATCAGTTTGACTGCACTGCACCTTGCTCACAGATGAACAATTAGCACACAGGAGTGTACTTGTTATGATATATGGGAAGGTACAGGTTATAGTATACAGGAGACCACTGGTAATGATATACAGGGGAGTACTGACTATAAGTAACTGGACAATGCTTGGCATAAGATATTGGAGAGTGTTGATAATAATATACAAAAGTGTTTTAGTTATAATATTTGGGAGCATACTGGTTTATACCCAAATGCCGCACTGTCACCACTAATTGCTGAATCATAGCACCTAAAGCCTGTGGCAAGTTTGGGCGAAACTGTTGTAAATATTGTGCTAACAAAAACCACAACTGAGAACATCCTTATTGTGAAAGCCTATTTTTGCATGATAATTTTTCAGTCTGCCTCAGACTCTGCTGGATTTCTATCTAAAGTATATGGAAAAGACAGAATTTAAAAAAAAAAGTGTTCCTTCAGCTTACATCGCACCTACACCAATTGAAAAGATAATGAACACTCCTAAAGCCATGGTTTTTTAATGAAAAAATCTTTTCACATTTAGAGAGATCCTCAGATTTAGGTGGAAGGATAGAGCATGTAGCCGAAGGTTACACTTGCACTGTAATTTAGTTGGATACAAAGAGACAATATGGCACTTGAGCTATCAGCATGAGAATAAACTCAATTGAGAAAAGAACATTTGTGTATTTTTAGTGGAGTGGTGTAATTATTGGGCCTATCACTGGCCAGTACTTGTCATGGAGAAGGTTCACCAGGGAACAAAGTTCAGTTTATGGTAAAGTTAATTAGTTAGAATCATGGAGTTCAATTTTATTCCCATTTGTACCACATCCAACCTTTTCATTTATGAGATACAAGCCACTGTGAGATGCTTCTGTTTAAATGTAGGATTGAGCAGGTGAAAGGGTCACTGACGGTTTCAGTTTCCTTTTCAGAGGGTGTATCACCAGAGGACAGCACCATGGTAATAATCATTCTAATTCACTGATAAGCTGCTTTCATTGTTCACTAAATAGTTTTTTTCAGCAACTAGTTGTGAACAAGGCCTCACTGAGCGGCAGGTCATGGCTGAGAATGCTGCTCTATATGTCCTTTTTTCAGCTCTCTGCTCCAGAAGACTTTGTGTTTTACAGGGGAACTGTCCTGCAGCGAGAACTGGGAGCAGCAGCTCTCAAGTTACTTAGAATTGAAAGGGCTCAGAAAACGTGTCAGGTGATGTGTGTGGTCACTAATTCATCCTCCATTAAGGTTATCAGGTATAGGTTTCTGTCTCTGCCTGGGTGGTTTCCTGGACACTTGCAGCAGCTTTGTTTGAAGGGGGGGGGTGAGGAAAATAATTCAGAGGAGAAAATGAGCAGAGTCGGGCTCCTGCACCTACCTCCCGGCAACCAAGTGCAACACCGCACAAAACAAAGGCAAAGTTCCTTAACGAGCATAACTAACATGCTATCCAATAGATGGCGTCAAATTGAGAAAAGCTAGATGTAGCTTGGTTCTTCATCCATGGAACACTGTGCACATCAAAGTCTCTATTACCGGAGGCACTTTAAAAAGGGATAAAGAAATAAAGCAAATATGTTCATGAAATCCGTATTTAAAAGGCTTATATCGATTTTTAAAGGAGCTTTATGGTTTATTTAATTCTCTTCCATTGCTGGATTAATCTCTGCCATGACTCAAAGTCAATTGCAGCAACAGACACACAATGCTGAGGACATGCTCTATGTCAGAGTCAATTGTGTTTGAGAGGGGTGTTCAAATGAGGTTCGGTTCACTTCCAATGCTCCTGTGGGTGTTGTGGGTCCAATACATTATTTGAAGAGCAGAATCCTCCTGGCCGACATTTGTCACCCAACCAACGTTAACCAACATCTCAATGTAGTTTGTGAGCTGTTGCTGCTGCAGAATGGCTGCCACTTTGGCCTACATAACAACAGCCACTCCAGTCCAGCAGTGATGTGAAACACTTTGAGATATTTTGACGTGTTATAAAAAGGAAAACATTATTAAACTATTTCGAATTCCAATGCATGAGCTTTGTGTGCAGAAGGGTGAACAGCTGTATAAAAAATGGCAGGGACAGAAATGTAGAATCAGAGGGACTTCTATGGGAGCTTTGCAAATCTGGTGCTATTATCTGATTGTCATGGAAACTGTTGGTCGGTCATAATGTACAGTTGCAACCCCCACACCCACTCACATTTACAATGGCAGGGCAGGAAGAAAGATGCTTAACTTAAAAATGCAAAGAGAAGTGTGAAAAGAGAGATCTGAATATTGGGGGTTGTGATGAATCATAATATTAGAATTATTTCACTAATAACTGTACTTTAAGACAAACCATATTTTAAATTCATCCATTTTACATTCCAGGTTCAGGCTCTATATGAACAGTCTTTGAAACACCAAGTATGAATCTCCTGGCATAAAAATAATTGATGCGCAAGATTTCTCATCATAACTTTTTTACTCACATTGGCTCATAACAGAGAACAATAGTGTTTCCAGAAAAGCTGCAGTGTTTCTGCAGATTCTTTACTCACCCTGACCTCCCACATAGTGATGCCTTACTTAAGCAGGAAACATTTTTGGAAAATTCAACTGCAGCAGGAAACCTCACCCCTCTCTAACACCCTATAAATACAATTCTCCCATATGCCCTTCAAATATGAACGATCCTCACCCTTTCTCCACATCATATAGATAGATAAAATACAACCCTCCCTCCCCTCTAATGCCATATATATTGGAGACAACCCTCCATCCCCCCACATAGATATAGATATCAAACCACATTGATACAAATCAACTCTCGCTTCTCCTTGATGTTAGATAGATACAAGACAGCCTACATTCTTCACCCATACTCTGCATCGGTCCCACATCCAAGAGATATCAAATAATTCTTGTCTCCCAGGATGCCTATAGATATGAGACAGCTTCTCCAACTATTCATTGTGTAAATAGTCATTTGGTAGTACAGAACTTGCATCTTACTGAAAAAGAGACATGCCTAAGCTTTTTGTCTTGCACTCATCAGGACACTTCATAAGAATGCTAATATAAGCGGAGTGCTGATTAGTTGGCAAGTGGTGTTGCCATGGAGAATGCACCAGTGATGGTGACTGACAGTTAACTGCCAAGCCTTGTTTGAAATTTAAACCAGGCAGCTTGACCCTGATTGGTCAAGGCATTGTCCAAGGAATGGGTCAGTGAATAGCTGTCACTTACTTTGCCTGTTTCAGCTAAACAAAATAAGTGACAGCCATTCACTGACTCATTCCTCAGGGCAATGCCTTGACCAATCAGTGTCAAGATTCCCTGGTTTAAATTTCAAATAATGCTTGGCAGTTAACTGTCAGTCACCATCACTGGTGCATTCTCCATGGCAATGCTACTTGCAAACCAATCAGCACTCTTGCCACATACAATTGTTGTTTTCCCCTTATATTAGTATTCTTGCAAAGTGTCCTGATGAGTGCAAAACGAAAAGCTTAGACATGTCTCTTTTTTCAGCAATACTCATATTACTACATAACACTGTCACCCTTCATACACACATCACCCTGTTAGACATGAAACACTCATATGAAGCATACAGGCAGGAGAATGTCAACCTCTCCCTCATAAATACAAGATAATCGCCCAACCTCACAGACAGGAGACGGTAATCCCCACCCCCATCGATATGAGACAGCTACTGCCCCCTTTGATATAAGACAGCTACCACACTTACTTCTCCCAAAGGTAAAAGCTCCGATCTGTTAAAATCTGCTTTCAACATTCCTTATTTATCATTGTTTGGTAACAGTGCTGTTCTTCCACAGTGCGTCCTATTTACAGTCAAAGTGCAAGTACAAGTGTTACTATATTATTCATTAGACTGCATGCTATCAGACCTAATCTAAATTTGAAAGGGAAAGAGCCTTTTTCTGAGGGAGGTGCCTGTACAATCTGTGAAACCATTCTCCAGTTATTTTGTTGTCATTTTGGCAAAGGCAGGCGGGCAGATGGATGGATAGGAACACAGTGGATCTCACCTTCCACAGGGGAGAAAGGATAATGAGGAATGATGTTCTCCAAGGACCTCCTGTTTTGCAAAACAGAAAATTGTGTTTATGCACAAAGCTGCCAATTGGGATTATCAAAGATGGAGGCAAAAAGGCTCCATGTACAGATTGCAGCACAGTTTTCAATAAATTGGACAAACCTTTCTAAAAGGAGCAAGTGTGGCATTTCTTCAAAACAAAAACCTTCATTGTGATCATATTACAGACTTGCATTTTCTTTATTCCCTTTTATTTACCACATTGATGTGGTATCACCTTGGCAACAGTTTAGACCAGTTATTCAATAACACAGTAGCCCATCTAGTCTCCCAGTATCTGTAGGGGGAACAAGTCATCTGCAAATGCTTATGTTCTATGGATTCTGCCTTAAAACACACAAGAGAATTTGTTGGTTTGAGTGTAATGATTTATCAACCAATTTCTCCAATGCTGCTGTTAGGCTTTCAAGATGCAACTTTTCCAGATCAACACTCGACAACTGCACACAACAAATATTGAAGAAAAGGACAAGTCAGGGTGCCTATTTGAAAGGAAGCCACTCGATTTTGCAATATTAACTGTGCCCAGGTGATCGAGAAAAAACTTTCTGTTTTTAGTGGAGATTCTTCATGAAATCAGAGCTGAGCTGGCTTTGACAATTCTGGAGGATGCTTCTGAGTCGATATGGACTTCTCTAGACATGTGTTCCATAGGTAGGTGAATCTGTCCATTGCCTGAAGCATGTGTTCATCAGTAATGATGTTAGATAGAGTGTAATCCTTGTCTTGGGATGCTTAGAAGAGTACCACCATCTTTCCTAATTCTCCCATCATTGCCCACTCCTCCAGTACCTTAATCCTTTTAGTAATGCACATTCATTTAGCCCACTAACATTCCCATCAAAATTTTAATACTGGAATCGAACCAATAAAGCCCATCTGCCAATACCCAAACCCCATCATCAAAACCTATTCCTCATATACTCACCTCTTTCTTTAAAAGCCCATTCCTCTATATATTAATGTCTCATTCAACCCCAATTTACTAGTTGCCTAATCTTCTCATCAAAGCCCTTCTCTCAGGTACTCCAGCCAGCTCTTGCCCCCATACCTTAAACCTCCTGGTGAGGTTTATCCCTCAATCTTCTAATCCTCTTCATTGTATCCCATTCCATACTGCACCCTAACTCTTCCACAATGTATTCCATTCTCCCTCTATCTCTCAACTTCCCTCCAGCATATTCTCCTTCGGTAACCTTAATTCTTGCTGACATATTCTATTCACACTTTGTACCCAACTCTCCTCCAAAATATGTGGCCTTTGCCCTATTTTACCACTTTCCTTGCTCGATGTTCCCATCAACAGGCTGGTTTCCCTTAAGAAAACTTGTTCTTGCTTCACCTTTCCGGTGACCTCTTCTCTCCCCGTGTTAAACTTTAAACTGGTCTAGAGCCAGCTCAGGCTGGTGGTGGGGTGGTGCGGTGGGGCAGGGTTGGGGGTGGGGGGTGGTGGCAGAGTGCATCTGCGGCTCCATCCTCATGAACACTATCATCTCAGGGCAGTTTTCTGCAGCAAGTGTAACCAATCAGCTCAAAGCCAGAAGCAGTGTGACAAAAAAATGCGTCTGAAAGAGGTGAACAGAATGAAATAGGAAAGAGCTATCAGAGGAAAACGAGTGAGAATAATCATTATTCTTTTCAGCAGGGTAAAGAGAAATTGATAACACTGCATCATTCGAATTAAAGGGGAGCGTAGGGAGGCTATTGAACTAAACCCATTAAACATTTACCATTATTACTGATGAAAGGAAAATGAAAAGATCCATTGCACAAAACAAGAGGGCAATCAATCTCATGCCAACTCTGACTCTTGAGACAGTCCTTCTCATTCCAAATGAATTCCTCCTTATTTTTCCTCTTTATTTGCCAAGCCTGGGAGAAATGATTACAAATTTCTGTTGCAAGAAATCGTGACCAAACTTGATTATTTGAGAGATACAGAGCGCAGAAGGTCGCAACCTTAAAGAATCAGCATTTCTCAAATGCAGCTGGTGTTGTGACTGTGTAGTTGTGATGTTATAGATTTTGTAAAAAAAAGTAAATCTTCCTTTTAAAATGAACACAAGAGGCCTTAAAGATGGCTGCCTAAAGTCACCTGACCCTTTTTGAATGTAATGTGGTCAAGCTCTAAAAGGCTCCAAATGGTTTGCAGGTTGACATGTCCAGACATGTAAAGGCATTTGAAATTCAATTCACATTTCCACAAGAAGTAAACAGAAACTCATTGTGGCTTCGCTGGAGATGTGAATCACTCTTTCTTACCTCCTCAAACCTGGGAGAATGAGAACCATTGAAGTTAATGGTTGGGACCTTTAAAAGGTTAATTACCTCAGCTAAAAATGGATGGGACTATGCCCCCAGGCTAACCCAATACTGTTTATGGAAGCATGATTCAACAGTTTGCGATAGCACCTATTTTACATTTTGGAACTGTATGAAGTCTGGCTGTGAATAGCCATTTTTGTGTGCAGAACCATCCTGAACATCATGAGAGAGGCACCTCAAAACAGAAACTGCTTCTCAACAGGGCGAGACTGAGGAAGGTTTCCAGAAACAGCTATCGGACTGCTCTGTTAAATCAGGCTACCAAGAGCTACCACCTGCAGTACTGTAAAAGTGAAAACAGGCGCCTTCACTTACTCCCAGGACCTGTTCTGCTAGTCTACCTGCAAACCTCCAAACTGTTGAACTACAGAATTCATCATGGCTGCTAAACAAAACCTCAGGTTCAATCCCTTCATTTCGGAAAGATGGAATTCAAGCAACAGGCTCACAACAAGTTATTAACTAAAGTACAGATAGAAAGATTTAAAGCAGATAAAGAAAAAAAAAGGTACTTAAATATGGGATTTCAAATCAGTCTCTGCTTTTCTGGCCCCTCTGCTCTCCTCTCTAAGAATAACACAAGGTTAAAAGGCCATCTGTCATACTGAGTAATTCCTCACATAGGGTATATGCAACCTACCCCACCAGAGACTACTGTGTATGCATCATCTGTTGAGGAACATTTCTCCCTGCCCTCTCTCTCTCTAGAACGCTACCCTATGTAAGGAATTACTCAATATGACAGATGGCCTTTTAACCTTTTATTATTCTTAGAGAGAAGAGCAGAGGGGCCAGGAAAGCAAAGACTGATTTGAAATCTCATCTTTTTCTAATCTTTATCTGCTTTTAATCTTTCTATCTATACTTTAGTCAATAACTTTATGACTATTACCTAGGTAATTTCCAGCAGTAATTTTTTTTTGTAATAAACTAACTTTTATTTTGTTTAAGTTTAAAGCTTGTCTGCTGTGTTTTTTTTTGAAAAAATATACTTTATTCATAAAATATCTGAATGAACATTACAAAACATTTCTAAATGGCCGTCACAAAAAGTACAATCAGATTCAACTTTTACACATGGATCACGAGGTGCATCAATACAATCAATGAATGTTACAATTATTTCAATATGGTCATTACAGACAGTCAGACAGTGCAATGGTGTTATTGTGGAGTTATTGACATACATCATGTTGCACTCTGAGGTGCTTCAATACAATTATAATACAACTGCTGTTATTTTTAAATTTACCTACTTATGAATTAAAAAGGGGGTGCAGACACACAAATTCTTAGCTCATGGACCACTTTAAGGAAACACCTTTTCTGTGTCATGACACTGAAAGTTCAACTGCCCCAAATGCAGGGGTCCCTCTATCCAGGCATGTGGTCTGAAGGGACAAAAATAAACCATTTCAAAAGGATACTGATGGACTTGAGAGTGATAGGTGGGAAATGTCATTAGGGGACTTCATTTGAGAGAGATGAGCAGAAATCTACTTGTTTTAATTGGAACAAAAATTGCGATCAGACAGAGACTATCTCCATGTAGTTGCAGACCCCTAGATAACAGTTAACATGTGAATTAATATGTATTGCAAAATATGTTGGTAGGTGTACCTGGTTAGGAATAGGACTAAGGATTTTAAGGATAGTTTGGGTCAGAGATGCTGGAAGGCTGTGTGAAACCCTATGAATATTAGGTCAAGGGTGCTTAATGTAGAAAGTAAATGTTGGAAGTGTTCTAGAGAGAGAAGGCAGGAAGAAATGTTCCTCAACAGATGATGCATACACAGTAGTGTCTGGTGGGGTAGGTTGCATATACCCTATGTGAGGAATTACTCATTATGACAGATAGCCTTTAACCTTGTATTATGCTTAGAGAGGAGAGCAGAGGGGCCAGAAAAGCGCATGAGGAACAGTGAGAGTTCCGAGAGTGGAGGTACCAGCGGCAAGAGTATTGAGAGCAAAGAGGCTATTCGCTGCCACTGCTGCTGAGGAGAGTCAGAGCTGAGTTAGGAAACAGAAATCAAGGTGTGTCATTACAGCAAACATGTACATTGATTGGCTGGTGAGTATTGCTGCTTTGGGACTGAGTGTCAACAACTGGAAGATTAAAAACGATAAAAATATTAAACAATAATAAGGAACAAGGGAGTAGCTGGTGTGTAGCTATTATCTTATTATTAAGTAAGGTTACAACTAGTAATGTGTGTTAAGTATCAGTAGAATTTATCAGTACCAGTAATTAGTTGCGGTAGGGTTTTTTTTAGCAGTAGCAAGGTTAATTAATAAATAAAGGAATGGCAGGGCTGCTCACTCACCGAGAGCGCACATCCTGTGCAATGTGGGAACTCCAGGATGCTTCCTGAGTTCTGGGCAACCACTTGTCCAAGAATGTCATCAGTTGCAGCAGCTTGAGTTCCCAGTTTCAGGACTTGAGCAGCAGCTTGCATCACTGTGATGCATCTGTGAGGCTGGGAGCTACGTGGATAGCATGTTTATAGATGTGGTCATCCCACAGCTTAAGAGAACACAGGAAGACAAGGAATGGGTGACCACCAGGCAGTGAAAAAGAAGCAGGCAGGTAGTACAGGCGTCTCCCCCGAGTGCATCCCACACTCCAACCAGTATTCAGTTCTGAACTAGGATGTGCAATTAACGCTCGCCTAGCCAATGATGCCCACATACCGTAAACAAATTTTTAAAAATACTGACGAGAGTGATGGTTCACTTGGGGAGTGCAAGATGACATGGCTGGCTCAGCTGCACAGGAGGGTACAATAAAGTCTACAAGAGCAATAGCGGTAGGTGACTCAATAGTTAGGGGAACAGGTAGGCATTTCTGTAGCCGTGAATCCAGGATGGTTTGTTGCCAGGGTCAAGAATGTCACTGAGCGGCTGCAGAGCGTCCTGAGGGGGGAGGGTGAACAGCCAGCAGCCGTGGTCTACTTCGGTACCAAAGATATAGCTAGAAACAGGGATGTGGGTCTGCTGTCAGCATTTAGGGTAATAAAAACAAAAGTAGCTGGAAAAGCTCAGCAGGTCTGACAGCATCTGTGGAGAGGATGACAGAGTTAACTCTGTCTTTCTCTCCACAGATACTGTCAGACCTGCTGAGCTTTTCCAGCTACTTTTGTTTTTATTTCAGATTTCCAGCATCCGCAGTATTTTGCTTTTATATCAGAATTTAGGGGGCTGGGTAGAAAATTAGCAAGCGGGACCTCAGAAGTAGTAATCTCTGTTTACTCCCAGTGCCACGAGGGTAAGACAGATGAATGTGGGCCTGGAAAGATAGTTCAGGAGGGAGGACTTTAGATTCTTGGGACATTGAGACTGGCTCTGTGGGAGATGGGACCTGTACAAGCCAGATGGGTTGCACCTGAACAGAACCAGGACAAGAATTCCTTGCGGGGTGTTTTGCTAGTGCTGTTGGGGAGGGCTTAAATTAACTCAGCAGGGGTGTGGGAACCAGCAGAAAATATCAGAGAGGAATACCAAAGTGCACAAAATACTGGCCAGGATTTTATGGTCCTGTCGTGATGTGTCTCCTCCCCGGCGAGCCGTTTAAATCTCCATTCAGTTTGGCAGGACCATAACATCTAGTCGGGCAGGAGGGATCGTAAAATCCTAGCCATTGGGAGAGACAGATAGCACTAGAATAGTGGATAGTAGGTTAATAGATGGGGCCAGAGTAAGGGAGAAAGTAATGGAGTCTAAATCAGGATTAGTGTGCATGGATGTGAATGCATGAAGTGTGGTAAAGATGATTGGTGAGTTATAGGCACATATTGCCATGTGGAATAGCGATGTTGTGGCTATAACAGAGACCTGGTTCAGGGAAGGGCAGGACTGGGTGTTAAATATTCCTGGATATAAGGTGTCTAGGGAAGGGAGAAAAGGGAGAGGGGTTGTGGTATTGATTAAGGAGGGTATTGCAGTGCTGGAGAAAGAGGGTGTCCCGGAGGATTCAAGGACAAAATAAATTTGGTTAGAGCTAAGGAACAAAAAGGATGCACTCACATTGCTCGGTGTAGGCCATTAACTAGTGGGAAGAATGAAGAGGAACAAATCTGCAGGGAAATTACAGAGACGTGCAAAGCGTATAGTGTAGCTATAATGGAGTTCTTTAAACATCCGGATATAGGCTCGGTAGTGTAAAGGGCAGAGAGGGTCAAGAATCCATAGAGTGTGTGCAGGAGAATTTTCTACAGCAGTATGTATCCAGTCCAATGAGAAAGGAAGCACTGTTATACCTGGTTCTTGGGAATGAGGTGAGCCAAGTAGATCAAGTGTCAGTGAAAACATTTAGGGAACAGTGATCATCGTACCATATGATTTAGGATGACCATGAAAAGGCAATGAACAATCCAGGGTAATAATAATTAACTGGGGGAAAGCCAACTTCAATGGGGTATGAACGGACCTGGGGTGAATAAATTGGACCCAAAGATTGGCAGGAAAAATGATCGCTGAACAATGGACTACCTTCAAAGAAGAGATAGTTCGGGCACAGTCAAGGTGTATTCCCTCACAAGGGAAAGGGATGGTAGGGCAAACAAATCCAGAGCACCCTGAATAACAAAGGAGATAGAAATTAAGATAAAGAAGAAAAAGGTTCAGGAGGTGGAGGGTGAAAAAGCAAATAAGAGAAGGAAAGAAGGATTATGAAAAGAGACTGGCAGCTAACATAAATGGAATCCCAAAGTCTTCTATAGGCATATAGATAGTAAAACAGTGGTAAAAACAGGATTGGAACAATTAGGGACCAAAGAGGGGATTTACACATGGAGGCAAGGGGCATGGCTCTGATATTAAATGAATACTTTGCATCTGTCCAGGAAGAAGCTGCTACCCAAGCCATGGTGAAAGAGGAGGAAATTCTAGCAGGGTTTAAAACTGATAAAGAGGAGGCATTGGATAGGTTGTCTGTACTTAAAGTTGACAGGCACCGGGATCCGATGAGATGTATCCAAGGATATTGAGGGAAGTGGCACTGGCCTTAGTTTTTCAGTCTTAGACTCTGGGGAGGTGCCAGAAGACTGGAGAATTGCAAACATTACGCCCTTGTTCAAAAAATGGTATAAGGATAATCCCAGCAACTACAGACCAGTCAGTTTAGCTTTGGTGTTGGGGAAACTTCGAGAAACTATAATTCAGGACTGAATTAATAGTCATATGGACAAGTGCGGGTTAATTATAGAGAGCCAGCGTGGATTTCTTAAGGGAAAATTGTGTTTAAATAACTTGCTGGAGCTTTTTGAGGAGGTAAGAGAGAGGATTGATGAAGGTGATGCTGTTGACGTGGTGTACACGGACTTCCAAAAGGCATTTGATGCAGTGCTGCACAGCAGACGTGAAAGAGTAGTTCATGGAATAAAAGGGACAGTGGCAATATGGATACAAAATTGGCGAGTGACAGGAAACAGAGTGTAATGGAAGGAAGGTTTGTAGTGGAGTTCCCCAGGGGTCAGTATCGGGACCCTTGCCTTTCCTGATGTATATTAATGATCTAGATCTTGGTGTACAGGGAACAATTTCAAAATTTGCAGATAATACAAAACTTGGAAGCATTGTAAACTGTGAGGCGGACAGTGTAGAACTTCAAAAGGACATAGACAAGTTGGTGGAATGGGCGGACAGGTGACAGATGAAGTTCAATACAAAGAAATGTGAGGTGATACATTTTGGTAGGAAGAACATGGAGAGACAGTATAGAATAAAGGATACTACTCTAAAGGAGGCGAGGGAGCAAAGGGACCTGTGTATACATGTGCATAAGTCATTAAAGGTGGCAGGACAGGTTGAGAGAGCAATGAATAAAACATACAGTACCCTAGCCTTTATTAATAAGGGCATAGTATCCAAGAGCAAGGAGGTTACATTGAACTTGTATAAGACACTAGTTCAGCCTAAGCCGGAGTATTGCGTACAATTCTGGGCACTGCATTTTAGGAAGGATGTGACGGCATTGGAGACAGTGTAGAAGAGGTCTACGAGAATGGTTCCATGGATGAGGAACTTGAGTTGCGAAGTAAGGTTGGAGATATTGGGACTTAGCACTATCTTCCTTAGAGAAAAAAGGAGGTTTTATAGAGGTATTCAAAATCATGAGGGGACAGAGTAGATATGGAGAAACCGTTCCCACTCATTAAAGGATCAAGAATGAGAGGGCACAGGTTTAAAGTAATTGGCAAAAGAAGCAAAAGTGAATGGGTTATGTGCTGTAACAAATCTTTGCTTTTGTGATCTTCAAATCAAAGAACCATAGGTGTTAGAGCGCAGAAAGAGACCATTTGAAGAATTGCTAATCCTGTTTTCTTGCCCTTTCCAGGAATCCTTTTTAAACATTTCCATTTTCCTTTTATATGATGTTATAGCTTCTGGCTTGATGGTCAATTTTAATAACTCTCTGTGTAGAAGTATTCTTCTAACTTCCCCCTTTGTTCTTCTTGTTATAATTAGTTCTTGTTCCCTTGTTACTGGCTCACCAACAATGATGACATTTTTACTATTCATCATCTCAAATCCTTTCATAATTTTGGAAACTTTTCTGAGATTACCATGAAACTTCTCTGTTCCAGTAAAAAGCGCCAATTTTTGAGCTGTCCTTTATAATCATAACCTTTCAATCTTCATATCATTCTAGTCAATTATTCACTGTACTCTTTCCATTTTATTATTGAGTATCCATGCTGCACCAATTACAATTGCACCAAAGATGTGCTGGCCCTGGAGAGGGTCCAGAGGAGGTTCACGAGAATGATCCCAGGAATGAAAGGCTTAATACATGAGGAATGTTTGAGGACTCTGGGACTATACTCGATGGAGTTTAGAAGGATGAGGGGGGATCTGATTGAAACTTACAGAATACTGAAAGGCCTGGATAGAGTGGATATGGGGAAGATGTTTTCATTAGTAGGAGAGACTAGGACCCGAGGGCACAGCCTCAGAGTAAAGGGAAGACCTTTTAGAACAGAGATGAGGAGAAACTTCTTTAGCCAGAGAGTGGTGAATCTAAGAAATTCATTGCCACAGAAGGCTGTGGAGGCCAGGTCATTGAGTGTATTTAAGACTGAGATAGATAGGTTCTTGATTGGTAAGGGGATCAAAGGTTACGGGGAGAAGGTGGGAGAATGGGGTTGAGAAACCTATCAGCCATGATTGAATGGCAGAGCAGTCTCAATGGGCCGAATGGCCTAATTTCTGCTCCTATATCTTATGGTCTATGGTCCAGCATGTGGTCCCATGAACAGCACTATAGATGTGTACACTAACGTACAAGCTTGCCTTCAGTATTAAGAATGGATCCACTAATATACATCATTCTAAACAGTATTTTGAAAGGATAGTGGTCTTGCTGTTTGCTAATTCCATATTCCACATCGACTGCCGTGCTTCAAGGTGGCGGCTCACCACCACCTTCTTGAGGGCAATTAGGGATGGGCAATTAATGCTGGCCTAGCCAGCGACACCTTCATCCCATGAATTCATTACTTTTTAAAAAAATCCACAGCCATAGGACTTTTCCAAACTATTTAATCATTTATTTTCACAGTAGAGAGTGGTGCATGATGCCATGTGGTAGATCAGGAGTTGTAGGAGTTATAAAGATCTCTTTTAAGATCTTGGTGTGACAGGAGAGCAATGTTCTTTTTTAATTAATGTAAACTATTTTAGATAAGAACAGAAATATTGTGCTAGTAGTGCAGTTAGTTCTGAGCCCTGAATGCATTCTGTAACTGACTGAATCCCGGCCAACT
The DNA here is from genome assembly GCF_017639515.1 of Carcharodon carcharias. Lineage (NCBI taxonomy): Eukaryota > Metazoa > Chordata > Chondrichthyes > Lamniformes > Lamnidae > Carcharodon > Carcharodon carcharias. The sequence goes on along the minus strand of NC_054492.1, from coordinate 35,659,411 downwards.
GCCTGCAAATATATATCAATCCACACTAAGAGGGAGATAGATGGCACACACTGTTGTCTCAGGCTGGCAGTTGAATGACTGGAAGTCAAAGGTCTTGTGCTGCACTGGGTAACTCTCCACATCTACATTATCTTTCACCATGGAACCTTTGACCCATTCTCTCTTACCTATGTCCAATAGGACAAATACAGAGCCCACCTTAAATCGTATCAACACATCACGTGCGTTAGGAAGAATCACAACTCGATCCTCTATGACTGCATAGTTTTGACTCCTTTTCCTTGCTGAGTTCCAACCTTCCAGGGACATGGACTATATTGTCTTGGCAGTGTTCTCCAATGCACCTTGTCACTTGCCCTCTGCAAGGACTTCAGCACATGTATTAGGTAGCTTCACTGCCAATTTTTTTCTTACTTACAGGTTATCTGAAATCTGACTCAGAGAAGAATCGAAGCACTTAAACTTCCTGGAGATGATGGGACACTAAAAGCTGAACATCAGTTTGAAGGAATGTACTTCAGTGTCTATTTCAATTGTTCAATGGAGCCTATCATAGTCCAAGTTTGAACAGACTGGAGTTAATTTTGGAACATATTATAACGAAAGTCAGCAATCCCAGGTCACCCTGTAAAACCCAATTTAGGTGCAACACAATTTTACTCTGGTGTGATCCTTACATCCTCTGTACAAAAGGATGTCACAAGCTGGGGTGTGTTTCGAGCTTATGATGCTTCTCCTGCTTTCACCCCATTCTCCCCCACACCTGTTACGGAAATCAACTTCCTTGACACCCTTTGTCCTGATTTGCGAACTTTTTACATTCTTCCCTCCTCTCCTAAAGATGAGGTTTACACTGAGGTACAGTTCCACGGGCCCTAGCACCTTTTGCGTATAAAGTAAACCAGGCTCTGTTGTAGTGCCACTTCACTACTGATTCGGTAGCACCATAGACATACTAGTGGTCAGTGCTTCCAGCCATGTCAAAGGGCAGCCACCTTACTTCAGTACAACCTGAGCGCCAAATATATCTTGTGCACTTGTGTGCTCACTACCTTCACTGGGTATGGTGAGTACCATGGGTGCATTGTAGACTTCAGATCTCTGTGCTCAGTTTTCAAGGGGGCTGGTGCACAGCGTAGCATCTCAGGCACCTGCTTTATCGGTGCCAAAGCATCCTTGCATTACCTTATAAAATGAATGACTCAGCCCTCCTCAATTCAATGTTCCATTTAATTAGGAACCATTTACTAACATGCCCCACTTATATTTATTTCATCAGGTACAGATTCCAGCCACACAGATGTCAGCTGTGGCTCAGTGGTAGCATTCTCACCTCTTTAAATCAGAAGGTGGTAGGTTCAGGTTCCACTTCAAATACATAATCTAGCCTGATACCTTAATGCAATAATGAGGGAGTGCTGCATGGTTGGAGGTGCTGACTTTCAGATGAGTCTTTAAACCAAAGCTTTGTCTGCCCTACAGTGGACATAAAATATCCCATGGCACTACGTGAAGAACAGTAAAGGAGTTAACTCCAGTGTCGTGGCCAAAATCTAGTCTTCAACCACATCACCAAAAGAGCAGATCTGATCATTTATTTCATTGCTTTTTCTAATCACTTCTTTCATTGCTGTTAGTGGGAGCTTGCTGTGTGCAAATTGGCTGCTGCGTTTCCTACACTACAACAATGATGACACTTCAAAAGTACTTAATTGGCTGCAAAGCACTTTAGGGTGTCCTGAGGTTGTGAAAGTGCTAATACAAATGCATGACTTTATTTCTTGTAGAACATGATCTTGCTACCAGAATCGAAAAATGACTGAATAGGATGAATTTTTAAGTGAGTATGAACAGAACGCATCCTTTGGGATTTAAGCTGTATGAACACAAGTTATGTTTGAACGTTTATTTCAGGTCAGAGTGAAAACAGATGAAAAATTTTGTCGAGTGCATTGGGCACAAAAACACTGGTGAAATCCATCTGAATAAACTATTCCATTGATTAACCCGTTGCAGCATCATTCATCACCTTACTCTGTTGCAAATTAAGTGGCTCACTCCTGGCAGCCTGCAGATTATTCCTGGTAACAGGGTCATAGATTTATATCCCTCACACAAAAAACACTTGTCACCGTTTGACAACCCTTTTTCAAGGTCGTGTGTGTGCGTGAGACTGCATCGTGTTTAATGGGACGAAACCTCCCTCTAATTTACGACCAGAAGTGGCACCAGGTCCATCGAGAGATTTGTTTTTGCATCTGAAAGGTAGAAATTTGTCACAATGCTGTGAGGTTGTGGGTGGGATAGAGCAATGTTGCAGCCATTGAGAGGGCAGATTATAACAAGGAAGCAAAGATGTGTCCTCAGTACAACTTACATTCAGGCTGCAAGTTTGGATTCTGAATGCCAATTAATAACTGCAGAGGATTTGGAAAAGAGGAAAAGAATAATTTGGCGATTTAAGGCTCTCAGTTATGAAGAAAGGCTCACTGAACCATGGTGGCATTCTTTGCAAAATGAAGATTAAGGGGAGACATGATTTAGGTCTTTCACATGCTGAGAGGACCAGATAAAGGAGACATAAGCAGGCTGTTCAACTTGGGCTTTGAAGGCAGAAATAGAGAACACAAGTAAAAACATTGACAAGCCTCAAGCGAAAAAGGGATTAGAAGAATTTATTTCCACCCCACCACCACCCCCCCCCCCCCCCGCCCCCCCCAAACCCACCCCATCATGGGATAGTGGATAGACAGAAGATTCCGAAGAAAAGTAGTGATTATGGACTTCATTAAATAGAAAAGCAACAGATTAACTGGCTAGAAATGGATGTAACAGTATTAACAATATGCCTGGGTGCAGAATGCCAAACACTCAATTAATTGCAAAGGTTTCTCTAACCACTGTGACCAGCTATAATGTCAACTGGAGATGGCAGTGAGCCAGCTCTGAATATGGAGAGGTGAGTGCAATGGGCATAACTGAAGAGAGATGAGTGTGGGCTTATAAACTTGCCAAGACACATTCTCAGTCATCGTGAGGACTCATTCATTGTGTGAAGAAATAACAGTAAGGGCTGAAATTTACAGCCTTGTTGTGGTGGGGGTGGGGGTGGGGCCATAAAAGGCAGTGAGCCATTCACAAGCCCACTGACTTCAGCAAAGCTGGAAAATCCTCCCCCCACCCTGGTGGGAAGGGCCGTAAAATTCTTCCCAAGGCCTCTATGCTGCTCTGTTCTTCCTAATCTACCATTCTAAAAAAAAAAATCCTTGGGATTGTTTAACTTTCCTTCTGTTTCTAAAGAATTATTTTGGTGTGGATATTATTGTGATGGATCCAAGATGGTGTCCTTCAGGCTAAACTACCCAGGCTCTGGGTTAGAAGCAATGGTAAAGATCTGCAGAGCTATGGGGAAAGAGAGGAGGAATGGGTTAAATTGGATAGCTCTACCAAAGAGCTGACACAGGCACAGTGGGCTGAATGGCCTTTTTATGTACCGTGGAATTCAATGATTTTAGATTTAGGGGATAAGCCGATATATTTTCAGTGTACTGCCATTTTAAGATCACTCACAAGAGTCCACAGACTCTCTGCCCAGTAGCTATAATGACACCATCTGCTATCTCAAGTCCCTGGGAACAGGGATTGCAGTGGGAAAGATGCCAAATGGAGTCTTCAGTTTAAGGGTCAGATCAGTTCAAAACATTTGCTGGAAGCCAAAGAAAACAAAACAAACAGCTTTTACGATGCTCAGTTCAATGTCTAGTGCACATTGTGAGAATGTTAGTGAATATCATGAGTGATAGATGTGGCATCACATCTTAACAGAATTAACATCACAGATTACCAGAAACTCCTTTCCTCAGGGGGTACTGTTAAACCCTTTTGGCAACACATGAACACAAGGAACTGAGACTTTAAAGGAGGCAGGTACCAAAGCTTTCTTGTACCTGCTCCCAAAGGCTATAACATGCATCAATATCTTCAAGAGGACACCTGATGCCATCCAGAATTATGGCATAATGATGTGGCCAGCATATGCGCAAGCCATTTGTGCATTCTTATTATTAGCAGAGTCTTGCAAAGTGCTGTTCACATTGTAAATCAGACGGTTTGCCAAATTTGGGAAGGTTAAATATAAGACCCATCGACAAAGAAGGCAGTTCCGCTTGGACAGCATGCTTGATTAGAAAAAAAACCCAATACAACTTGTTTTCTGCATTGTGATTCCCAATCCCAAATGGGATCTGCATTGTGATTCCCAATCCCAGATGGGATCTGCATTGTGATGCCCAATCCCAGATGGGATCTGCATTGTGATTCCCAATCCCAGATGGGATCTGCATTGTGATTCCCAATCCCAGATGGGATCTTCTGAGCAAATGCAAGATGTTTTCCCAAAGGGGCGAAATCTGAGAGGATTCAGGGCATGGCTCCCGCTTCTGGTATCTGTAGAGGTTCGGAGGCAGGGATGAGGTGATGGCGTAGTGGTATTGTTGCTTGACTGTAATCCAGACACACGGGGTAATGCTCTGGGGACCTGGGTTAATCCTGCTATGGCAGATGGCAGAATTTGAATGCAATAAAAGTCAGGAATTAAGAGTCTAATGATGACCATGAAATCATTGTCGATTGTTGTAAAAAACCCATCTGGTTCACTAATGTCCTTTAGGGGAGGAAATCTGCCATCCTTACCCGGTCTGGCCTACATGTAACTCCAGGCCCACAGCAATGTGATTGACTCTGAAATGGCCTACGAAGCCACTCAGTTGTATCAAACCTCAACAGAGTCTCAAAAAAAGGAATGGGGGATCTCAATGTCCATCATCAAGAGTGGCTCGATAGCACCACTACTGACCGAGTACTAAAGGACATAGCTGCTAGACTGGGTCTGCGGCAAATGGTGAGGGAACCAACAAAAGGGAAAAACAAACTTGACCTCATCCTCACCAACCTGCCTGCCGCAGATGCACTTGTTCATTACAGTTGCAGTAGGAGTGACCACCGCATAGTCATTGTGGAGATGAAGTCCCCACCTTCACATTGAGGATACCCTCCATTGTGTTGTGTGGCACTAAAATCATGCTAAATGGGATAGATTTCAAACGGATCTACCAACTCAAGAATGGGCATCCATGAGGTGCTGTGGGCCATCAGCAGCAGAATTGTACTCAAACACTATCAATAACCTCATGGCCTGGCATCTCCCCCACTTTACCATTATCATCAGGCCAGGTGATCAACCCTGGTTCAATGAAGAGTGCAGGAGGGCATGCCAGGTACAGCACCAGGCATACCTAAAAATGAGGCGTCAACATGGTGAAGCTACAACACAGGGCTACTTGCAGGCCAAACAGCATAAGCAGCAAGTGATAAACAGGGCTAAGCGATCCCATAACCTCAGATCTAAGCTCTGCAGTCCTGCCACATCCAGTCGTGAATGGTGATGGACAATTAAACAACTCACTGGAGGAGGAGGCTCCACAAATATCCCCATCCTCAATGATGGAGGAGCCCAGAACATCAGTGCAAAATATAAGGCTGAAACATTTGCTACAATCTTCAGCCAGAAGTGCTGAGTGGATGATCCATCTCGTCTCCTCCAGGGGTCCCCAGCATCACAGATGCCAGTCTTCAGCCAATTTGATTCACTCCTCGTGATATCAAGAAATGGCTGAAGGCACTGGATATGGACCCTGACAATATTCCGGCAACAGTACTGAAGACTTCTGCTCCAGAACTTGCCGTGCCCCGAGCCAAGCTGTTCCAGTACAGCTACAACACTGGCATCTACTCGGGTATGTGGAAAATTGCCCAGGTATGTCCTGTACACAAAAAGCAGGACAAATCCAACCCAGCCAATTACCGCCCCATTGGTTTACTCTCGATCATCAGTAAAGTAATGGAAAGGGTCATCAACAGTGCTGTCAAGGGGTGCTTGCTTAGCAATACCCTGCTCACTGACACCCAGTTTGGGTTCCGCCAGGGCCACTCAGCTCCTGACCTCATTAGAGCCTTGGTTCAAACATGGACAAAAGAGCTGAATTCCCAAGGTGAGGTGAGAGCATCTGCCTTTGACATCAAGGCAGCATTTGACTGACTGTGGCATCAAGGAGCCCTAGCAAAACTGGAATCAATGGGAAGCGGGGTAAAACTCTCCTCTGCTTGGAGTCATACCTCACACAAAGAAAGATGGTTGTGGTTGTTGGAGGTCAGTCATCTCAGCTCCAGGATATCACTGCAGAAGTTCTTCAGGGAAGTGCCCTCGGCACAACCATCTTCACTTGCTTCATCAATGACCTTCTTTCCAACATAAAGTCAGACATGAGAGGATGTTTGCTGATGATTGCACAGTGTTCAGCACCATTCGCCACTCCTCAGATACTGAAGTAGTCCAGTCCAAATGCAATAAGACCTGGCCAATATCCAGGCTTGGGCTGATAAATGGAAAGTAACATACATGGCACACAAGTGCCAGGCAATGACCATCTCCAACAACAGAGAATCTAACCGCCGTCCCTTGACGTTCAATGGCATTACCATCACTGAATCCCCCACTATCAATATCCTGGAGGTTACCATTGACCAGAAACTGAACTGGACTAGCCATGTAAATACTGTGGCTACCAGAGCAGGTCAGAGGCTAGGAATCCTGTGGTGAGTAACTCCTGATTTCCCCAAAGCCTGTCCACCATCTACAATGCACAAGTCAGGAGTGTGATAGAATACTCTCCACTTGCCTGGATGAGTGCAGCTCCCACAACACTCAAGAAGCTTGACACCATCCAGGACAAAGCAGCCCGCTTGACTGGCATCACATTACAAACATTCACTCCCTCCACCACCGACGCACAGTAGCAGCAGTGTGTACCATCTACCAGGTGCACTGCAGGGATTCACCAAGGCTCCTTCAAAAGCACCTTCAAAATCCTTGACCACAACCATCTAGAAGAACAAGGGCAGCAGATAGATGGGAACACCACCACCTGGAAGTTCCCCTCCAAGTCACTCACCATTCTGACTTGGAAATAGACTGTCATTCTTTCACTGACGCTGGATCAAAATCCTGGAACTCACTTCATAACAGCGCTGTGGGTGTACCTACACCACGTGGACTGCAGCGGTTCAAGAAGGCAGCTCACCACCACCTTCTCAAGGGCAATTAGGGATGGGCAATAAATCCTGGCCTAGCCAGTGAAGCTTGCATTGCATGAATGAATTAAAAAAAAACACATACTGAGAATCAGACATGGCTGTCTCCCATCAGGATGAGACGCAGTCACCAAGCTGGATGAGGCCTGACTGCCCTCGTCTCGGCAGAAGTATGAGGTGTCTGGGGTATAAATTGCACCATCAAAACACTACAGATGATCCACATTGTCCTAATGAGGAGGGATCGGAAGGAGATTTTATATTTTGAAAAGGAAGCATATGGGTGAGAAAGTTTTTGAACAATTTTTTTCAAATCTTGTGACAAGTACGCAGCCAGTGCTATAAACTGCATCAGATGCACCATGCATCAGCCGCACAGGATGTCAAGGTAACAATGACATAGTTGTCACTTTCCAGTCTTTTCTGCCTGCAGCTGTCGCTGGGATTCTGAATGATGAGAGTTTCCCTTTAAGATCTGCTTTTTGCCTTGGGCAGATTTATTCCTATAAGGTTTAGCCAGCACAAGGAGCTATGGAACTAGAATCAAAATCACTGGCCTAGGGATCAAAGTTGAAAAGGATGATTTGAATCCAGCCCAAGTAACAGGCAGGCAGCTAAAACCACACATGCAACCCATCAACGCCCCATACCAATAATCCCACAGGTTCCGATTATAACCTGCTCCACCAAGCAGGTGAGAGGGACACCAACCAAAGACTAGCGAGATCCTTCTTTATATGTATGCAAATCAGGCTTCAATTATTTCATCAGGGCCCGACTTCTGTTTTATAACCAGAGGCCAGAAGCTACTGTGACTGACTTCCCAGTCGGTCTAATTTAGCAGAAAGAGGAATCAATTGCCGGGTCTTAAGGAGTTGAGTTACAGGGAAACATTAAACAGGTTAGGACTTTATTCCTTGGAGTGTAGAAGGATGAGGGGAGATTTGATAGAAGTTTACAAAATTATGAAGGGTATAGACAGAGTAAATGTCAGTAGGCTCTTTCCACTTAGATTAGGAGAGATAAACACGAAAGGACATGGCTTTAGGGTGAAAGAGGAAAGGTTTAGGGGGAACATTAGGGGGAACTTCTTCACTCAGAGAGTGGTGAGTGGAACGATCTACCATCTGACATGGTAAATGCGGGCTCACTCTTAAGTTTTAAGAATAAATTGGATACATGGATGGGAGAGGTCTGAAGGGATATGGACTGGGTGCAGTTCAATGAGATTAGCGGAATAATATTTCGGCACAGACTAGGAGGGCTGAATGGCCTGTTTTCTGTGCTGTAGTGTTCTATGCTTCTATGGTTCTAAATCAATAAGTGGCCCAAAAAAGTCTTTTTCTGACTTTCCTCATTGGATCAGGAGGAGCAGAAGTGCAGGCTTGGGTCCACTCTGAGCCCATCCGTCACTACAGTGCCCACCAACACCCCTGCCCTCCAACAGGAAGGTTGTCATAGGAACAAGGGAGAAAGGAACAGGCGTAGGCCATTTGACTCCTCGAGCCTGCCCTGCCAATCAATTAAATCATGGCTGATCTTCTACCTCGAAGCCATTTTGCCGCACTATCCCCATCTCCCTTGATGTCTTACTATCTAGAAATCTATTGATCATGGTCTTGAACATACTCAATGACTGAGACTCCACAACCCTCTAGGGTAGAGAATTCCAAAGTCACCACCCTTTCAGTGAAGAAATTCCTACTCATCTCAGTCCTAAATGGTTGACCCCTTGCTCTGAGACCGTGTCCCCTGATTCTGACCCCCCAGCCAGGGGAAATGTCCTTCCTGTGTCTACTCTGTCAAGTCTTGTAAGAATTTTGCATGTTTCAGTTAGATCACCTCTCATTCTTCTTAACTCTAGAGAATACAGGCTCATAGGACAATCCCACCATCCCAGGAATCAGTCCAGTGAACCTTTATTGCATTCCCTCTATGGCAAGTATATTTTTCCTTAAGGAGACCAAAAATGTACACAATGCTCTAGGTGTAGTCTCAACGAGGCTCTATACAATTGCAGTAAGACATCGTTACTCCTGTATTCAAATCCTGTTGCAATAAATGCCAACATACCATTTGCCTTCCTAATTGCTTGCTGCATTTGCATGTTAGCTTTCAGTGACTCAAAACAAGGACATCCAGGTCCCTTTGGACATCAAGACTTCCCAATCTCTCACCATTTAAGAAATACACTGTGTTTCCTAACAAAGTGGACAACTTCACATTTTCCCACATTTTTCCTGAGCAGCTTATCCAAAAGTCAAGGACTGTTCATTCAGTTCCTCTTTGGGGCTACCTGCACCTGACATTCCATTCTTGTCCACTGGCCAACTACCATTTCCCACCAGTTTCAGGCATGAGACTAAGGCTAACAGAGGAGGTCAAGGAGTTAAATTCTCTTGGGTGCCATGTTGATGAGGTCAACATGGCTTGTTGCTTGAACTGGCTGACTTTTCCTCCCCTCATCAAATTAAACTCTGGTGTTATGACACAGCAGATGGTAAATGCTGAGCTATTCAAATCCCAGAGGGAAACTTGAAACAACTGCCACAACTATTTTACAATTTGTATTTACTTCGAGGTGTGTGCCTTGGATTCAATAGTAATAAGACCACCGAGTCTTTTAGGTTTCTTACAAAACGAAATTAAACCTTTATTTTAGAAAAATTAAGCACATATCTAGGTTTCCAAATTATTATGATAACTCCTAGCTTCCCTAGTTAATCCAACTCCCAGTTACACCTCCATTAAAGCAACAGTAAAACACAGATTTTAAATGACCCAGGCAAAGTAATACGATACGCTGAACAGTCAAATTCTAAGTGAATTTTCTTCACTTCAGTTCGTGTAGACAGCAACTTGATGCTTAGAGGCTGGAGGGTTTTTACGCTTCTTAGATCTTAGAATTCCTTCCTCTTACACACAACCTCACTTCTTTTATAGAGGCTTCTCCCTTTTTAATGTAAATCCCATTATCCCAATATGTCTTTTCAACTCTACTTTTCTGATAATAAAAATCTTTCATAATACCAATTTTATCAGCAAGCTTTGAGAAAAATAAACACACTGTTTGGCTCCTTCTGCCTAAGTGTACCACTTCAGCATCCCTTTTGAAATTCAAATTACTCTGGTTTATCTAAAAATGCAATCTTTCCCTTTACAGCTCACAATCTAAAACTTCAGCATTGTTTACCTGTTTAACATTTCAAACCTAGCTTCTCTCCTGATATATCTAAGCCTGCAGACCAGCTGCTTTTAATCCAATTAATCCCAGACACACACTATTCCTACCTTAAAATAAGTTCCAATAACATTATGAAAATTATATTTTCCTGACATATGGGCCTAAAAGACCCAACAGCTTGTGTTTATATAATGGTGTTAATGTATTAAAACATCCCAAAGCCTTTCCCAGTAGCAACGTAAACCAGAATTTAACTCTGAACCACATGAGAAAATATTAGGACAGCTGACTAAAAGTTTGGTTAAAGAGGTAGGTTTTGAAAAACATCTCAAAGGAAGACAGTGAGGCAGAGCAGCTTAGGGAGGGAATTCCAGACCTTAGGACCCAGAGAGCTGAAGGTATGGATGCCAATGCTGGGGCAATTAAAAAGGGAATGCAAGAGGCCAGAATTGGAAGAGCACAAAGGTCTTGGAGATGTGGGGATGGAGGAGATTATTGTGATAAGGAGGGGCGAGCCATAGAGGGATTTGAAAGCAAGGATGAGAATTTTAAAATAGGGCGTTGTTGGACCGGGAGCCATGTTAGCTCAGCAAGCACAGGGGAGATGGGTGAATGGGACTTGGTACGAGTTAGGATATGGGCAGCAGAGTTTTGGGTGAGTTTAAGTTTATGCAGGTGGAAGGTGTGAAGCTGGCCAGGAGAGCACTGAAACAGTCAAGTCAGGACATCACAAAGCTATAGATTACAGGGAGCTGTGCAGTCCCATCACTCAGAACCACCTACAAACTATCGGTCCATTGCCAGTAGAAATAATCTATGGGGCTGAGTGAGTTTGTTTGCATAGAGAATAACAGATGGTCGGGACTTGCTCAAGACTGGAGCTTTCTGGAGGGTTTCCCTATATTACTAATGATACAGCCCTGAACAAAGACCCACAGATTACTTTTTCTTTCTACCAAATGATGCCTGCTACAATAAAAAAAAGTAGAATACTGTGGACACTGGAAATCATTTTTATGTTTTATCCACTTTTTTTTAAAATTCATTTTCATTAATTTATTAATGGTCTTATCCCCTTTTTATGCCCCCCTTTTCTCCCCCCCACCACCACAACCTCCTCTCAACCCAACCCCACACAGACCATCTGTCACTTGTTCATGTTGTTCTTTCCAGAGTGCTTACCTTTGTCCTGCTATTATCACATTCTGCTTTTTTACCTTAGTGCCGCTATAAGAACCTTTTTTAGCCCTAACCACTACCGTTAACACTCCCTTTGTCCTTTCGTCTATGACATCTGTGTCAATCTCTCCTTTGCCCCCACCTATCACTGACCTTCTATCCAGCTTCAGCTGCTCCAACCCCCCTTAAATAGTATAAATTTCAACACATTTCTACTTCTCTGTAGCTCTGAAGAAGAGTTATACAGACTCAAAACGTCAACTCTGTTGCTCTCTCCACAGATGCTGTCAGACCTGAGTTTTTCCAGCATTTCCTGTTTTTGTTTCAGATGACTGCTGTTTGTTTTGCTCAAGTCATAGCTTGCCATGTGAAATTTTTCATTCTATGTTAGTTCCATCTTAATGCTTCCAATTCTTTAGTCCAATAAAGCAGCACCATCAAGTATGACGTGGTTTGGAGTGTGACGTTCCGACATGCGGCATGACCGTATCTAGAAATGTCACAACCCCGAATGCTGGGATGTGAAGTAAAGTGTGTGATCTATAAACGAGACTGGGCCAGGTTGGACTTACTCCTGTTTCTACATTGCTATGCCACTTGTTATAATTTATGAGGTAATACATAAAATGAGCCATATGTTCCGATAGGTGTGCTGTTCTCAGCACAATGTACAAGATCTCTGTATAATTCTAATAGTACAGTCACAAAGCTGGTGAGCCAACTCATTCACTCAATGAGTTAACCCTTTGCATTTCCAGCGGTTCTTATCTTACAGGTGAGGAAGCAGGTTATCTGCAGCTGCTGCTGACATCAACCAAACCCTTGCTCAGAAAACAGGAAATTAATGTTGCCAGCCTCTGTGTGGAGCGCCATTGGGAAGTGGCTATTTTTAACTCAATCTTCTGAACTTTCAATAGTGACTGGAAATGAACCAATTCCATGCTTGTGAAAGTCGGGCAGTCAGCAATCTCCTGGAGGATGCTTCTGACTGACTTTTTACCCCAAGAGATTTGCTGCCTTGTTAGTGAAATAGGGAAACACTTTGAATAACAAATCAGGAGCTATATCCAGTTAACATCATAGTGCTTGGAGAGGGGAAGTACTAGACATTAGCTTCCCAGTTCAATGGCTTTCCTTCGACATTATCCCATGGCAGCAGGTTAACAATAAATACCAGCACCTGATTCTATCAAACCTGCCAATGTCAATCCAAAGTTTGCAGTTGAATTTTGTGACGCTGTGATCAAATCTGCATTCCTTCCGGACCCATTGTATTCATCTCGAATCGGCAGATGAGCTGCCCCAATGCTCAGCAAATAAAAACAGCTATTTTCAGCCCAACTCTGCCGAACCTGTCTGCAGAGCTCTCCCAGGCCCCTTAAATACTCTCCGACAGGCTTGTCTATCCGTGTTACAAATACTCCAGCCTCCGGAGGCTGGGTTCTCCTTCTGAGGTCAGGAACCTGACGTTGGGAGAATTTCTGGGTCCCGACCCCACACAGCATTGAAAGTAAACTCCTAACGTGATTCTTTCAGTGCCTGGCAATCCATGGCCAGCGGGCAGGCTCAGTGCCCAGTTAAGGATGGTGGGCGGGCTCCTGAGGCTGGAGGGCCAATGACGGAACTCACTGTCTGAGGTGGGAGCTGCTGATTGATGTAGGAGGGAGAGACAGGGCACCGCCATGTTGATATACCCCTCTGAGCTTATCAATAATATAAAAATAGGAAAAGGACACAGCTGCCAGGCTGTTCTCATTGATGGGAATTCCTTCTACAGGGCAGCTTATTGCTGCAGCTGTTGCCATCGCAATATGGTGGCAGTGGGATGGGGCCGGGGTAGTAAAGCTCCTTGGAGCACTGGCGCCTCGAGACCCTGCCCCCACCCACCTTCCACACCCTAGTCTGCCATCGAGAGGCAACCTTCTCTCAGTGGCCATGTCTTGGGCACCAGAGGAGGCCTGCCTGTACTGGAAGCTTCCAGTCGATGTGAGTCAATGGTCTTAGGATACCTTTATAGGCTGCCTGCCACTTGCAGATGGGCAGTCGTTCTGCCGTTGACCCGTCCTTTTGGGAAATGGCTTCGGGTCAGAGCTGTGCTGGCCAACTGGTACACCGACTGCTGGTCAGCTATTTGGGGCCCACCTTGCCTCAGGACCCCGCTCCCATCCCGCAACGGAAATCCGGCCCCACAATTTCACCAACACGTCCGGTTGGCCAATGTTCACTGAAGACAATCGAGTCCAGGTCAGCCAATTCCTGAGGTGCTCCACTCTGTGTGTCACACGCCTCGAACAATCACCAAGGGCAGGATTTTTAGCTCGTTGGGCGGGCACGGCAGGTGGGCCCGGGAGCGTTCACGAAACCGACTGCCGCCCGCGATCGGGCCCCGGCCGCGATTTCATGCTGCAACAGTGAGCGCGGCCAGGGTGGGGGCTGGAGGAGGGTGAGCGCGGGTACATGCACTGAAAGCTCCCTGAGGTAACAGCTGCCTCAGGGAGCTGAAGAATTTTAAAAGCATTAATAAAGTTAAAAAACGTGTTCCCTCATGTGACTCCATCACATGAGCAGGGACATGTAAAAAATGAGATTTAAACATTTTTATTTTTAATTCCTGTTGGGAACCTCATCCCGCCCGTGGATGAGGTTTCATAAAAAATCCAAAGGCCGCCTGGCCGACTTGCCTGCCCACCAACCGTTAAGGTTGAAAAGTTGAATTCAATTAATTCTTTCATGGCCTTAATAGGCCTGTTAATTATCAACGGGCGCGCTGCCGACTCCAGCACACACCCGCCAACCGAAATATCACCCAAGTGCGCAGTGACGTCAGGACACTCGCCCGATGTCATCGCGCGTCATTTTACGCTCGAGCACATGGCGAAAAATTCTGGCCCAAGGGTCTCCAGACGTTTTCAAGAATATCTGTGCTGATCCTGCTTTATGGAAAATTGTGTCAAATTACATTGCGCTTAGGGAACTGCTTTATGCTGGGCTTTTGCTTAAAGTTACTGAAACTAGTTAAGAGTCGAGTAGGAAACCTTCCAGTAAGATGCAGCTTACAAAACTGCTGCGCAAATGTCGGACATCACAAAAGGCTCAAAATCTCCGGGGCCACATTCCTGGTGCAAGATTAAAAGCTAATTAAAATAGAAAGATTCTACTCCCAGTTCAAAATGCTGGAAATGACCGTTACATGTCTTCCCAAGGCAGCCACATGTGGCTGCAACACACAGGTTCCATCATTGACTCATTTTATGAAAAGTTGTACAACAGCCACAGGTGACACAGGACTTGAGTCCAGCTTTGTTATTGCTTATTAAAATTAAACATTTTGGGAGTTGTTCCTGACTTGCTCAACAGTAATGGTTCTCTGCAAATTAGGGACGCTAATGGCATTGGATTGGAAAAGGTCCCTAAATGGGAAAAGGTAAATGGAGAAGCTTGATGAAATGTCACAAGTGTTTGTTCATTTAACTATTGAGCACAATTTTAAAAGATCAGGCTTTATGTAATGTGACTGTCAATAGGGGTTGTAACTTCTTGTATTAATCTCCATCTCTCAGCTGTCAGTGCTGTTCACCTTATCATCCACCTCCTCAACACTTCATATGCTTCAAGATGCCTGCTCCTGACTCTCCTAATTGCCTAATTTCTCTCCTCTCTTCTGATACATAAAAAATGTGGTTAAAAGGTTCATACCGAATAAACGCAGTGCCAGTAGGTGCTAGCTCCAGGACACAAGTTAATAAGCATCCCTGTGATACCTCATTATCTTTTCTGATATGGAAATGTCAAGCAGACAATTGGGTAATAATAGGAGATCAAAGTGTAGAAACAGCTCGTCTGTGTGAAGAAAAATATAAAGTTTCTGCTCTTCAACTGAATTCAAAATATCAGTTCTGTGAAAATGATCATCTGTTTGATTTGACTTATTTTAAGACCTCAACGATGTAGCAGGTTCAGCAGCCTTCCCATGATGTACCAACTAACTGCCTTGTACAAATCAGTTCACCACAGGCCCATCAACGCCACCTCATTTGGAGCTGGTTCACTCGTTTTGGTTTAAAAATGTGGCCAATTTGAACTCATCTCAGTCTTACAAATCAGGTCCAGGGATTTGGAATAAATCTTATTTTCCTTGATTATAAATCTCACTCCTAACATTTCCCCAAAGCTGATGGTTCTGTAATGTTCCCCGAAGATAGAATGATTTTGAAGTTAATGATTCTGTTTTCTGATCAAGTGCTTTACTTTTCAATTCAGTGATAAAAAGATTTTCACTTCTACAATGCCTTATTATAACTCTCAGAGATATCACAAAGCATTTCACATGCAATGGATTACTCTGAAGTGTCGTAACTGATAGACAGGGAAACCTTACAGCTATTTTGCACACAGCAATATCCTACAAACAACAAAACAGCTATTAAAGACCAGTTAATCTTTTCTCTGGTGGTGTTGGTTGAGGGAGAATATTGGCCATATCATCAGGACAGCTCCTTGCTCATCTCCGAATAGTCTCCACCTGAGCCAACAGAACAGGGAAACAAGCCTTGGTTTTATGTTTCACTTGAAGTGTGGTGTGACAATCACCAAGCAATTCTGTTCAAAATTTAACATGGTAGAGGGCTCTTTAAGTTAGCCATATTATATTAGGGTAGCAGGGTCATTTGAGGCCTCAGGTCAGCCCTGCCCTTTTATGAGTCACCCCCTGGCCCAGGAAACAATCCCACACTTCGGGTTATGAGCCATGGCAAATGGTGGAACCAATGAATTTTCGGTGGTGATGGCGGAAGAGCTGGCACCTTGAGGGCCAAGGGCTGCTTACAGGCAGAAAGTCTTTCTGGACGAGGACTTGTGTTTTCTTTAAGCACATATGAGGAAGGCAAAAGGAGACAACCTCATGTCTTCTTTTCTCTGATCATATTTCTCATTGAAATTGAAAATAGGAGGCTCCTATGAGCAACTGAAGAGGCGAGTGTGGGACCCTGAGGTGCAGAGAAATGAGCACAGGGCCTACTCTTAAGTGGATCACCACTAAGTATTACATTAGAGGCAGGACAGGTGCAAACACTAAACAAAATAGCTGGGGTGGTGGTGGCAGAAGTAAACTGAACTAAAACTTAGAGATTTCAAATTATATGAGCAACTTTCCACAAGTGCCCAATGTTTCCAAAAATGAAGCTAAAACTCTGGAATTTTCTCTTCAGCATGCCCCACCCACACCTCACACATACTCTTTAAACCTCCAATGACAGCAACCCCATTTCCTTCATGCTCGCTGATCCACCAATCACAACCTCTCCACCCCCTTTGTACTCATTGATCCACCAATGACAGCTTCCCCTTTTTCCCCCTCTGCAACCACCCCACGTGCTCGTTGATCCTCCAATCGTTGCCTCTTGCTTCCCTCCAAGTGCTCTTTGACCATCCAATCATAGTTTTTCCTTTCCTTGACCCCTCTGCACGTGATCCCCCACTGATCCTCCAATTACAGTTTTCCCCCTTTCCCACTCTCTGCTGCTGTTTTTGCTGGTTATGTAAGAGTTCCACATTTTCAACCAATCAGAAAGCTTCTGGGTGATCTCATGGTGATGCCGGAGTTGAGGCCTCAGTAAGAGGTGAGAGGGAGCGCAAATCTAGTGAGTGGCACCATAGGGAACATGGAGCTGCAGAACAGTAGGGGGCTGAGATCTGAGTGAGGGCAAGTCACGGATAACAACTACCCGTTAGTTTGACAATTTTTAGTAGTTGTGTGAGAGTGGAACTGATGGGGAACACGTGTTAACACCATTTTACTGCATTCATTTTCAAAAGTTAATTGTTGGGGGGGTGGAGGGAACGCTGGGACAAGGCTGAATGTTTGCCAAGGGTGCCTAATACTCCTGCGCTGACCCTAATTAAAGATTAAAAATAGGTACAGACCGACTACCCAAAAGAATGTGGGCCTTTCAGGATTCTCATGGTAAAAAGTAGGGCAAGCTTAACTCAATCCAATTCTCACCACTTGCGCCACCCTCATTTATCCTGAAGCAGCGGGATGGGAAGAGGAATGGGTGATTGGCAGCAGGAGATGGAGAAGGGGGACCAACCTGCTTTGTGGTGACCCCAAGTAAAATGGGAGAAGCCAAAAGAAAAGGAAGAAGACGACAACCTCCATTTTAAGAATGCTAATTAATTACAAACAGACCATTTATCATTACCATTGACAAAGTGACTCCTAAAATGCAGTAACCACACTGACTATTTTGTATAGTTCAGTATAAACTGATTTCTTAAAATTTGATTTTTTTTTTATGGTGATATCTTACCTTGAAAGAGCTACAAACAGGACCACAGAGGTCTCAACAGAACCAAATCATTGTAGAAGAGATTAACCTGACTTCACATTAAAGATAGAGGCTGATCAAGGCTGCCTGAAGTGACTACATTCCAACTGCCTCTTGTAGTTGTTAGCACTGTGGGCAGCCGATGGAGACTTCGGGCAGCTTTAATCAGCTGTCTGCACTATTACTAACTCTAGGAGGCAGTCGTGGTCTCTAGAATTCCTACAAGCCCTTCTTGCTGACTCATTGAGCCCCACATCTGTAAAGAACTCTGTTTTCATAGTGCAAATAGTGGGCAAATCATGTTGACACCAACAATAACAGCAGCGGAGAGTGTACATTGTAAGAACAACCAGCCTGCTAACTTGTTCAGGGCACAGACTAAACGACTCAGTTCAAACAAAAAGATGCTGTGAGATTTACTCAGACCTATTTCTGATTTAAATTATATTTTTTTATCGTATTTTCAATTTTATGAAACCCTGACAGCAGTTTATTAACCTTCACTGTTCAAATCAATGAGTATGATGTAGAGAACTCAAAGGCTGTTTAACTGAAACTTTTAAAGAGTATTAGTTAAGATTAATAGCTATTCAATAAGAAGAAGAAAAAATAATTAATAAATAAATTGATTGCAATTAGTGCAGAAGCACAAACTATTCACTGCTTTCAACTTTATAGCCAGACAGCACAATTTAACAAGTATATCGTGAAAATATATGTGAAGTCCCTATCATTTATTCGCTTGTTCATTTACTACATGTATAAATTTGGTGGTTAAAACATAAAACAAGGTCAAGTGTAGTGTAAAACTGTCGCTCCTTGGAAATGAGTAGGATCCTGTGCAGACACAAGGCAAAACCAGTCACTAAGCCACTCTTTTTTTAAAAAGAGTGATCTCTGCTCATCACGCTGCATAAGCTATCACATTTCTAGATAGTAACAAGAATGTTCTTACGCTATGGGGTAATGATTTGAATAATCATTGTTTTTAGAACACCTAGGAAGAATCTGTGAAACCAGCCTTGTTATATAGTGCAAAAAGCTGGGCAACATCAAGATGAGAGGAATAAATATTGGGTCCTAATAAGATGCAGATGTGGAGATGGATGTGTGGAGTAATGAGAAAGGACAAAGTCAGGAATCATGACATCGGGGGTTGATGAAGATTGTGGCAGCATCAAAGGAAGTAGCCGAGAAGAGGCTGAAATGGTATGAAAACAAAAAAACTGCGGATGCTGGAAATCCAAAACAAAAACAGAATTACCTGGAAAAACTCAGCAGGTCTGGCAGCATCGGCGGAGAAGAAAAGAGTTGACATTTCGAGTCCTCATGACCCTTCGACCGAACTCATTCGGTCGAAGGGTCATGAGGACTCGAAACGTCAACTCTTTTCTTCGCCGATGCTGCCAGACCTGCTGAGTTTTTCCAGGTAATTCTGAAATGGTATGGTTGTTTGTTGCAGAGAGAGGTAACGTGGTGAGGCGACTGATGGAGATGGGGCTGCCCAGGAAGTAGAAGTGGAAGGCCTAGATGGAAAGGTGTGGTGGCGAGAGACGTAAGTGCCGTGGGTTTGGAAGAGGAATGGGTGATTGGCAGGAGGAGATGAAGAAGGGTGACCAACCAGCGTTGTGGTGACCCCAAGTAAAATGGGAGAAGCCAAAAGAAAAGGAAGAAGAAGACAACCTCCATTTTAAGAATGCTAATTAATCATACTAACAGACCATCAAGTCTGTGCCACATAAACCACCTAAAGGTCAATTTTAATCTTACCTGTCCTGGAGAAATGAAGCAAGGTACATAGGAGCCCAGTTTAATTTTAATGATGCAGCAGTGGCACAGGAGCTGCACAAACCTCTGCCCAGTGGAACTTAACATAGAATGGCTTAACCAGCTGTAATTACTGCAGATGACTCTGAAAATGCAATCAGGTTAAGCTGATTTCACAATTTTTATGGCATTACGCTCCTCCTGGCAAAAGTAATTGAAAGATCTAGTCCTTCCCACTGCCATGGTCCCTCACAGCAATCACTTCCCCCCGCCCACCACTCCTCTCACATACAATGCCGCCCCCCCACCCCCCCTCCCGCCACCAACCAAAACCCCTTTCATTAAATGCTGCCAGTTCAGTTCCACAAACTGGGGAAGTTCAGAAACAGATCAGAAGTTTATAATATACCTTAAGATCATAGAATCTTGTAATCTCAGATTCAAAGCCACAGGATATCTCTGAAAATCCAAGCCATGTTTCATCCACTGCACTACTCTCATCAGCCAATTTAGTTACCATCTTATGGCCTCTTTGACCAGGTAAAAGTAACGAAAATGAAAAATCAGCATCAATTATGCAAAATGCTTTCTGAGTGCTACAGTCCCATCTCTTAACTCTTAACTCTGCTAGTCTTCAGCTCCAGGTCATCGCACAGTACATAAGAAGATACAAAGTCAAGAATGAGAAATATCATTGGGCCATCTAATCTCTTCTTCCCATACACAATATACTGTGTTAGGTAAAACGTTATCGACATGCCACAAAATATAATGATAAAAACAAAAAACTGCGGATGCTGGAAATCCAAAACAAAAACAGAATTACCTGGAAAAACTCAGCAGGTCTGGCAGCATCGGCGGAGAAGAAAAGAGTTGACGTTTCAAGTCCTCATGACCCTTCAACAGAACTGAGTGAATATTAGGAGAGGGGGGAAATATAAGCTGGTTTAAGGTGGGGGGGAGTGGGGGGACCTGCGGTCTGTCCGCAAGAAAGACCCAAACCTCTCTGTCGCTTGCCATTTTAACACTCCACCCTGCTCTCTTGCCCACATGTCTGTCCTTGGCTTGCTGCATTGTTCCAGTGAAGCTCAACGCAAACTGGAGGAACAGCACCTCGTCTTCCGACTAGGCACTGTACAGCCTTCTGGACTGAATATTGAATTCAACAACTTTAGATCTTGAACTCCCTCCTCCATCCCCACCCCCTTTCCGTTTCTTCCCCCTTCCTTTTGTTTTTTCCAATAATTTATATAGATTTTTCTTTTCCCACCTATTTCCATTATTTTAAATCTTGTATGCCCTGCTAGTCTTTCCACCCCACCCCCACTAGAGCTGTACCTTGAGTGCCCTGCCATCCATTCTTAATTAGCACATTCGTTTAGATAATATCACCACCTTCAACACCTCTTTGTTCCTTTGTCTGTGACATCTTTTGATTATCTGCTCCTATCACTGCTTGCTTGTCCCTACAACCACACCACCCACCCCCAACTTCTCTTCTCCTCCCCCCCACCGACCTTAAACCAGCTTATATTTTACCCCTCTCCTAATATTCACTCAGTTCTGTTGAAGGGTCATGAGGACTCGAAACGTCAACTCTTTTCTTCTCCACCGATACTGCCAGACCTACTGAGTTTTTCCAGGTAATTCTGTTTTTGTTTTTTCACAAAATATAATGCTAATTTAGAAACTTTTACCACTTCTATCAGCAGCTAACCTACAAAGTCAAACTGAAACTGAAAAGTCTAATATTGCTGGGTTGTAAATAAAGCTGCACAGACTGAGGATGGGTCAGTCCACTTCTCACTCCCGAACTGAGCACTCTGAATGAATCATCTCACTCCTGCACGGAACATGGTGCAGCCTGAGGGAGGGTCATCTCACTCCCTACCCTCAAACTGCAAGAGGAGACTTGCTACATCAAACCAAATTCAACCCAATTCCTGACTTGGCTGTCCAACTTCAAGCTTCCTGGCAAGTCTGGGACTTTGATGTGCAGTTTCCTTACTGTGTCCTGAGTTCCCTAACTGTGCACAGGACTTGATATAATTGAATTTAGATAATATTGCTGAAAAGAGAGGCCTGTTGCTGGAGCCGAAATGATAACAATTTATACTACAGGAGAAAAGGATGCTGATTGATTGGCAAGTCAAATGCTATTGGCCGAGGTGTTGCCTCATTGTTACGCTTATTTGAAATTTGGCATTCTTGTATTTGTCCTGAGTGCAAGATGAAAATCTTTGGCAACACATCTCTTTTTTTATCAATATTCAAATTCAGATAATCCAAATCCTAACACATCTGAGCTGGCATCCTTGAAATAGACAGAACTCCACTAACTCTGTTGGCTTCTTCTACTGAACCATTGCAAAAAATAATACAAACTCTTCGTTGTTGAACCCCAAAACTGCTGGCTGTCAGCTACAACTTGCTTTCCACATAACATTATTTATAGGAAACGTACAGAGCTCTCAGGAAATCGAGTGATGCTGGAGATTGATTTTTTTTCCTTCCGTCACTAGAGGCAAGGTTGTGATTAAACCGCAAGAAGTTGCTAAACTCAACAAAGCTCGGCCTAATCCATCTTGCTTACATTGGGAGCCCAGCCAGTTCCAGAGCAGAAACACTGGTGAAAACAAATTAGATCTTTGATTATTGTGACATTGCCCCAGAGGTTTTATTTCTTTTCCCCACCTCTTTCTAACTGGGTTCGAATTTTGCACAGAACGAAGTCCACTGTCTGCTCACAGTCCTTGGCTTTAGTAACTTACAGGTGGTTTTGTCACTACCGTTATCAGGCACAAAGAGATAGATGATAGCAATTTGTAAATGTTGGCATGCTGAGGGACACCCACTCGCTGCCAGAGCTGCAAGTGGGCAGCTGGCGAGACATTCACCGCAGATTTACCCAAAATGACAAAGTTCTGCAGATCACAGTAAAAGGTAGCTACACGAGTGTGTTTCTCAAGTGTCGGTGCAGACTCGATGGGCCGAAGGGCCTCTTCTGCACTGTGTGATTCTGTGATTCTGTGACAAATCATCAAATCACAGGCATTTTACAATTACTGGTAAATAGGGATATTTGCCAATGAGGTCCAGTAGGTCCATCACCACCTTCTTGGGGGCAACTAGGGATGGGCAATAAATGCCACCCTAGCCAGTGAATGCCACATCCCAAGAATGAACCAACAAAACATCTTGCCACCACAGTTGGGCACAGTGCCACACACATGAACAGCTGGAACCAGCAAACTGATATTACCCTAAAATTACCCTAATTCCACAACCTAATCAAAACAGAACCATCAATCAAAAACTTTACGGTTTGATCGTTTTCAAATTGCTTTAGTGCCAATTTGCACCTGTTGTATTCTTTCTTGGGTTGGAGTCAGTTTTCCATAAATTATACAACGTGTACATGGCAAAGGTCCACAACTGTTGTGATTATAATTCAGGCAGTATTTTTCTTTATTCTTATTCGTGTGGGCATCACTAGCTAGACCAGCGTTTATTGCCCATTCCTAATTGCCCTTGAGAAGATAATCATGAGCTAGCTTCTTGAACCGCTGCAGTCCATGTGGTGTGTAGGTACACCCACAGTGCTGTTAGGAAGGGCTTACAAGTGTATGGCCGAATTTGGAAATCGTTGTTTCTGACCTGGCAGTGTTCAATGAGGCTGCAGAATGGCAGCTTGACTCTGCATTTGTGTCTGGCCTTGGTCTATTTGATTGGATAATGCAGAGGGAGCTTCAATCTGTATTTAACCCATGTTGAGTCTGAGGGAGTGTTTGATGGAATGATGTAAAGGGGTTTTACTCTGTTCATGCCCCGGGAATACTTGACGAGATAATGAAGAGGCAGGTTTACCCTCTACCTAATCTATGCTCATTCTAGAATGTGTTCAGCAGTGGTGTTCCTCACGTGAATTATTATAAAATTTATCTTTTGAAATCATTGTTGTTGAAATGATTTACTTTGTTAAGGTGATTGCTCCTTGGGTGTTGGAGAGCAGTGGTCTTGTCGACCTGTATCAGCTGGTGGGGAGTAAAGGGCAAGGTGATTATTCTATTTAATATTACTTCCCTTTAGGAATTATATTCAGCAAATTTTCTACAAAATGTTGCTGGTTGCTCGGGGTAATGTCTTGGCAGCACAGGCATTCACTCTGACATTTTTTTAAATACTGAATTTCATACACTTTTAAAAAACTCCCCCATGGTCAAAAGAAAGTTGCAAACAGTAAAAGGTTCCAACAGGTGACCTTTGACCTATCAGATTACCTACTATAAAATAAAGTCACAAATGACAGAGATGAATAAAGGAGAATGAGAAAGAAAATAGAAACTGCTTGTGATGATTGGCAGCTCATGGCCTACTTAATCTCAGCACTTCACCACTTGCTTTGTCTAATCTGTCATTTAGCACCTCTGATCAGGCTCTTAAAGCAGTTGGATGCTTTGCTTCTTAATGCATTCTGTTTAAAAGAACAATTTTTCTACATTGTAAATCCACCAGGGGTGCACTTGGCAGCACTTCTGTCTGACTGAACTTTGCCAAACTGGGACTTTCATGCAGCTTGTGTCACATTTATAAACACACTTGTGTTGGTCAACGCTTATCCCTGATTCATTATTTTCCAAGATGTGTTTGGCTCTCCCATTCCTCCTTGTTTGTTATCATTTAACAGGGTGTCTATCAGGTTGTATGGCCACACAGGGCTCCATTCTAATACATCGGGCTGATGATTGCCATATTGAGTTGAGTCAGGCACCCTTTAATAATGGTGGGCGTGTCCCCATTCTGGGATTCCCGACCCCCAATCCCAGGGTTTCCAATTTTCCGGAGCGCCTTTTGAGTGTGCGGGCTCGTCCGGGACGTGGGCCGACACCCTGTGCTCCTGACCAGGAGGGTTCCATTGCGCGGATGTCCTCGTCCTGTGCCATTTTCACGGTCTCGGGCCAGCTTTTCAAAGAGTCGGGGTTTGCGGCTCCTCAGAGGCATTGTGAACGATAGTCTGAGTGAGGGGACCTTTTGAAAACACAAGTTCAAAAGGTCCCTCTCAAGTGCCCTCCCATGCCAAGGTATGCCCCCCCGCCCCCACATAAAATGCTATGGGCATGCCATTAAAATACAATGCTAAGTTAGAAACTTTCACCACCTCGATCAGCTGCTAACCCACAAACTGTGAGAAGTCAAATATTATTGAGTTGTAAATAAAGCTGTACAGACTGAGGATGGGCCATCTCACTCCCACTCCTAAACTGGGAATTCTGAACTGGAAACCGTACAGACCAGGAATGAGTCATTTCACTCCTCACTCCGGCATGGAACACTGTACATGCCACGGTTGTTTGGGGCGGAGGGGGGGCTGGTATACCTTGGCATGGGGGGGGGGGGCGCATGAGGGGCCATAGGGGTTGTTTGGGGGTGGCATGGATGGGGAGTGGGGAGTGTGCGGTCGGTGTGAGGAGTGAGGGTTGGGGAGCCTTCCTGTTTTCATTATAACCGGGACAAAGTCCCGCAGCAACAAGACGAGCCTTTGAAACCGCCCGCCTTCGCAGCCGGCAATCCCCGTGGCTGCCTCCAAACTTTCCCCTGGGTTGGCTCGTTTGACTGTAGCATGCAGCTGTTCCCCCCCCCACCCCCACCCCCAGAATTAAAATCCCATCCCTGCGGGCACTTACTCCCAAGGCAGACCAAGCCGGGAATTTCCCTGACTCCTGCTACCCACCTTGACGATGAAAATTTGGCCCACCCGCTCAAAACGGCCGACAGCAAGGCCATTGCTCGTCATCTCTGCTAAAAAGCTACCCATTCCCAGTAACAGTGATTGTATTTTTGCCTTTGCCCATGTTTTAATTAAATCATTGGGCTGAAAACAGCAAAATGGATAAAAGGCTCATTTCACCATTGAGTAAAACTCCCTAGGATTTTTTGGAAATTAAAGCCTATTGTCTCTCCCTCAAAGTATTTACAGTAAAATTGCAATTGAACAAGATGTTTGTGTAAGGAATGCAGAGAACTTCCTCAACCTCAACACCCCGCAAACCACATTTGGGAAGCTTTTAAAAAATAAATTTCCGTATGGTACAAGATGTTTAAACTTTATTTCCCCCAACCCCGCGCAGAGCTCTGATGTTAGGCCCCCAGAATCACATGGCCTCAGGGTTGGTATTATTAATGCGAGTGAGTGGGTGTTGAGTGGGTGTAGGGTGGTGTGCGAAGTCGATGAACAGTACGATATACACTATAGTGAGCTTGTAGTGAGAAATGTCACATGGGAAGCGCATGGGTGCAGCATGGTTGTTGGTGGGAGTCACTGGGGAGGATCACCTGGTCAGCGAGCGGGTGCAGGGCCCCCTCGCCGACATGTAAAATGATGCGGGATGACGTCTAGTGGAACTCCCGATGTCACCCCGCGTCATTTCCAGTTTCAGGTCGGCGGGGACGCAGCCGAATCAGCTGTGCACCCGCCGACCTGTCAAAGGCCTATTGAGGTCATTGAAAAAGTCATTAACATCATTAATGGACCTGCCCGTCCAACCTTAGGCCAGGCCTGGAGCCCTGGCGGGCTTTAGAAAAAGCATCAAACCTCATCCACGGGCGGGATGAGGTTTCATGAGGGTTTTAAAATATTTAATAAAGGTTTCAGTAAAAGTGACGGACAGGTCCCAAGTCATGTGACAGTGTCACATGAGGGGACATGTCAGGGAAATCTTGCTATCATTTGTTTAACTTTTTTTAATTGGGAGCCGATCTTCCTGAGGCCTCAGGGAGATCGGTGCGTGGAATAGCGTGCTCGCAGCTGAGGGAATCCAACCCCAACCCGCACAGGGAGCCTGGCGTATGTCATGCTGGGCGGGCCTTAATTGGCCCTCCCACGTAAAATGGCGGCACACCCCCAATTGGGGGCGGTGATCAGAGGCTCACCTGCCCTCGCCCACTCCTGCACTTCCCCCCCCAACGGGGGGGGGGTTTTTCCCATTGTATAGCACAGTTGAGGGGGCACCCAGTGTGAAACATGGTTGGGGAGGGGCTTCACGGTGTGGAACAGCTGGGGAAGGGTCTGGCGCTATGGAATGCCTGGAGAGGGAGCTCATGGTTGGGCACACAGCCAGGTAGGATATCCTGTTTAGTGACAACATGAGCATCTGCGAAATGCAGAAGTGGGTCCTGCTGTTTCTAACCCATAGCCACAATTCTCTAATATTGTCATCTGGTGATGGAAGACCCTCTGGAGCAGTTAACTGTGACAAGTGGACACAAAAGTAAATCCAATTTGCACGTGTTTATAGTGTATTTAAAAAAAAAGGTTGGATCGATGGTGCCACTAACTACTGCATGAAGTTCGGTGAACTGAGCAGAAATTCTCCAGTGTCTGATGTTCCTGCTTTGTGTGAGAACTGAATTTGTTCAAACCTCTTCACTGCACTCTAACACAAGGTAGATTCCAAGGGATTTCAGGTTTCTACATCAGGTTTCCACATTCTCTGCAGTACTGACATTTCATTTGGTTGCATTTGGCTGAATTACACACACACTGATTTCATTCCTAACGCCTCTTTCCTGGGACGTTTCGTAGGTTAGGCTCCATTGATGGGATTCCCTGGAAAACATTTAATTCCTCTGGTTCCTTGGGACATATTTTCTAGCTGTTTTGTGACAATGGAATACAGCGGAACCAGCACTGTAAACCAGGTCTACCCCAGGGTTTGAGGAAGTCTTCAAAAACTACAACAGGGACAGCAAAGCAAGGAGAACCTGCCAACCTTACTTGGTCTGACCTATACAAGATGCTAATGCACCACACAGGCAGGTGACGTTTAAATCTCTCCTTAGTGGTCTAGCAAACCACTCAGATGCAAGAAGGTTCATTACTAACTTCTTGGGCAGCTAGAGATAGTCAACAAATGGAACCATGTCATGATCCTCATACCTTGATAAATTTTTAAAAATATAAAGCAATATATTCACGCAAAGCAAAAAGAAAAAATGGGTAGTCAGGTATAAATGTTAAACCTGTATTTGACTGTCAATTGTGGCTCAATTGATAGCATTCTCCCCTCTATATCGGAAGGTTGTGGGGATCAAATTCCACTCCAGATATATGAGCATGATAATCTAGTTGAAGACAGTACTGAGGGAGTGCTGCACTGTTGGAGGTGCCATTTTTCCAAGGAAGAATTATCCTAACCTGGTCTTTCAGGTGGATGTAAAAGATCCCACTGCACTATTTTGAAGAGGAGCAGGAATGTGCTCTCAGTTTCCTGGCCAATTCTATCCTTCAATGAACATCACAAAAAAAAATACTGTGGTCATTATCACATTGCTGTTTCTGGGAGCTTGTATGCAAGTTGATTGCTGGATTTCCTGCACTATCACAGCATCTACCCTTCAAAAAAATTCCAAGGGGAGGATCCACGATCCATGGTTAACTAAAAAAGTTAAAGATAGTATCAAACTTAAAGAAAAAGCACATAATTGTGCAAAGATGGGTGGCAGGTCAGAAGGTCAAAAGAATATTAAAAAAAAACAGCAAAGAATGAGTAAAGGATTAATAAGGAGGGAAAAATTAGAAAGCTGGCAAGGAATATAAAGACAGTAAGAGTTTCTACTGATATTTAAAAAAGAAAACAGTTAACAAAGTGAGTGTTGGTTCTATAGAAAGTAGGTCTGGGAAATTAATAATGGAAAATAAGGAGATGACAGATGAATAGGTATTTTGCATTGGTTTTCACATTAGTGGAGACATGTCACATCCCAGCAATAGCTGTAAATCTGGAATTGGAAGGGAGGGAGGAACTCAAGAAAATAACAATCAGCAGGGGCAGAATTTTCGGATTGGCGGGTGGCTGCTAGCAGCGGGAGTGGCCGGAGAGTGGACCGCCGACTGTGATCAGCTCCCAAACCCTGATTTCACGCAGGCTGGCCAGTTAACGGCCAGCCAGTGTGAAAGGCGCGCTGAAAGGCTCAGCGCTGCCAGGGCGAGCGCAGTTGGAGGGTGAGCTCGGGCGCGGGGAAACCTGGAAGGAAAGACCCCTGAAGGCAGAAAGCTGCCTCAGGGAGCTGACGAATTTAAAATCAATAAAAACAGAATACAAACTTAGGAAAAAATGTCCACACGTCAGAATGAGACGCCTCAACATACGGACGATGATAATGTTCTCGAAACATTTACATCTTTTAAAAAAATTAATCAGGGAAAGCTCATCCCGCCCTTGGATGAGGTTTCCTCGAAAATGCAAAGGCCATCTGGTCAATTCGCCCACCCGCCAAATGTAACGTTAGACGGGCATCGAAAAATCGCCACCAATTGCTACTTTAATGGCCTTAATAGGCTTCTTAAGGTTGGCGGGTGTGCTGCCGGCTCTCGCATGTGCCCGCCGATGAAATATCGCACACTATTTCACACTTGAGTGTGTTGGGCATGCACCCACACACCAAGTGGAAAATTCTACCCCAGGGAAGTGGTACTTAGCAAATTGTTGGAACTGTGGGTTGACTAGTCCCAGGGTCCTGAAGGACTTCATCCTAGGGTCTTAAAAGAAGTGGCTTGTGAGATAGTTGATGCATTGGTTTTAATTTTCCAAAACTCACTAGATTTGGGGAAGGTTCCATTAGATTGGAAAATAGCAAGTGTAACTCCTTTGGTCAAAAAGGGAGGGAGACATAAAACAGGAAACTATAGGCCAGTTAGCTTAACATCTTTCATAGGGAAGATGTTAGAAGCTATTATTAAAGACATTGTAACAGGGCGCTTAAATAAGTTCAAGGTAATCAGGTAGAGTCAACATAACTTTATGAAAGGGAAAACATGTTTAACCAATTTATAGGAGTTCTTTGAAGAAGTAACAGGTGCTGTGGATAAAGGGGAACCAGTGGATGTACTGTCCTTAGATTTTTGGAAGATATTTGAAAAGGTGCCACATCAAAGGTTATTGCAGAAAATAAAAGTTCATGGGGGAGAATTTTCAGCTAGGCAAACAGGGGCGGAGCCCATTCGCTGAGGTGTAAAATGACGCAGGGTGACTCCGGGCGTGAGTCCTGATGTCACCGCCCGCCATATAGATTTTCAGTTCGGTGGAGGCGCAGCGCTGCCAACCTGTCAAAGGCCTGTTAAGACCATTAATTAACCCTGTTGAGAAAGCTGCCTGTCTAACCTTAAGGCTGGGGTGGGGGGCAGGCAAAGAGCCCAGGCGGCCTTCACATTTTTCATGGAACCTCATCCACGGGTGGGATGAGGTTTCATGAATGTTTTTGAAATCTTGGAAAAAATTTTAAGAAAATTAGTACACATGTCCCAGCTAACGTGACAGTTTCACATGAGGGGGGCTTGGTCTAAAGATTTTTTTTCTCCTTTCTTAAGCCTTAGAAACTTTAAACTAATCTCCCTGAGGTACAGGGGTGCCTCAGGAAGATTTCTGCGCTCTTTTGCACACATTCCCAACTCAGGGAGCTCCCCCCCCCCCCCCCCCAACTCCCGGCCCCCCCACCCCGCCAGGCGAGTGCTCAGTGCTTCCAGACGGGCCTCAATTGGCCCTCCCATGTAAAATGGTGGTGCAGACCTGATCGGGAGCGCCGATCGGGTCTGTGCCTGCCTGCACCCCCCCACCCTCCCCCCACACCCCCGGCACAACCCCCCCACCGACAGGGGGAAAATTTTACCCATGGTGCATGGGGGTAACATATTGACATGGATAGAAGATTGGCTTGCTAACAGGAAACAGAGCAGGTATAATGGCTCATTTTCTGGTTGGCAGCATGTGATGAGTGCTGTGCCATTGGGTTCAGTGCTGGGGCCTCAGCTCTTTACAACTTATATAAATGTCTTGGATGAAAGGACCAATGGTATGGTTGCTAAGTTTGCTGGTGACACAAAGATAGGTAGGTAGGAAACTAAGTTGTGAAGAGGACATAAGGTGACTACAAAAGGATATAGAGAAGTTAGGTGATTGAGCGAAGACCTGGCAAGTGGAGTATAACGTCGGAAAATGTGATGTTGTCCATTTTGGCAGGACAAATAAAAAAGAGGCATATTATCTAAATGGAGAGAGATTGCAGAGCTCTGAGATGCAGAGGGATCTGGGCGTCCTCGTGCATGGATCACAAAATGTTACTATGCAGGTGCAGCAAGTAATTAGCAAAGCTAATAGAATGTTATCATTTCTTGCAAGGGGAATTGAATACAAGAGCAGGGAGGTTATACTTCAGTTATACAGGGCATTGGTGAGACCACATCTGGAGCATTTTGCACAGTATTGGTTTCCTTATTTAAGGAGAGATGTGACTGCATTAGAAGCAGTTCAGAGAAGGTTTACTAGATTGATACCCGGAATGGGCAGCTTATATTATGAGGAAAGGCTGGACAGGCTGGGCTTGAATCCACTGGAGTTTAGGAGAGTAGGAGGTGACTTGATTGAAACATATCAGATCCTGTGGGGACTAAACCGGGTGAATGTGGAAAGGATATTTCCTCTTGTGGGAGACTCTAGGACTCAGGGTCAGTGTCAAAATAAGGGGTCGCCTATTTAGGACAGAGATGAGGATAATTTTTTTCTCTCAGAGGGTTGTGAGACTTTGGAATTCTCTTCCTCACAAGATGATAAATGCAGAGTCCTTGAATATCTTTAAGATAGGGGTAGACAGGTTCTTGATAAGCAAGGGTGTGAAAGGTTATCGGGGGTAGGCAGGAATATGGGGTTAAAATCAGATCAACCATGATCTTATTGAATGGCGGAGCAGGCTTGAAGGGTCGATTGCTTCCTCCTGCCCCTAATTCATATGTTTCATAAGTAATTCGTTGGCCACAGAGTGCATTGGAATTGGGAGGTTGTGAAAGGTGCTTTCTTTACCTAGGATGATGCCCCAGGTACCTGCCTGCAATTACTGCAGCCCCCTCTCTAGTAAAGAGCTTGCATGACTGTGATTCTCAATCATTTTGAAAAAAAGAAAACGCTTCGTTAAAAATCATATTCAATGAATTTTTCTGTTCTGCTTTTGCGCAGAAGAAACACCAGGGAATGGATGAGGTTTCCGAAGTTAAATAAGAAATAAATACAAGTTTTGGGGCAGAATTTTTATTCTGTTCTTGGCATTGTGAGTTAGTCCCATGTCTGGCCGCTTTTTTCAGGTTTTGTTATGTTCCTTCTAACGGGTCACTTTGCTCAGCGAACACAGTTGCACACCTACCTACTGGTGAGTGAGTTGGTAAACAAGATCCTGCAGACACAGAGACCAATGTAAGACGAAGCACATGCTGTTTATTAACCCAAGTCACAGAGAACCAATATACGTGTGCTTCTCAAACCAGCCCCTATTCTGAACTACTGATTAACATTGTAGCCCACGCTACACAGCAATTGGGTAATACAGCCACATGGTCAATCTGCTCACATTCTCTTAAAGGTGTATTGCACCTCAGATTCCCACAGATTTTAAACGTCTTTGGCCGGGATTTTCCAGACCTGCTGTGGGTGAGGCGGCGCCCCAGCCAGAAATCCCACCCTTTGTTTCTGATTTTAAAATTGCTCAGCTCCCTGCCTTCAGGGAGCTTTCAGTGCGCCCTCCCCCGCACACGTGCAGACTTTTGTGCTCGCCCACCTCCCGCTCCCACCCCGGCAGTGCTGAGCCTTTCAGCGCGCCTTTCATGCTGGCTGGCCGTCGATTGGCCAGTCAGTGTGAAATCGCGGGGGTGGGGGCCTCTTTCCTGAGCCTACCCACTGTGCCTGCCCGATGACTCGAAAATTCTGCCCACTGAGACCACCCGTAGTTAGAAGTGAGGGAGCATATTTGGCCCTTAGATCTGTCGAATATTTGAAGCTACAAGTGAGTTTCAAAAGGGCAGGAACTGCACCACTTCTAACAGTTGTATCCTTATTGGCAAGCACGTCTCAGACACACAAGCACACACACACAAAACTCAGCTAGACTGAATCATTGGATTGCTCTTTGTAATAGTTTCTGACACTATCTCTCATACTCTGAAAAATGGATCTATAATCATTGTGTCCTATCAATTTGACTCATTGGAGACAAGCTGCATCGCAAACACATTTTCAATACATTGACTCGCTCCACAAGTAAGCCAGAAAGAGGCCATCAAAGTGCCAGGTATTCCTCATCTCTTACTTTACTCAGCCTTACACTTATTTCCTTGGGTTCTTTCTTTGCCCTTTGCCCATTTCTATCTATCTGCCCGCAGCCACTGATTTTTGTTTATGAAGTGAGAAAGTGATGGCTTGACACTTGCTGTTACTGTCGGTGCTTTCTTTCATGAATATATTGTTCGGATTGACCATTCACAGGTGATTCAAGTTCATTTGTAATGGATGACTGAAAGCATTATTAAATCCAGAGGTCTGCTGGTTGTTTTCTGCCACACAGGGAGACCTGTGCCAGTTACCTTGTAAACAGTGCTGCACAGTGGAAGTGGCTTTATTGTGGAAGAGAGCTAGACTAGATTACAGCCCATTAACAAACAAAAGCACAGCAACAGGGGACAAGGTCACAATCACACAAGTGGTACAAACACTTCCCAGCTCTGAATGAATTTCACCTACCTTGATGATCCTTCTGAAAGTCTTAGAAGGGAAAACAAAATACTGGAATATGCTAATTGGACATCGTTTTTATATTTAAATTAGCTTAATTAGTAAATTGCCTTTCTGCTGTAACTGCAAACACCATTAGGGATTGGAATTCGTTAAGAGTATGTTAATTTTATCTAATCTGCATATATAGATTAGCCTGATTACAATATAATTCTGGCGCAGCAAATGCCTGTTACCATGGTAGTTACATTAGAAAGAGGACATTTAGGAAGAGGAAAAGGCCTTTAGGCCTAACAAGGCCTCACCTTTTTCTGAGATTAACCCAACCTTCTAACTGGAATTTCCTAACTTCTCCCATACTCTAGCTCCCTCCTGAGACCATTTCTGTTGGTCACTTCAATAACTTTCAATGATAACTTGTTCTACTTAAATACTCATTGGGTGAATTTTAAAAGATTGTCTTGACTTTCTCTCTTATTCTTAATTTCCTTGTGTTTAATTTGGGATTTAAACCTGAAATCATAGTCAATAATTTATCACAATCAGTTTTGTCAGTTTCCTCCATGATCTCCAAAGTTCATCCTATAAACTGATACTCAGCGGGGCTTTCTATACATTAATACTCAACCCTACACTGCACAAAGACACAAAACAAATAACTTAAAACATCCCCAATCAAAACCAACAATCGCTGTCACTGTGACATCATCAACTGGGGACCAAATGCTGCTGAGCAGTGAATCAATGGGCCACAAAGCAATCTACATGTGTAATGAGTTAGTAGAAAGGAAGGATTTCTATTGGGCTCAATGTGTTGAATGTATATTTCACTGGAGTCTGCGCTTTACCATTCATGCATACAGTCTCTGAAACTAAGAAACAAATGATGTTTTCTGCCCTAATCCCAATTTAGTGACAGTTTTGTGCAGCAATTAATTTGAGGGATAATGCTGGTCTCATTTGTATATAGTGCTAACTTGCCACTTTGTAACTAAGGACTGGCTACACTGGCAGATGGCTGCTGGTCCCAGAGGTGGCTCCTATTGAATTCAATTACTGAATTCAATCGCAGTCCTGTCTACAATCAGCTGTTTAATCCAGGTGGCTGTTTAACTAAGGTGATCACAAGGGCAGTTTCTTTCCCACATACCACTTTCCACCATTACAGATGGTGAAATCAGCTCAACACACGCTGAAACCTTTTCAGGATGAACTGTCACAGCCAACAGAGGGAGTGGATGCTTTCACTCTCTTGGTCTGGAATATGCTTGAAAACAAGTCTCAGAGGTACAAGGGTAGCAGTCTGACAGACTGTGTGTCCAATTCCTCAAATGTGATTTAATCTGGCATTTGCTCTCAACGGGATTGGCATTAAGTATGCCCACCTGCAGTGATTTTTTTCTGGAGAGTGCAATGGCTCAGTGCTAATAGTATTTGTCTCCAACCCTCAGGCATAGGGAGCAGGGCTGCATAGCTCGAATATGCTAACCACGGTTTCCAAAAGTGTCTGAGTTCCAGAAACATGGAATAATATAGAACAGAAGAGGACAATCTGAGCCACTAGGTCTGTGCCTGCTCTTTGAAAGAACTATCAATTGGTTCCATTCATTCCCCTGCTCTTTTCCCATAGTCTTATGAAATTCTTAACTCTTATGACAGAAGACTAACAAAACTTGTGGTTTGCTGCCTAGTTAAGCCGTTTCTGACAAGTGACCAAATAGGAGTATACAAGACAGTGAGTGGTATGGAAAACATAAATCCAGTAAAAATAATATTAAATTATGGGAGTTGGACAAAGGACACAGGCTTCATTAACTAAAAGATAATTTAGAATTGAGACTCCAAACTTCTTCACACAAAGAGTGATCAATGTGTGCAACAGAATTGTAGACAAAGTGTTGGAGGGGAAAGCCCACAAGGGTGGAAGGATTCCAGGGAAGGAACAATGACAACTGTTGGATCTTCCTGGACAGATGAGCTAAGACTCAGCTTCCTCATCCGCAATTATCTTGTGAAGACTTTAAGCCATTGTGTTTGGCAGATTATTTGACTAATTGTTCTATCTCAGGATTGTGGAATAACTGACTTAGAGAATGTTGCCTGTGGTATACAGTGAGTGGTACCTCCCTAGCGGTGGTGATGCTGGTCTTTAACTTGGATCATGCTCCCCAAGTGCCTGAAGGTGGCAGCAGAGCGGTCAGACAGAAATCACCCCTTCAGCAGAAACACAAAATTCAAGTGTAATATCAAAGTGAATAAATTGTGTCAAATTAGACTATTCAAAATCATTTCTCATTTCATTAATGCTCCCTCTCAGGCTGTCACTGCAGAGATGGATGGCTAAGATGGACATGCCTTTTGCAAACCCCTCAACCGTTTATAGTGCCAACTTGGCTTAGTGGTTGCACTTGAGTCATAGAGGCATAGAGGTCTACAGCACAGAAAAAGGCCCTCTGGCCCATCGAGTCTGTGCCAGTCAAACATTTACCTAACCATTCTAATCCCATTTTCTAGCACTAGGCCCATAGCCTTGTATGTCATGGCATCGCAAGTGCGCATCTAAATACTTCTTAAATGTTATGAGGGTTTCTGCCTCTACCACCATTTCAGGCAGTGAGTTCCAGATTCCCACCACCCTCTGGGTGGAAAAATTCTTCCTCACATCCCCTCTAAACCCCTCTTCCCCTTACCTTAAACCTATGCCCCCTGTTATTGATCCCTCCACCAAGGGGAAAAGTTCCTTCCTGTCGACCCTAGCTATGCCCCTCATAATTTTATACGCCTCAATCGTGTCCCCCCTCAATCTCCTCTGCTCCAAGGAAAATAACCCCAGTCTATCCAATCTCTCCTCATAACTAAAACTCCCCAGTCTAGGCAACATCCTGGTAAATCTCCTCTGCACTCTCTATAGTGCAATCACATCCTTCCTATAATGTGGATTCCAGAACTGCACACAATACTCTAGCTGTGGCCTTACCAGCGTTTTATACAATTCCAGCATAACCTCCTCCCTGCTCATAAATTCTATGCCTTGGCTAATAAAGACGTATTCCATATGCCTTCTTAACCACCTTATCTACCTGTCCCTCTACCTTAAGGGACCGGTTGACATGCACACCAAGGTCCTTCTGATCCTCGGTACTTCCCAGGGTCCTACCATTCGTCATGTATTCCCGTGCCTTGTTTGTCCTGCCCAAGTGCATCACCTCACACTTATCTGGATTAAATTCCATTTGCTGCTGATCAGCCCATCTGACCAGCCCATCTATATCCTCCTGTAATCTAAGGCCATCCTCCTCACTATTTACCACCCCACCAATTTTCATGTCATCTGCAAGCTTACAGATCAACCCTCTGACATTCAAACCTAAATCGTTTATATAAACCACAAACAGCACGGGACCCAACACTGCTCCTGGTGGAATCCCACTGGACACTGGCATCCAATAGCAGAAACGCCCCTCGACCATCGCCCTCAGCTTCCTGCCACTCAGCTAATTCTGGATCCAATTTACCAAATTGCCTTGGATCCCATGGGCTCACCTTCGTTATCAGTCCCATGTGGGACCTTATCAAAAGCCTTGCTGAAGTCCAGGTAGACTACATCAAATGAATTGCCCTCATCTACACACCTAGTCATCTCTTCAAAAAATTCAATCAAATTGGTCTGACATGACCTCCCCTTAACAAAACCATGCTGACTGTCCTTGATTAATCCCTGCCTCTCCAATGTAGATTAATTCTGTCCCTCAGAATTGCTTCTAATATTATCCCCACCACTGAGGTTAGATTGATTGGCTTGTAATTCCCTGGTTTATCCCTTCCTCCTCCCTTGAATAATGGTACCACATTGGCTGTCCTCCAGTCCTCTGGCACCTCTCCTGTGGCCAGAGAGGTATTGAAACTTATTGCCAGCACCCCTGCTATCACCTCTGATCCAGTAGACCAGGCCCCACTATAAGAGGAGCACATCATCTCAGCTAACACTTCAATACATTGTGGAGAGAGTACTGCATCGATGGAGGTGCCACCTTTAGAATAAAACATTTAACAGAGGCCCAGTCCCTCTGCTTAGGTGATGTAAAAGATCCAAAGCACTGATCAGAGAAAAGCAGGGGAATTCTCATATTGTCCTGGCCAACTTTCATTCCTTGGCCAACACCATCAACACAGATGTAGTGGACATTTACCTCATTACTGTTTTTGGGACTTAATTATATGAAAATGAGTTGCTACTTTTGCCCATATTTAACAAGAGTGACTGCATTTCAAAAGTAATTTGTTACCTTTGAAGTGATTTGAAACATCCTGAGAAAGGAGTAACAAATAGAAAGGAGAAGTAAATGTAAGTTTGTTCTCTCTTTGCCTCTCTCAAAAATCCAAATTCT
The DNA here is from genome assembly GCF_017639515.1 of Carcharodon carcharias. Lineage (NCBI taxonomy): Eukaryota > Metazoa > Chordata > Chondrichthyes > Lamniformes > Lamnidae > Carcharodon > Carcharodon carcharias. The sequence goes on along the minus strand of NC_054492.1, from coordinate 35,621,868 downwards.
TGAAACTTGATTTCTTGTGTTCTTGTAGTCATCCTAAATGTCACATGCCTGCAGGTTAAACTGTGGCGATTGCCAACAACCTGGGTTAGTGAGCTGCACAAGATGAGGTACGAAAGGTGTTCAGAACTCATTTGAAAGAAAGCAACAAATAAATTTGATGTGGCCCAGTGCACGTCTGGTTTATGGAGGAGAAAAATTAGCCAAGGTTCCTGCGATTGATTGCTGAAGAGTAACAGTTGTACATGTTAAAGAAGTGAGGTGTGGGGAGGGTGGGTGGTGGGGACCGTGGGTTGGGGGGGGTGGTTTAGGAGAGGCTATGATATTCCAGCAGTGTGAGGACACAGGAACAACTTGTTTTATTTAACACCTTTAATGTGGTACAACTTTCCAAGGCACTTCATAGGAATGTTATCAATCAAAACTTAACACTGAGCCACATAAAGGAGGTATGCCTGAATTTGGCCAAAAGCCTGATCAAAAAGGTAGGCTTTAAGGACCATCTTAGAGGAGGAGAGAGAGGTAGAGAGGATGCAGGATATGGAGGCTAGAAATAGGGTCAGCACAGGGACAGCACACAGGAGCAGGAATGTGGCTAGGATTTGTGTCTAGGGATGCAAATAAATAGGACAGCAGCAGAATGTAGGGCAGGAATACCGAGAGAGAATATAACAAGGGGAACTGGGGAATGGGTTATGAGCACAGGATTAAAGCAATGTTGCTTACCAGTGTACAATCCATTTTCTGGAGGGTTTTCAGTAAACAGGAGCCTGCAGATGCTGAGCTATAGTTCAATGTTAATTCATAAAGCGTTAATTCTACTATCGTGATGCTGCTGTTAAACGGAAAAGGTTGAGTGACTCCATAATCAAACTGCAGCTTAAAAAACAGCTGTGAGAATGATTGAATTTTTAATGAGGGGCCTGATGTTGAGCATTCCACAGCAACACTCCATCTACTCCACAGACGGCACAGAGCCTCTCACTTGGAGCTGAACTCATGCAGCGGTGCTGTCGGATGTAATTTACATCAGAGAGTGCCCATTTGATTGGTGAGTACTGAATCTACACAGCTGAAGTCCAAGGCTAGCCCCAGGAGCTCCGGTTCAATGGCGGGGTGGGGTGGCGATGGGGAGGTTGGGGATGCAGAAGGAAAGAGTTGAAAGGATGAGCCAGAAATAATCTGTTCCAACATTTAATCCACACTTCTTGCACTCTGAAGAGCTGCTTCGTATAATGACAGTAGATACTGAAGCACTGACAGCAAAGCCTGTTTGCTGCTACTTACGGTAACATAGGGTTATGTTACAGGCCTAGTAACCCACAGACCTGAGTCAATAGTCTGGAGACACAAGTACAAATCCCACCACCACAGCTGGGGGCTTCAAATTCAATTCATTGAATAAATATGGATTAAAAATACTGGTATCAGTAACCATGAAACTACCTTACTGTAGTAAAAAGGCATCTAGTTCACTAATGTTCTTACCTGGTCTGGCCTATCCGTGATTCAGACACCTAACTAGCTCTGGAAAAGGCCAGCAAGCCATCCAGTTGTATCAAAGTCTCTATGAGAAGCTACATTCAACATAGGCTGCAGTAGGTCAAGAAGGCAGCTGATATGCCACCTTCTCAGGGGCAATTATGGACGGGCAATATATGCTGGCCTTCCCAGTAATGTCCACATTCTGCAAATGAATTTTTAAAAAATCACTTCATCATACCTATCTCTGTATTCCCCATTTGTTACGGTGTATTGCACAAAGTTGTGTCGGACGTTTGTGCTGAATTTCATGCCATGACCATAGACGTGTCGGCTTATCAGTCGAACTTTAAAGCTTCAAAATATCCCTCCAAAAATGGGAGTCGACTTACACTCAGAGTATAAAAGTGAACCCCCGGTGTGGGTGTGAGTAGCTACCATTTTGATATGTGATCACGTATCTCACGCAGTGTCAGCGTGTCTTAAACTCCTGTGCAACATCGCAACACAGCCCGTCTCGTCTGTTTGATCCTTTATTGCACCAAGTTATAAGGTACTAGTAAGTACAACATGCATTTGTAGGATAAAAAATCGACGGTGACTACTAATGTCAGCATAGCATGTTTCGGCTGAAGAGGGGAGACGACTTATATACTGGGTTTGTGCATTACTATGACTTTTTGGGGTTGGAAAAATGGGGTCATTTTATATACCAGGTCAGCTCATACACCGCGATTTATGGTACTTCAGCTCAGGCAAACTCTTATACTTAGGATCTGGACCTTTCGCACAGCTGCCTCTGCTTCTCCCCACTCTAAACATTGGTCATTAATAACTGGCTCTAAAACCTCCTCCAGAATCTGCAAGCTGGCTGGGCTCTGCTAACAGAACCTAATGTGCTCTTACTCAAGCATTGCCCTGACCACCACCTCCCCCCATCATCACCCCCTACACTAGTCAGTAGACATGTCGACTAGTGCACCTTCTGGATAAGCGAGATTTTCAAATGCTTCAACCTGTGATGGACCCCAAAGTCTTGGTCTCCATATCGATGGAAGGATACATTTGCCTTGGAGGTGATACAGTGAAGGTTCACGAGATTGGTTGCTGGGATGAGAGAATTGTCCAATGATAAGAGGCTAAGTAAATTGGCTCTGTATTCTGGAGTTTAGAAGGATGACAGGTGATCTCATTGAAGCATACAAGATTCTGAAGGGGCTTGACAGGATAGACACCGAGAGGTTGTTTCCCCTGGTTGGGAAATCTAGAACATGAGGCATGGGATAGTCTCAGAGTAAAGGGTCAATCATTTAGGACTGAGGTGAGGAGAAATTTCTTCACTCAAAGGGTTATAAATCTTTGGCATTCTCTACCTCAAAGAATTCTCTGTTGTGGATGCTCCATCATTGAATATATTTAAGTGTGAGATAGATTTTTGGTCACTCAGGGAATCAAGGGACATGGGGAGTTGGTGGGAAAGTGAAATTGGACAGAAGATCAGTCATGATCGTATTAGAAGATCAGCCATGATCATATTGAATGGAGGAACAGGCTTGAGGGGCCAAACAGACAGCTTCTGCTCCTATTTCTTATGTTCTTACGTTAACGTGCACCATTTTCTCCACAGGTGCTTTTGGCTTTAGTGCAGGGTGTTGCTCACTTTCCCTTTGAAGATTGAGACCAACATGATGTCTCCAAGCCCATCAATCTCTTCTCCTTATTGCCAAGTATTTTCTTCCAGCAGAATGGCTGGACAAGTAAGAGGAAATATGATTCTCTAGTCCATCTAATGCCCAAATGAAGTTTCACATGTGTTGATAGTTAACATCAAACAGTATGGACTGAGTTCACAGCAATTCAAACCCCAAAGGCTTTAATGGAACATAATCAACTCAGTGTCAGCTCAGATCTTCTCACTCTGCTCCACTCATCTTGAAACTCCTCCAGGAAATCTGAAATTAGTATTTTTACACTCGTTTTTGTGTTTACATGTTATGTGATTATTTATTTAAAAACAAATCCAAAAGCAATCTTTCACATTTTGGAAGTTATGTAGAGACATGGAAAATGAAATACTTATAAAACATTCTTGAATTTGGGGTGCATAATCAGTCCTAAAATGACCCATCAGCTTCAAGTTTTGGTTACTTTGTTGAGGAGACCCAAGTTTTTATTATAAATTATGTATCATAACAAATAATTATTGTTTTAAAGACTTTAAGGGCAGAATTTCTGATTCCCGTCGGAGAAGGGACTGGAGGCAGGAGGGCTAGAAAATTGCCATCGGAGAGTGGCCTGCTGGTTCACCCACATGTTCCCACCTCCAACTCATTTTAGTAGAGGAAGGTTCGGGAGTGAGGGCAGGCAGGAAGCCTATTAACTAATGCAGTAGAGTGTCTTACGCAGCCGCCAAAGCTTTCAAAGTATTTCTTCTACAGTTTTTATATATCTTCAGTACATTGCTGCACTGCTTAACAATTGGTTTGAATTCAATGTGTTCTCAAGAATTCATTTCTCCAAATTTCTCAGTTATCCTATACAACAAAAGAACAACTATGACTGATTTTGGGATGGGGGGCAGTGGGGAGCCAAACAATTGAAAGTAAAAATAGGCTGCTTTTTAGCAGACATGTTCCCGATATTACAAAACAGCACAAACTGTTCCTGCCAATTTGTACAGTTCTGCTACACTACCATTCTTCAAAACCACAATCATCATTTGAAGAGGACTGTCAGAACCAGCAATGCACAAACTCTTCCCTCCTACAAACTGGATGAAAGCCCTTTACTGGAGAGGCAACTTTCTCAAGAGGTCATGCTTGCTTGGAGTAAGTGCTCCTTCTAGAAGCTTCCAAAGGGAAGCATTTGGCAGCTATCAGTCAGGTGGGCCTGGACTATGATCACATTCAGGCACATTCACGCGCTGCAAGAAATGACCAGAAATGACCCCTTCCATCCACGCCCCCAGCTCAGACAGGCTGACCCTACCAGTTTAACCTGCCCAGCTACTCCACATCAAGCAGATTGGCTTACTTACCAAAGGTGGTTGATGCAGGAACAGGGCTGTCACCATCCAGGAGCCCAAAACGTTTTCTCCTTCTAATCAGAATGGCACAGTTGGATTGGCGGACAACAAATTATATTGATATATAGAGTGTTTGATGTATTAAAACATCCCAAGGGGCTTCACAGGACCATTATAAAACAAAGTATGACCCTGAGCCACAAAAGGAGATAGTAGGGCAAATGACCAAAAGCTTGGTCAAAGAGGTAGGTTGGAAGGAGTGTCTTAAAAGGAGGAAGGTGAGGTAGAGGGGTGGAGAGGTGTTGGGAAGGTATTTAACAAGGCAAATAAAAGGGAACAAAAACCTGTTCAATAATTAAAAATGTCGACATCTTTGACAGGAACGTGGGACATGCGCTCCCACCCACCGTGACAAGTCACCATTCCTACTGGAGGCTGGCGTGAAGCCATTTTGCATCCCATTTGTGGGATGCAATGAAGCCTCAACAAGAATTATCCTCCCTTTCCAATCGTCCACGCTGCCAGCAGGATATCACGCTGGTCCGGAACACGTTCAGACCAATGTGGGGAGGACATGTTGGGATTCACGCGGAAGAAGGCTGGGGTCAGCTTGCGGAGAGTGGAAAATGGAGGCTTCCAGCGACTGTGGACCCTTGAACACTACGTGTAGCAGTGGGTGGGTTGGGCATCAAGCACGTGGATCTTCAAGCTGCAGACGGTCGGCTGCAGGAGGTAGTGTTGGGCGGCGACGGTCTGTGCTGGAGTGGAGGGATTAGATAGGGAGGAGAGGGATGAAGAGGTGGTGTGGAGGGGGGGGGGGGGTGCTGTGGAGGCCTAGAGTGGGGTAAGAGAGGTTGGGGGATGTGGGGGAAAGAGAGAGATGCTGCAGGAGTCAGGGAACGGGTGAGGTGGGTTATGGAACTGAAGGGTGCGGGCGAGGGGTGGGTGTGCGGGTGTGAATGGGCATGGGGTTGAGGGGAAAGGGTTTAGAGGGAGCGGTCTGTGGTGTCAACTATTCAGTCCTAGGGGGGCAGTCTGAAGGAATTGTTGATAGGAAGGAATGCTGAGAGTTAAAGGGGGCAGTGGAAGCCGGTAAGGTGGGAGGGTGAAGGGACACTGAGGGTTGTTGGAGGAGACATGGGAGTAAAACCAGCTTCTGGGGGTCAGCAGGATGTGTGGGGTGCTCCTCGAGAAGGTAGGGCATGTGGGCAGCCACCCGCATGGGGCAGAGGGTGATGGGGGAGGTTTGTGGGGGTGATAGTGGAGAGGTCAAACTTCACACCAGGAGGGTCACTGGTTATGCAGGGGGGGGGCGGTGTGGCTCACAGGGGGAGGGTAAAGGTATTGGACGGCACATCAAAGCTTACACGCACCATGATCACTTGCCTCAAGGTGGCGATCTCAAGATGCTGCATGGGGGTTGGGTCATTAGGGGTGGGTGGAGCAGCAGAGCAGCTCAACTGGACAACCGAAGCGGAACCCCAGCATGTGGCACTGACAATGCTAAAGCGTTTCAACAGATGAGTGTATAGGGCAAAGGCTCAGTCTGCACTGGAGGCTTCTCGCAAGAGTCCTGGCAAAGATCCTTGTCTCCCTGCACATGCATGATTCTAGGGGACATAGACCGAGCCTGGGGGGTCCTCCTGAAGATGGGGGCGGGGGGCGCACAGGCTTAACAACTATGAGTCGCAAATAAACCACATCAGATCTCATTAAAGTGCAAGTGTAGTGTTTTAACAATTATAGTGCACCCGTGCAACCACAAGTGAAATCATAACTTATTAACCTTTTGCTCCTTAGCACTTCTTCTAGGTGCTCCCCTGACAACTACAGCAGGGGTGGGGGCAGCCTGCTGACCACTGCTCTGCTGCCTTGGATGACCTTGGAGACCGTCCTCTGGAGACCTGAGGCCTGGAGGGCCCTGGCTTACTTTGGCTGTCCTGCTGCAGGGCAGCTGCTCCCTCTGCAGATACAGAGAATGAGGCTGAAGGCGTCACAGACAAGGGGGATTCCGAAGGGCCAGACACCCTCAGAGAGCCCTGAGTGCAGGGTCCAAGGGTGTCCAACAGCCATTCTTCCTCCTTTTGGGTGCCCAGAGGCTTGACTCCTTGAGAAGGGGCAGCTGGGGGAAGGTTGAGGTGCCCCATCCCCCTCTTGTGTAGCCACAGCAAGATCTCACCCATGGCTACAGCAATGGAGTGCAGGTCTGCACACATCCCCAACAGAAACCTGGCATTCTGCTGGATGAGGCTTTCCATGGCATCGCCATCCTCCCTGTGGAGACCTCCAAGCACACTCTGGTCAGAACCACAGAGAGCAGGTGGACAGACTCCTGTCTCACTCTGTTGAGGGCCTCCACCACCTCTGCTTGATGTTCCTCCTCTTCTCACTGCATCCCCAGCACCTCGTGCAGGGCTGATCCCAGAGGCTCGTCATCCAACTCTGATGTTGTAGATGCCTCGTTCCCAGAAGTCCTCTGTGTGCTAGTGAACTTGGCTGACCCTACCTCCTCCTGCAGTGGACATGAGTCCATGTGGTGACCACCAGCATGCGAGACCTTGCCTGAAATAGATCTACTACCCATTGAAGTGTGTGTCTCTGCACTGATGGAGGGTGCAGGTGACTGCTGTGATGCCTCTAAAGGTGCACTTTCTTCTTCATCCCCAATATTCTTGGTCCTCTGTGGGCTGGAGGAACCACTTGGCAAGGCTTCTTCCTCTGGGATACCCCTCTTCCTGCTGTAAGTGACAGAGGAGAGAGTGAGTGACTGCAGGAGCTGCCTCCAACATGGAGGAACGCTTGACCCTTAGGTTTCCACGTGACTACATTTGCAATGGATCATTATTGGATGGAGGCCGCCCATCGACCTTTCCATCTGCACAGACTCGGTCCCACTCCTCCCTTGCCAGCTTGGCTGCCCACTCCTCGGACTCAGTAAGGTTCTCCAGTACAGGCAGGCCCCCCATCTCATCTTCTTTCTCTCTCTCCTGTTGTGCCTCAACTTTCCCTGTGCAAAGAGAGAAGATGGGTTTGAGAGCAATTGGGTTTCAGGTGTCTTTCTCGTGCTTCCACTCTTACTAATAACCCACATGACCGTGTGCCAGGTGACTGGTGTGCTGCAGGTTGTCCACAAGGGCTCTGGGCAGCACCGTCCAGAGCGGTGAGACCATACAGATAGAAGGATAAGGCTCACAGAGGCATGTTATTAGCAATGCTTGCTGGTGCCCTCAATGCCTGACCCCCTGGCTTCAGCCGCCCTCCCCAAACAGCATCGGAGCTCTCTGTGTGGAGGAAGGGTCAAGGCACAGGATACCCCTTCCTGGTCTCCACTGCATTGGGCAGCACATCGAGGGAAGCGACGCTGAATCTTGAGGCCAGAGCTCCCTGGGATTTTCGGGCTGTCTCCTCCTTCCACTGTGGGTTCGTGACACAGAAGTTGATGTCCGGGCGCCTTTTAAACATGGCGCCTGGATATGATGGTGGGGCCCGTGTCATCCAGCTTGACTTGCCACAAAATACAATGGAAAACCTCTGATTGCGTAAGTAATGAGCCCAGCATTGCTCGATTTGGTGTGAATGCCCACTGGGCTTTGCAGCAGGAAACACTTCTGCTTCCTGTCCCGCCACAGGATGGAAAATTCCGGCCATAGTTTCAGAATAAGGGGTCGCCCATTTAAAATGGAAATGAGGAGGCACTTCTTCTGTCAGAGGGTTTGTGAATCTGCTGAATTCTCTGGAGCTGAGTCAGTGCATATATTCAAGGTTGAGATAGATTTTTGCACTTTTGGGAAGTCAAGGGATATGGGTAACAGGTAGGAAAGTAGAGTTGAGGCCAAAGTCAGATTAGCCTTGATTTTATTAAATAGCAGAGAAGGCTCAATGGTCTGTATGACCTTCTCTTGCTCTTATTTCTTATGTTCATCTCAGATAACAATGTGTAGGACAAGAATAATTCATATTCAAGTTTGCTCTTTCCATTCCTTCAATCTGGATTTCCGGTTCACTGTAGAATCACCCTTTTGTTCTCTGGGTCTGCTAATTACCACATAATGGTCTGAGGTATACAACATCGTCTCATAGGTTTAACAGTCAGCTCGAAAAAGTTGAGAGACAATTGCTTCGTTTCTCCTTCAAGAGCACAATCCTGCATGCCTCTCTCTCAACATCTACTGTCAACCCCACACGTCTAATTTTTTCACTGTGAAAGTGCACTCTGCCATGCAACTTAATAGAACATTTGTGCTTCATAGGAATTTATTTATCTGCCAATTTTGGGATCAGTTTGTAAGGGAGAAGATGAGTGTTTGACAGATGCAATTTGTGACATATGAACAAGTTCTTTTTTTCTAATTGGAAAATTCTACCTCCTAAAGCGGTGGCAACAAACAACACTTCAGTAAAAGATTTCCCACTTGTGTATCGATCCACAAACTGCCAAAACCATTCGAGTTACCTCACCAGAGAAAAATAAATCACTCCCGGAGCTCCCTCATAAATTTAAATATATGTTACACATAATGAGCTCCTGCAGCCAATTGGAATGTGGGCTTCCTGCAAAGTTACCTGGAAATCCATGCAACATCCCACTGGAGATTGTCAACAATTGAAGTTTTCACTTCCTCGCAGTTTCCTAAATCCAGAATCTCCATCATCCCTGCTATTTTAATTGGAATAAAATGCTGGTTAAAGCAAACCTCTCGGCTGAATCCAGTGTGGCTTTGTCCTGAATTTGTAAGGAAACTCAAAATTCAATTTCAAAGCCAAAATCAATCTCTTTTGCCTTCCCCTTGAACACCAGAGAGCCAATTTAACTTCCATCAGGGCAATGCTTCCCTCAAAAAGTGAGGGGAAGAGTCAGCAGGCTCTGAATGCCAACCTTACATTGAGTCTAGTTGCAATAAACTGGCTAGGACACTCAAGATGTTCTTCCACTCATCTGACTAAAGGGTACCTTTCAGTCTCTGTCCTATTTCCTGCTTCCTTCTATATTTGTGCTTAGAGGTCTGCGGGGTCAGGTGCCAACAGCTTAAGTTTTTCCTTTCTGCATGTCGTGCACATTGAGCACTCCCAGAAACAACGCGCAGTGTGTCGGATGCATGAGGAGAGCTTCCCACAGATGGTTTCGGAAATATATTCCTGAAATACAACTTCAGATAAACAGCTCCCTGCTGTGTCAAACATGACATTTCCAATTGCCTACACCAGCCATCTGTATGGCCTCCCTGAGTGAGGCTGCCAATTAATGCAACTATTTGCTAATTTGTGCTGAATTAAGGGCAGTGTGATGCTATAAAACAGTTCTTACCAGAATTTAAACTGAAACCAATTACACTGAATTTTTCCTAAGGATCTGTACAATAATATATATTTTTTTTAAATTTCCAGACTGGGCAATCCCTTTTCAATACTGGAATTCCGTTGTGTCATTCACTTGGATACCTAGTACCATTACCCTACTGAACCTCTGGAACCAGAGATCCAGCTGCTGTGATTCAGAAATGTCTGAACAATCACAAAAATAAGCAATCTCCTAAGTGATCCCCTCAGGGGAACACTATTTAAATAATTGGTTCCAATTAAAAAAGATGCATTGGTCAAGTTGCAGTAAGAACATAAGAAGCAGGAGGAGCCGACCTTGAGCCTGCTCTGTCATTTAGCAAGATCTGATCTTATCCTCAACTCCAGTTTCTTGCTTGCCCCCACATAACCTTCGACTCCCCTATAGTTCAAAAATCTAAGTCAGCCTTGAATGTATGCAATGACTCTGGCTGCTCTCTGGAGTGGAGAATTCCAAAGATTCATGACCCTCTGAGAGAACTCCATCTTAAATGAGTGACCCCTTCTTCTGAAACTATGGTCTCTAGTTCCAGATTCTCCCATGAGGGTAAACATCTTTTCAGCATCTACCCTGTCAAGCTCCCTCAGAATCTATAACATCTTTTAATAGGATCACCTCTCATTCTTTTAAATGCCAATGAGTACAGGTCCAGCCTGCTCAATCTTTCCTCATAAGACAATCCCTTCATCCCAGGAATCAACTAAGTGAATCTTCTCTAAACTGCCTCCAATGTAAGTATATCCCTTTTTAAATTAGGAGACCACAGTACACTAGATGTGGTCTCATCAACCAGCAAGTATATTCCCAGCTGCCACAGTAGGATTTGAACTCATATCACCAGGTCATTTAGTCTAGGCCTCTGGGTTACGAGTTTAGTATGATGACCACTGTTTCACCATGCCATACCAATATCAGATAATTCACATCATTAATAAAATTGTGTGTATTTTGTGGTCTACACTAATCTTGAAACGCTTGAAGTGAGCCCATGGGCATAGTGTATTCCCATTTCAGAGTCGTCCAGTTGAGTATGAGGGGAGTCAGTCAGGACATCCCTCCCTATCCCAATGATCTGAACTGACAGATGGTGATTTTCTTTTTTGCAGGACCAGTAACAGACTGACCCGGAAGTCTCCGGATTTGCTTGTTCTTCCCTGGGTGACCTTGAAAAAAACGTGTGGCGGGGGAAAAGTGCAACTTGAATTTTCGGAGCAACCCCTTCAAAGTGGGGGCAGCAATCTCTGGATCTGTGTGTGTGTGCGCATGTGGAAAAGAGATTCTGGTTAGTCACAAAATACATGTGTGGCTTATGTGTTTGTAAAGCCACTCTACCATGCAACGCCTTCCATCCTAAGTTCCCAGTGGTGCCAGGATGGATCCCAGAGTACATGGTTCGACTAGAAAAGTCACTAAGGGAATGTCCTATTTCAGTTTAGAAAGAATAATCATGAACCCAGGAGGCCTTGTGGCGCAGTGGGTAGCATCCCTGCCTCTGAGCTAGAAGCTCCAGGTTCAAGTCCCACTCCATGACTTGATGGCCAAGGGAAGTGTGTTCCTAACACAACCAAATAGGCTATCAACTTGTAAATCCTTCCAACATACACCAATGGAAGGTGGTAAAAGCCAGAGAAATTACTGGTCAGCCATGTGATGGAAAGAAAATTGAAACCTCCACTATCGCTATGAATAGCTCTGGATTACAACAGGCATGTTTGCCACAGCAACCCAAGATTTATTGGGGGACTGGATGGCTGGTGTGCATCAGATTGGTGCTAACAGCATGGGGTTCGATCCCTGTCCCAGCTGGGGGTGGATTAGGGACCTGCCTCTTTGCCCTCCCTGTGGTGGAGGTTGTGACACTGTGAGTTGGACCTGCCCTTGCTCAGAGAAGTGAAGAATTATGAGCCCATCAGCCAAGAATAGCCATAAGTCCAATGTACTCAGTGGTCCTTTGTCAATTCTGTAATCTTAATCAGAGAAAAACCTCTGTGGTGACTAAAGCTGTTACTGATTACAGTGCATCTCCACTGGCAATTATCCAGTGGTTAAAGTAGTCACTGCATCTCAAATGAGCACTAAATTAAACTTTAACACAATTTTATCAGTTGATTAAAATACAAATTAAGACAATTATAGGGTTGGATTTATTTCAATAAATTCAAAGTGTTTCCATTAATTTCAAGGCAAGCCCATTTATCGACTGTTTTTGTGAGAAGTGGAGGATTGTGATTACCAAAATTCATCATACAAAGGACATTTAGAGATGGCCGAGAGGACACTGGGCTGGTTTGAAACTCCTAGATGTGCCCGGTTAGTTTCTAACCTGTCTTGGGTCACCACAATTGAACTCATCGAGCCAGTTCTTTAACACTTTGCATTATTTGGTCATATGAGACATTTTGTTGTGTTTCAGTTGTTAGAATCATATCTTTCAAGATTGAAGTTCTCTTTTACAAAACGAAAGGACATGGCATGACCTGGATGCAAACCTGGGATTTTTTAAAAAAGCTCCTAGGTTCACCTTGGAACTGTAGACAAGCAGGCCTCTTCCAAGAAATCACCTGATCTCTATGGTCCTTAAGAAGGAGTTGTTTGTTTGTTTTGAACTGCAAAGCACTTTAATTAATGAAACACTGGGAGACAAAAAGTCAATCACATGGGAAAGGAGAAAAAAAACTTCAGTTGTGAATCTGCTTGTTTTGAAGGCAACCTTGCTGGAGAACAAGCTGAGGAAGGAAGGGCACCTTGACCGGCTCCCTCTTGCTACCTTGCCTAAAATTGTGTCAGGCTATCAACCTGTAGCCAGAGAACCCTCAGCTGAGTATAACTTAACTAGTCTGCATTTGGACCTGCAAAGCTGGACTAGTTGGTGAGAACTTCCAGGCATCTTCACACGAGAGAACTCCAGGCTGACAGCGTCGAGACCTGGCAGGCTTTATTCTTTATTTGATAATGCCCATCCTCCAAAGCCCATCTCTGCAGAGAGACTGTATCTGTTTATCCTTTGTTTGTCTGTGTGTGTGTGTGTGTGCGTCTGTGTGTGCGTGTGTGTGTGTGTGTATGCTGAGGGAACTATTCAGGAAGAGATAGTTATACTTCCCCATTACAATTGTGTGTTAACCAGTACTTGCAACTTGTTAAAGGAAGTCTTGTTTAAAATAAATTAATTATTCTGAGTTTTTGAAAGAAGCCTGGTCAGAGTCTCTTTTCTTCTGGGTACTAGAGGTATAGATACACAATTGGCCATTTTAGTGAGAAAATTAAACATTTAAATTAATAGTATGGCCTGCGGAGTAGTGGGGCTTGATAATTCGCACATTCCTCTCATCCTGGTCGTAACACAGTGCCAAAGTTCAGGTGGTATTTCGTTAGTTTTGTTTATTTAAGTATTTCCCTTTTTAAATGTTGGACCAGTGCATGTAATCATTCCTTTTCATGTGAGTTGAGATGTTTGTCTACACATGTCAGTATCTGTCAGTACTGTGTTGCAATTTTACCTTCTAATTACCAATGGAAGACCTTGGGTTGGATTAGGTGTAAGAGCCCAAACATCCATTAAATAGCTGAAGCAGCTGTGCCCCAGGGAAAACATTACTTGGTTGACAGCTCTTTGCCTCAGATCTATTCCATCCATTGCACAATGTTTATTTATATAAGGTAACAAGGGTTTTAAGTACTTACAGTTTCAGTTATTGATACTTTAAATGGTGTGGGTGATTGATACATTTATTGGACTGTAGTGAAAGGAAATTTTTTAAGTAGAAAACTATGAATGAATGACTTTTTTAAAAAGCTTTTTTAGTATATCCTATTGTCACTATAGGGTTCATTGGTTAAATGAGCATGTAAGTGCCATAGTTTGCCATGTAAGGTATGGAGGGCCATGGGGGAGGTGGGGGAAATGGAAAAGGATTGTCCTGGGTGGTATAAGGGGCCATTGTGGTTTAGTGGAGAGCCATAGATTGGTATGGGGGTATGAGGAGCCATGGGGGGTGTGATTGGGGGACATGAGGTGGCATGGATGGGGCATGAGAGCATGTGGGGGTTGAGGCCAGAGTGCTAGAGGGCCTTACTGTTTCTATTATGGCTGGGACAAAATCCCAGAGACCCAAGTCGGGCCTTTTAAACAGCCCATCTTGGTACCCGAGAAGAAGAACTATCAAGCAGTGACTAGGTTTCAGCAAGCTTAGTTTGTTTTTAAAAACTAAGGTTGCTTTAAAGAAGATTGTAGATTATTGGAGGAGGGTAGATCGAGGGAGATGAGAGGCTCCACAGGTTGAGGTCCTGGCAAAGAATAAGTTGGAGTAGGAACTGTATCAGCATTTAATAAGAAATTGTGTCCAGAAGCTTACACTCCAATGTTTTCAATTAATGTAAGCAATTTGTTTCTCTTTTAATGTGCTGCTCAGCCTGTGAGCTGCATTCCTCTGGTGCCCTGGCACTGCCAGTGATCCCTCGGGGATCCCTTGGGCAACAAAACAAATCCATTTTTTGCACTGTCACTACACTCACTTACTCTCTGTTAATTGAGTTGTTTGCTAAATAGTTAAGTGTAAATGAGGCCAGCCTCAGGCCCAACAGATGGAGTTATGCTAGAGAAACCATGTCCAGGAACAGGCTGTTTGCAGAATGCATTCTTGTTCCAAAGCTAAGTGACAATAACCAATTCATTTGTTTTTGCAGCCCCGCAGCTGTTCTAACACAGCAAATTCAATCTGATTCTTTGATAGGTTACTCTGCAGCTTTAATGCTTCCAATTCAGGTTAGGGATCTAGGTGTATCCCACCAATGAGTTTATAGAGCTCTGGCATATTTGGCAATTGCATTGTCACCCCAGGTTCCCATTGGAAATTTGCAGCCCGGGTCTTCTCAATTCTGACACAAATAATTCAGAGACTCAAGGCAGGAATAAAAAAGACAATTGTCCTCTGCTGATGCTGATGGGGAGCAATATGGACACAGCAAATTGGAAATCCACAGAGCATGGAGCATAGACATAGCTATGAATAATAAGAATAGAAAAGCAGTATATTATTTAAATTAAGAAAGATTGCAAAACTCTGCGATAGAGGGATCTGGGTGTCCTGGTACATGAATCACAAAATGTTAGCACACAGGTACAGCAGGTGATTAGGAAGGTAAATGGAATGTTGTTTATTGCAAGGGGAATGGAATAGTTTTTCTATTCTTTCATGAGAGGTGGGCATTGCTGGCTAGGCCAGTATTTTTAATTGCCCATCCTAAGTTGCCCTTGAGAAGGTGGTGGTGAGCTGCCTTCTTGAACCGCTGCAATCCATGTGGTACAGATACACCCACAGTGCTGTTAGGGAGGGAGTTCCAGGATTTTGACCCAGTGACAGTGAAGGAACGGCAATATAGTTCCACGTCTGGATGATGTGTGACTTGGAGGGGAGCTTGCAGGTGGAGGTGTTCCCATGTATCTGCTGCCCTTGTCCTTCTAAGGTGGTAAAGGTCATGGGTTTTGAAGAGGCCGTTGAAGAAGTCTTGGCAAGTTGCTGTAGTGTATCGTGTAGATGGTACACAGTGCTGTCACTGTGTATCTGTGATGGAAGACGGTGGATATTGAACATGGTGGATGGGTGCCAATCAAGTGGGCTGCTTTGTCCTGGATAGTGTAACTTCTGAAATGATGTTAGAGCTGCACTCATCCAGGCAAGTGGAGAGTATTCCATCACACTCTTGACTTGTGCCTTGTAGATGGTGGACAAGATTTGGGGAGTTAGGAGGTGAGTTATTCTCCATAGAATTCCCAGCCTCTGACTTGCTTTTGTAGCCACAATATGTTTATGGTGGTCTGGTTCAATTTCTGTTTAATAGTAACCCTAGGATGTTGATGGTGGGAGAAATTTAGCAATGGTAATGCTATTGAACATCAAGGGGAGATGGTTAGATGCTCTCTTGTTGGGGATAGTCATGGCCCGACACTTGTATGACATGAATGTTACTTGCCACTTTTCAGCCTAAGTCTGAATGTTGTCTAAATCTTAAGTCTAAGGCTGCATATGGGCATGGACTGCTTCAGTATCTGAGTAGTCATGAACGGTGCTGAATATTGTGCAATCATCAGCAAACAACCCCAGTTCTGACCTTATAATGGAGGGAAGGTGATTGATGAAGCAGCTGAAGATGGCTGGGCCTAGGACAGTATCCTGAGGAACTCCTGCAGTGATGTCCTGGCACTGAGATAATTGACCTCCAAGTAAATATAAAAGTACAGAAGTTTTGCTACATTGTACAGCATGTTGGTGAGAGCACATCTGGTGTATTGTGTACAGTTATGTCTCCTTACTGGAGAAAGGATATCATAGCATTAGAAGCAGTTCACAGAAGGTTTACTTGATTGATCCCTGGGATGAAGGGGTTAGCTTAGGAAGACAAGTTGGACAAGTTGGGCCTGTACCCATTGGAGTTTAGAAGAATGAGAGGTGATCTTAAAGAGACATATAAGATCCTGAGGAGAATTGACATGGTGGATACTCAAAGGATGTTTGCCATTGTGGGAGAAACTGAAAGTAGGGGACACAGTTTTTAAATAAGGAGTCTCCCATTTAAGACAGAGATGAGGAGAAATTTTGCTCTGAGGGTTGTTAGTCTGTGAAATTCTCTTCCCCAGAGAGCAATGGAGGCTGGGTCATTGAATATTTTTAAGACTGAGTCAGACAGATTCTTGACTGACAAGGGAGTCAAAGCTATAGGGGGTAGACGGGAAGGTGGAGTTGAGGCCACAATCATGAACTTATCAAGAGCAGGCTTGAGGAACCAAATGACCTACTCCTGCTCCTAATTCATATGTTCATATGTTCCTGTCATTATTTAAATAGTGTAAATGCAAAGTGGACACATGTGGGTTGCTAATGATGTAAACCAAAAGACAAAGGAAATCCAGGTGCTCCTGAGATCTTTATGATCTCTGTGCGGGACAGTCTTCTTGAACTTGGGGAATATCGAATATTGGTCCATTAGCAAGAGCAATGTGATTCTGGACAATATAGAGTGTAACCTTTATACAAGTTCCTTAGTTCCCAAAGTGATTTATTTTTTGTAGGGGAAATGAGTTGCACTGATGGTGCCAGCTCCTATAATACTGGAAGTAAATAATGCAGTCATTGATCAATCCTAGTTTTAGATTTTGAATTATTGAAATCCATCTTTGTCAGCTAGAAGCTAAAATTTGCATGTCTCTGTTTTCCTTGCTTATTTTAGTGTGTCTTCCCTTGTGGGAGCTGGTAAGAAAGTGATAACACATGATAAGAAGTGTGTGAAGGGAAAGGGGAAAGGGGTGTGTGTATGAAGAATGGTGATGCAGGATGAGGCAGAGGACCCTCAATGAGACAGAGTGGCTTTGAACAAGGGGACCTTCTCGAAACCCACAAGATGAATACCAGTGGTGGTGGGATGAAGCCTTTAAGTGGGCATTAATTGACTACTTAAAGGCTTTGATTGACAGCAGGGCAGGAAGACCACATGTGGATGAATGAGAGCAGATCTGTACCAGCATTTCCAATCTTCAAAGTGGCAATTTGCTGATGAACAAAGTTTAATGAGCAGCATAGGGGTACTAATATACTTGGCTGTTTAACTGCATTATTCAT
The DNA here is from genome assembly GCF_017639515.1 of Carcharodon carcharias. NCBI lineage: Eukaryota > Metazoa > Chordata > Chondrichthyes > Lamniformes > Lamnidae > Carcharodon > Carcharodon carcharias. The sequence continues at coordinate 35,604,413 of NC_054492.1, read as the reverse complement.
CAAAAGAAAATCCATCAACAATGGCCCATAATTCGCTGTCAAAATAACAGTGGGGCTAATGGCACAGTTATTTATGCAAAAATGCTACAGCTACTTCAAAAGAGGACAACTGCACAATTAAATGCAGAAACCTAAAAGTTGCCGTCTGACATGGGCCCTTCTACTGTTAACTTCATGAAAACAGTATCTCACCGTCTGGCTCTGCACTGAAATGCATTGAATAGTTAATTCTTTTGCATAGGAGATAAGAATTAAGCTCAGCACAGAAAATTAAATCTGGTTCATTTCAGTCTAAGTACCCCTTTAACAATGTGATGTGCGTTAATTTAATAGCAAAATACTGCAGATGCTGGAAATCTGAAATAAAAACAGAAAACGCTGGAAAATCTCAGCAGGTCTGGCAGCATTTGTGAAGAGAGAAACAGAGTTAACGTTTCAAATCCAGATCACTCTTCTTCAGAGCTACAGAGAAGTAGAAATATAATAGATTTTATACTGTGTAAGAGGGGGTGGAGCAGGTAGAACGAGATAGAAGGTCAGGGATAGGTGACAGCTAAGGAGAGGCTGACAAAGATGTCATGGGCACAAGACAAAAGGAATGTTAATGGTAGTGGTAAAGACTAAAGAAGGTGCTGACAGTGGCATAAAGATAAGATAGCAGAAGTTGTTAATATCAGATCAAGGGTCTGCACTCATGAAAGTAAAACATAAAACATAAAAAAATGAACAAATCATTAAACATCAATAAAATATATAAAAAAATAAATAAATAGAAATTGGATTTTAAAAAGGGTCAAGAGGGAGCAGAGAGTTCATGGTCTGCAGTTGTTGAACGCAATGTTAAGTCCAGAAGGCTGTCAAGTACCTAGTCGGAAGATGAGGTGCTGTTCCTCCAGTTTGCGTTGAGCTTTATTGGAACAATGCAGCAGGCCAAGGACGGACATGTGGGCATGAGAGCGGGGTGGGGTGTTGAAATGGCAAGCGACAGGGAGGTCTGGGTCATGCTTGCGGACTGAGTGAAGGTGTTCTGCAAAGCGTCACCCAGTCTGTGTTTAGTCTCCCCAACGTAGAGGAGACTGCAATGGGAGCAGCGAATACAGTAGACCAAATTGAAGGAGGTGCCAGCGAAGCACTGCTTCACCCGAAAGGAGGGCTTGGGCCTTGGACGGGGAGGAAGTAAAGAGGCAGGTGCTGAGCCTTCTGTGATTGAATTGGAAGATGCTGTGGGAAGGGGATGAGGAGTTGGGAAAGATGGAGGAGTGGACCAGGGTGACAATGGAGGGACCTACGGAATGTGTATTAATTACTTCCACTCAACCTCTCTGGCACTGAAAGTTAATTATTACAATTCTTTTAGGTTTTAACTTTTGGAGTTTTTAAAAATGTAAAGTTTAAATTTAGTTGTTTTAATTTTCCTTTCTGTCTCTTTTTTCACTTTTCAAATCTATTTCTTCCCTCTCTCTTTATTTCTCTTTCTGTATCTGATTTAACATTGCATTCACTTCCTTCTCAACCCTTGCACTGTTAATTTCACAATCCTTCAATTTGATTGGCTAAGCAGACACACAGTTGTGTGCCCTGTTCAGTCAAGTCCCACATGTATGTTTTCCCTCGGCTCACACTATCAGCAATCCTTAAAAAAATGTAAAAAACTTATTTGTGCGAGAGTCTAACTAGGAGCAGATGCCATTTGATGTACTTAGATGCCCTGTTACAGTAAATTATGGCCCAATATCATTGTGATTAAAGAGTTTGAGTGAAGAAATTAGACAATTCTATGGACTGGACTGACAGTAGACCGAGGTTTGTCACAACAGTCAGACCATAAGATGTAGAAGCAGAAGTAGGCCATTCAGCCCATTGAGTCTACTCTGCCATTCAATGAGATCATGGCTGATCTGATAATCCTCAACTCCACTTTACTGTATTTTCCCCATAACCCTTGATTCCCTCACTGATTGAAAATCTATCTCAGCCTTGAATATATTTAATGACCCAGCCTCTCCATCCCTGTCCAACACCCAGGGTTTTAGCTTCACACCTCCCTCCCACTCCTTCCAAAACCATTGCTGCTGCTGCTGCCATTCTGTGGTGTCCTCAGCACCTGTGAAAGCAGAATGATTGAGGGGAGTTCCGCAGCAGATTGTCACAGATGGACTGGTGCTCCTCAACAACTGCACATGAACCAAATAGGCAAACTCTGTGATTACACAGTGAATATAGAGAACTCAGTCAGTGATACCGTGATACTGTGGACTGTGATGGTCCACTGAATATAGAGAGTACAATTTGCGCAGCATCACTGGATGTAGAGGGTTATTGATCACTGAATATAGAGAGTACAGTTTGTTATTGATCACTGGACATTGGGAGTACGGTTTGTGATTGATCACTGAATACAGAAAGTACAGTTTGTTATTGATCACTGAATATAGAGAGTACGATTTGTTATTTATCACTGGATGTAAGGAATACAGTTTGTTATTGATCACTGAATATAGAGAGTACAGTTTGTTATTGATCACTGGACATTGGGAGTACGGTTTGTGATTGATCACTGAATACAGAAAGTACAGTTTGTTATTGATCACTGAATATAGAGAGTATAGTTTGTTTTTGATCACTGGATATAAGAAATACAGTTTGTTATTGATCACTGGACATAGGGAGTATGGTTTGTGATTGATCACTGAATATAGAGAGTAGTTTGTTATTGATCGCTGAATATAGAGTACAGTTTGTGATTGATATCTGAATATACAGCACATAGTTCAATAGATCACTGATTATAGAGTGTACCATTTGTGACAGATCACTGAATATAGAGTATGCAGTCCATGACAGATTACTGAATATAGAGAGTACAGCCTGTAATAGATCACTGAATATAGCATGTGCAGTCTATAATCGAGCATTGATTATGGAGGGTACAATTTGATCAACCAATACGGAGAGGAGGTTCTGCATCAGATCACATAAATCATATCAGCAATATTAACATATCTACCTGTCCGATATTCCTGCAGGCAGGAGAGAATGTAAATCTTTCACAGCATCCATTTTATCCAACCAAGAAACAGCCTCTAAAAGTGTATTAATGGTTGAAGGTTGCATGTTTGTGAGTGATAGTTGTGACAGAACTTGAACTTCTCCAGAGAGCAGGCACAGGGAAACTGCAAGCTATAAGTTTATTTCTGTGTATCGATGGCTGAAAATCTCTTTAGCCACATTTCAGGAAAGATGCGATAGTAAGTGGCAGGTCTAATCCCTTGCTTTGCAGGGTTCACTTGTTCACAAAGTAAGTTCAGATTCTCACCTTAGCAGAGAAAGGTTAAAATAAAAGTGTCAAAGCCTTGGAGGCTCCAAATTCCATTTTCACTTCTCGCACGTGACAAATAAATCTTTCTTCAGTTTGTTCAGGGAATCTTGTGTTCTCCACAGGGACTGAGAAGCCTTAAGAATTGAAAATGATGCCCAATTGCTTTCTCTACATTGGTTAAATAATCAATGAGCAGCAGCAGATGAAGATTATGTGAATGGTGTCTCACTACATTCACACGGGAGGACCTACATTCATCCAACTACAGAAGAGGAGCTTTGATCAAGGCCTCAAGAAGGAGGATGAAAGGAGAAAGGAAATTTCAAAAATACCCTAAATATCTTAGTTCAGGGTTAGGACATAAATTCTACAAATGGAAACCTATCCTATTAGACCATTTAACTCTGGATCTGTTTTAATTTAAGTAATGTTTTGGTGAGGCTCAAACTGAGGTTTCTCAGCAGCAACCGATTCAGCTGGAGATTTGAAGTTTGAGATTACAGGCTGTGCTATCATCTTTTGTGGTCCTCAATTTTTACTCCTTCAACTCAAGGAATGAGATGTCACTTGAGCTGAGTTTTAAAGATAGCTTGAGCCAAAATTAACATTTTCAGGCATTCACTGGTGGCTCACCTACATACTGGTATATGGTCAGTGAGGAGCCCATCCAAAAAAAGAAATAAAACACTTGCATTTATATAGCGCCTTTTGTTACAACCGAATGTTCCAACGTGCTACGTGGCCATCCAAATACTTTTGAAGTGTATTCACTGTTGTTATGCAGAAAACGTGGCAGCCAATTTACACACAGTAAGGTCCCACAAATGGTAATGTGACAATGACCAGATAATTTGTCTTTGTGAAGGTGATTATAGGATAAATGTTGGCCAGGACACTAGGAATAACTCCACTGTTCTTCTAAATAGTGTTATGTGATCTTATCTTTACATCCAACTGAGGAGGCAGACTAGGCTTAACGTCTCATCCAATACATGGCTCTGACAGTGAAGCGGTATTGTACTGGTGTGTCAGTCTAGATTGTTGTGCTCAAGTTGTGGACTGGGACTTCTGAAGGTTGGCCTGTCACAAAAATATAGTAATTTTCAAAACGTTATTAGGATTTATTGTTAAGTAAAAATAGTGGGGTCTGGATAATCTTTGTGTGTGTCTGTTTGTGTGTGGAACTTAATTGAATTAAAGACAGCTGGGCTGATGGCTTTGGTGTATCAGAAGGGGAGCTAGGTTTGAAATGCTCAATAAGTAAACATGGCTGAAGATTTAGAATGTGAGGTGTATAGGAAAATTTGCATTTTTAGATAAGCCAGAGTTGTTTGAATTTCAAAGGAGAGGGTGAAATGTTACACTTAACCAGAAGAAGCCAAACAGTGTGTTTATTTTTCCCAAAGCTTACTGATAAAATTGGTAGTATGAAAGATTTTTGTTATTATAAAGGTAAAGTTCAAAGACAATTGAAACAATGAAATTTGCATTCAAAGGGAAAAATATGTGTAAAGAAGAGAAGGCAATGTGTAAGAAGAAGGCATTCTAAGATCTAACAAGTGTAAAAAGCCTATAGTCTCTATGTACTAAGCTGCTGCCTATAGGAACCAAAGCTAAGAGAGTTCATTGTGAATATCCCTGCCCACTGTATTGTGTGCTTTGCCTGGGTCTGTTAAAATCTATTTTGTTTTTGCTGTTGCCTTAACAGGTGTGTAACTGGAAGTCAGATTAATTAGAGGAGCTAGGGGTTATCATAGTAGTAATGTGTAGACTTATCTATGTGCTTAACATTATTTCTTTTATTAATAAATGTTTAATTTTGTTTTGTAAAAACCTATAAGACTCAGTGGACTTATTACTACTGAACTCAGGCCATGCATCTTGAAATAAAAATACAAATTGCAAAACAGTTGTGGCAGTTGTTTCAAGTTTCCCTCTGGGATTTGAACAGCTCAGCATTTACCATCCACTGTGCCATAACAGACTTCTCACAAGGAATACTACCTCAGGGTTTTACCTGGACAGCAAATCTCACCTCAACTTTGGGCAAACACCCAACACTTGGGGCTGAAATTCTAAGCCCTGTGATTCATTGCTGGAAGTGTGATAGGACAGAACTTACTCTCACCTTGTTGTGGGGTCAGTACATCAGAAGATCGATGAACTGGACAAAAGCCCATTAGTGCTTAGGGGTTCTATAACAGTGGGTCATGACCCTCTGTGGGCCATGGGACAAGCAATTGAGGTCACAAGCTCAAGAATCTATTTAACTTAGCCTTAAAATATTCAATTACTCTGCCTTCTGCCTCCATTACTCTCTGGGGAAGAGAATTCCATAGACTAATGACCCTCTGAGAAAAATATTCTCCTCATCTCCATCTTAAATAGGGGACTCCTTATTTTTAAACTGGGTCCTCTAGGTCCAGTCTTTGCATAACGGAAACATCCTTTGAGCTTCCACCATGTCAATTCCCCTTAGGATCTTATGTTTTTTTTAAGAGCACCTCTCATTCTTCTAAACTCCCACGGATACAGGCAACCTGCCCAACCTTTCCTCATAGGATAACACCTTCATCCCAGGAATCAGTATCCACCAAACCGCTTGGGCCACTTGTCTTTCCTGCAGCCCACTTGCTGCCTCCCACTTGTTTGCTGCCTCCCTCCCCCTCCCTCCTGCTCACTTCCTCTCTCCCAACCCTCCTGCTCGCTTCCTCCACCCCCCCGACCCTCCTCTTCGCTGCCTCCTTCCCCCTCCCTCCTGCTCACTTCCTCTCTCCCAACCCTCCTGCTCGCTTCCTCCACCCCCCCGACCCTCCTCTTCGCTGCCTCCTTCCCCCTCCCTCCTGCTCACTTCCTCTCTCCCCAACCCTCCTGCTCGCTTCCTCCACCCCCCCGACCCTCCTCTTCGCTGCCTCCCTCCCCCTCCCTCCTGCTCATTTCCTCTCTCCCCAACCCTCCTCTTCACTTCCTCCTTCCCCACCCCTCCAGCTGGCTGCCTCCCTCCCTGACACTCCTACTCACTTCCTCCCTCCCCAACCCTTCTGCTCGCTTCCTCCCCCCACCGACCTCCTCTTCGCTGCCTCCCTCCCCGACCCTCCTGCTGGCTGCTTCCCTCCTCCCTCCCTGACACTCCCACTTGCTGCCTCCCTCCTACTAACCGCTTCCCTCCCTGACCCTCCCACTCGTTGCATCTCTCAGTCTCTCGTCTCACTATCCCTCTCCCAAGCCCTCATTCACAACAAGGGCTAGGAGAAGGAAGCGGTGAGTCAAGAGGGAGGTGGTGAGCGGGAGGGTCAAGGAGGGAAGCAGCGATTGGGAGGGTCAGGGAGGGAAGAGGTGAGTCAAAAGAGGTGGAAAGTCAGAAGAGGTAGTGAGCAGGAGTTAAGTTGAACGAGTTAAAAAGTTATTAGGAGTTAGTAAGAGGATTTTTGGCCCAGCGAGATTCAAGGCAGCCAACAGGTTTTTAATGTACAAATTACAGGTCAGGAACCCATCCTTATTATATGTTTGCTTGTGGGAATGTGATTTACTTTAGCACGTTTTTGTTTACCATGCTGTTTTTTAGGAACACGTTAATTTGCTAAATGAAGGATATTGCAGCTGTATAAAGTTGAGAAGTTATACTGAATGTATATCGAAGCTTGGTTAGATCACACTTGGTGTACAAGGTACAGTTAATGTGTTTATCTTTTATGATCATTTTTGTATTTTACATGGCAAGATCCTTTTTTTGAAGAAATAAATCACAATGGATCTATTAGAATTTGTTTTTAATTCGACTCCTGGCCTGTTTAAAATTTTCTAATACCCCAATTGGCCTTCACTACTTTTTTTAGTGAATGCCGCTGGTTTGTCCAATCTGTGTGTCTGGGTGGGTGGAGGGTTGTATTGTTGTTCTTGTGGTTATTAGAAGATTGTTACAGCATCGCACTTTCAGCTTTAAGTTACTGAATAGATGAGGGGCTTTGATGTCAAAGAGGGCAGAGGAATTCTCTTTCGGTTGGGGATCAATTCAGGCAAAGTTCAGAGCCTTCAAAACGGTATCGCAAAGCCCCGTTGACCCTGCTCCCACTCTGGGGTCATGGCAGCTTAAAGGCACTAGAATGGAAGTGGAAAAATGCTTGGGAATCACTGACTCACAGCAATGGGTGCACTGTGACTGAGAGGCCCAGAAAATACTTGTAGGAAGAGGGCCCAGAGGAAGTATTTGCATTGGAACAGCTGTAGCACTTAAAGCTGAACTACTCTTAGGGCTGAATTTTATGACCCCCTGTTGGTGTGTTCTAAGGCAAGGGGCTCATAAAACGCAGCATGTGACCTTCCCACCATCTTCCTGCCTGCCCCTGAACTGTCTCCCATTTTACATTGGGGGGGAACGAGGGGCAACAGGTAGTGGGGGATGGGGGGGTGGCATCAGGGAACCCACCCACCTTGGGCCTACTGAGGCCCATAAGTGATCAATTAAAGGCCACTTAAGTGCCTCACTCGGCCTCTGCTGCTATTTTACCCAGGGCAGGGGAGGCCCACAACAGGCTTTAGCCTGGCCAGTTTTACTGCAAGGGCTGTTGTCGGGGAAGAAGGTGGGGGACCTTCTTTGGAGGTCCCCTTTGCCCATCAGAGGCAATCCCCCCCTCCCCAAGGTCATATCCCCCATTAATCCTCCTACCCGAGCTCTCATACCTGGATCCCTACCTTCTCATCTCCCTCGCTGGGATCAGGCCCCGCCAATATCCCTGAAGTTGAAGTCTGGTTTCCTATCCTCTTGCTTGGGTTTTGGCTGTAGTCCAAGCAGTTGCCACCGCTCAAACTTGGCACGGCTGGGGTTACAGAGCTGCTGGTCAAAGGCCAGACCTCCTCTCCAAATGGGGGCAGAAGTCTCACCCTGAGATAATGAAGGCTGCTCCCAGCATTATGTGGCTGTGGGGCATGTATAAAGGGTTAATGCTAAATAAGTAAATAGACAGTCTACATCATCAGTGACGTAAGGTCACATGAGAGAGTGTTCTATGTGAAGCCTCGTGCTGTACTGTACATAGTTAGTAGATTCTTCAATAAAAGGTAAAGTTTACAAACAGCCTTGCCCCCAGCTGCCTCTAACAACCCTGACCAAAGGCACCCTCATCTAAAATCCACAAAGATGATAACAGACCGGGTTTCTGGTGGGCGTGCTCCCAACCAACTTTTTATTTTTGGGGGGTCGGAGGATATCGTGTTCAGTAAAATCCAGCCCTTAAAATAAATAGGGATATAGGAAGCTGAAGACATGACTCCAACAGGGACAAGGGGAAAGCTTCCCAGTGACTGATATAAATATTCCTCCCTTTCAAATTGGCCTCACAGATTGTGAGTGGCTCCTTCTTCGCCTCCAAGGTGACTGCACATGACCAGCAGAGATAAATGCTATGGCTGCAAGCTGATGTGTTAATATGCTTGCTGCATCTCAGACAGTAGACCTATAATTGCCCTAAAAGTGTGTTCACAATTTCTCAGTTCAATGAATACATCATCCTGTGATGGATCCATGCCTGTTGAAGCTTCACCTCTATGGGAATTGCATAAAAGAAAAGAGAATTTTCAAACAATGATCAAATTTCACACACTATGACAACAAACATTATTTCAACACATGGGAAATGCTGTACACAGTTCTTGAGAAGGAAGGTTCTGGGAAGCAACATGAAACCTAACAACTCACTCAGCTATTGCTGTAAGGGATAGCGATGTGGAAGTGCTGGGACCCACAGATGGTTTGTGCTAACCAAGTACCAATGGCCAAAGGTCGGAAATGATTCCTTTTCTTCGAGGCTCGTACTCCCAGGAGATTTCGACATGTACCAATAGAAGGAAAAAGCAGCAGCAAGAGATTCATTGTTTCTCATTCTTCTTATCTTCAGGGAAGTAAGAAGAACGAAGGATGTCAGAGAGTGGGAGAAAGGAGTGATGGCAGAACTTCAACATCTGTCACTGCTCCCAGAAACTGGGCCAGTCCATCAAGAGTCCTCTGATTTGCACTCGGCAGTGAGGTGAGCTTAGGGTGATTCAAACACTCAACATGGGGAATTCACAAAGAAACCAGCAAATGAGATACTGGAGTTGGAGCATGATGTATCTTTGAAAATGCCAGATAGATGTTGTTGAGCATGTGCATAATGATCTCAAGGATCCTGCATGGAAACATGAAACTATCAGAACCTTGTGAAGGCAAGCATCCCCAAAGGTATGCAGCAGAATCCAATGCCATTCTTTGTGGCAATATCAGAGATGTACGATACAGTGTATTGTAGAGTGCACAGCAGTCCCAGAAACTTCTCCATATGTCCCATAGGACACACAGGTTTCCTGATGCACAACTGCACGGTTATATTTAGGAATGATCGTCAATCGTGTATGGGTATTTGCGGAAGGTTCTGGTCCTTTTGCCAGGTTTTCCCGGTTGCCAGATGTTTGCCCTGCTTTACTTCCTCCAACAAATAACATCATGGCTGCATCTTACCTGTGTCAGGAGGGAGCGGGGAGGGGCGGATGCAGAGCTGATCGTGCATGTGCGCAAAAGAGCGCAGCAATCTCTCTCAGGCACAGAACTGCCTCAGGGAGATTAAGTTGAGAGTAAAACTTTTTAATAGGGGAGGAAAAAAATTATTTTAAAACGTTCCATCGTGTGACAGTGTCACATGATCTGGGACATGTTTGCGAACTGTGCAAAATTTAATTAATAATTTTTTGAAACCTTCAGGAAACCTCATCCCGCCCATGGATGAGGTTTCCTGAAAAACACGAAGGCCACTTGGACTCTTCGTCTGCCCCTCCGCCAACCTTAAGGTTGGATGGGCAGCTCTGCTAACAACTTTAATTGGTTTCTTAATAAGCTGTTGACAGTTTGGTGGGCGCACAGCTGCCTCCGAATGCAATATTGGAATGACGCGCGATGACGTTGGGACACACACTTGATATCATCTCGTGTCATTTTGTGCATCGGCTTGCTGGGTCTGCCCCCACATGCTGACGGCAACATTCTTGCCCATGAAGGTGGAAATCTCCACTGGATGAAACATGTTGCATTTTCAATTCACTCTTTAAACCAAACAATAATGACTTCTCAATGAAGCTGGGATCCTACAAAGTAAAGTGCAAAATACTTTCCAAAAAGACCATTCCAATGGATAGTAATGAAGGCAAACTGCAGATGCTGGAAATCTGAAACACAAACAGAAAGCGCTGGAAACACTCAGCCGGTCAGGCAGCATCTGCGGAGAGAGAAAGAGAGGGTGGGATTTTCTGGTTCCTCCCGCAGCAAGACCGGAAATTCCTGCCCAAAGCCAATGGATATTTGGCTGCCTCTCCAAATTTTCCATCCTGCCTTCCATGGGTTGGAAAAATTCCAGCCTGAGTTAATATTTTGAGTTGAAGATGACTCCTCTTCAGAAGAGAAATCATATTCGACTTGAAACATTAACTCTTTCTCCCTCCACAGATGCTGCCAGACCTGCTGAGTATTTCCTACACTTTGCTAATAAAAACATAATGAACCTTTTCCAACAGCATGAAAACCACTCTAATTCACCTTTCATTTTCTAGTATTGGATAATTCCTCAATCTTCTATATTCAATGCTATACAAATCAAACTTAAGTAGAGGGTCATGTGGAAGGCTAAAATGTAGCATGGATAACAGAGTGAGTAAGACAGAGGGATATCACACAGGCTGATGCTGCTGCCACATAGAAAGGTTTCATTATCTTTACCTGAACATGCCTCGTCCAACCATAAATCACATGTCCGTGGGCACAACAAAGTAAGCATTTCCCTTCTGTCTCCTCAATGCACATTCCAACCCATTTCAATCAGAAGATGACACTGAGTGCTCATAAAAGTGCAGAGTATCTGAGAGCCGGGGGAAGGTGATGGCTGCAATCCCACAGCATGCATCACGATCCAAGTGCATCGCTCGTGTGGGCGTTGAAGCCAACACACGGTGCAGCCCTTGAAGGGTTAACCTCGTTTCATTTGTAAGTCCCCATGAGGTTCTGCTGATGGTCAGTGAAGATTAGATCCTAATGGCATGTTGTAACATATGACAACCCATTTGCACAGGTGCAGCAGTCACCATGGAAAATGAGACAACTCATTTCACTTCAATGAACTAGTTTGTGGGTTACCTTCATAAATTTTCCAAAAAAGCAATCTCATTTTTTTCCCCTCCATTTCGGAGGCCATGAGATCCATTTAATCTTTTTTTTAATTAACTCCGTTTACTGAAATGAAAATGTGCAATGAAACGTTCTGCTTGCTGCACATGTGGCAGAAAGTAAAAGAGAGGTGACGAATTGGCGGGATGGGTGAATTGTCGATGAGTCCGGCACTAAACTCCAGGCATCCCTAACAACTCATTTACATCACCATTTTCAATGGATCCCCTGACTACAACCGAAACCCAATTAACACCAACTAGGGTCGGTACATAATTTTAAAATTGCTCTTTTACAAGATAGATTGCTTGGTAAACAATGATATTTTGGACATATGTTGCCGTCCTTCAATGAAATGAGACGGCTGATTGACGCTTGGCAGGTAAAGTACTGGAAATGTCACAGTGGGGAGAATCACAGGCCCAGTTCAAGGGCTAGTTTAGAAATCTGCAGGGAGCAGGGATTCAGGCTGCAGTCAGAATGAATGGGTAATGTGATCCATGCTGCTATAAGCAGGAGTGAGTGGAAAGCAAATTAGATTGTTAGAAAAACGAATAATGAGGGGAAGAAACAGCCAAGAGGCAAGTGCTGGAAATCTGGAATACAAAACGGCAAATGCTAGGAACACACAAATCAGCCAGCATCTGTGGAGAGCAGGCCTTTCTTCTAATAGAAAGCAGTTTGGATTATTTAGTTGCATACAACAGCAGTGAATGGGATGCTGTGATTATGTCCTTGAAATGTACTTAGATTGAGAGTCTATCAATTTCAGTTTTGATGTAAGGTTTATGTGGACTTCAATAGAAAGATCAGGAGAGATATAAAACGGGCTGACGATTCTCTATTGCCTATTTTACACAACAGCAATTTGCATTTATATAGCACCCTTAGAGTAGTAAAACATCCCAAGACACTTCACAGAAGCATTATCAGACACTGGTCAGGTGCCAAAAGCTTGGTCAAAGAGCTAGGTTTTCATGTCTCTCTACTACTTTTAAAGGAGCAGAGTGGCATTGAGACTGAGAGGTTTAGGGAGGATATTCTAGAGCGGCCAAGGCAGCTGAAGGCACAGGACCAACAGTGGAGTAATTACAACCAAGGGTGTGTGCAAGAGGCCAGAGCAGGTCAGTAAACTCAGGTCGATGGGCACATGGCACATGATGTGCATTATTGTGAAACGCCCACATGACCTCCCACGTAGGATTGTCAGCCCTCCCGAATTGGCCGGGTGACCGCCGGATTCACTGCTTCTAAAAGCAAACCGGGAGATTTTAAAATGATAACTCTGTGATTCCATTTTGTAATTCGCGGTCACTAGCCACAGTCTGTTCACGATGGACGATAATTGCATTTGCAGCAGCTGCGCGAGTGCCGTATGATTGACACAGAGCGTAACTGCCAAGACCGGGCACGTGTACCGCACTCATGAATGTCGCTGCTGCCACTGCCTGGTTTTTTCTCCACCCCCCCCCCCCCGCCCACCCACCCCTCCGCCGGCACTGCCTGAGCCTCAAGGCGACCTCGAGAGAGACCTGAGGAAACTGAGGAGGAACCAGGAGGTAAAGGAGCAAGCGATCAAGCGAAGGGCAACTGACTGAGCTTTCAACTGTCCCCTACCCAGAAATTTCACGGCACCAGTACCTGGAAAGCTTTACACGTAGCTGAAGGAAAGCCCTGAGACTCGATGTAAGGGGGAAGCATTGCTGCCTGCTTTGCTGCTGGGCTAGAAAAATTACATGGGTTAAAAAGCCCTAAAGGTGTCATTTGTCCCAAGACAATGAAATCAGGGACGCTGCTGATTTAGCAATTTTTACTTGTGAAGCTGTATTCATTTTGTTGAAAAAACGTTCCACTCGGTAACTTGACAGATCACGGCAAAATGGCAGCCATCAAGTGGGGAATGCAGACCGAGACCTTGCTTAAGGCCTGAGCCTCTCCTGCGCCTCTGTCTGCTGTTAAGATTCGAGCGTGTTATTTCAATCCTGAAGAGACAGTGGACGCGTGTGTTGCCGATTTTTAATGCAGAGTTGTTTTACTTCGTGTTCCTCTAATCTTGGGTCGACACAACTCAAGTCGTGTTGGAAGACAGAAGTAAACATTTAAAAAACCCTAATGTGGCTGTTGCAGGGGAGAGAAGGTAGAAACCAAAAAGAGAAATAAATGTCAAAAAGCTGAGTCTAGGGGAGCGGCAAAGGGAATTGGGGTGAGGTGATGGGGTGAATTAGAAATTGGGCCAGTGAAGAAATTCAATTCTTGCGCCATGTCACTGGATTTTCATGACATCACTTCCACTTATGTCTCCTGGAATACGTCCAGCCAGAGTTGGCAACCCTAGCCCTATAGGTCCACAAACTTATCAGTGTCATGTGCCACCTGTCTTGGGATGAAGTATCGGCTACATGATAGTTATCATGAATCACATAAATTGTTGCTTTGGTTTAACTGAGGTGAAAATGTAAATCATGTTGATGTTATAATTTCTGACATGAATCTACATTTCACCTGGAAATGAAGCTATAGTCACGATAGTACTGAATGTCCACATTGATCTCAATGGGTAGTTATTGATCTAGGTGCAGCCTGGGGGTTAGTGTCATGAGAAGTGATTCACTGCCATAGTGCTCTGGCTAGAAGCTTGCATCTGAAGCTTAAGCCTGGGTGTCTGATGCTGCCTCTCATGAACCGCCACATGAGTGCCAGCCAGGTCTATTCTAGGAGTCACCATTTCAGTGAGCCATGGGTCTGCATCGCGTTGTTTGGATAGCTGAGCTATGAGATCCTTAAAGATGGCAGCCTGCATGCCAGTCTCCACAGGGTCTGGAAGCTGGTACATAGGGTGCCATTTGTTCTGTTTTCTACAGCCACCAGAGCTGCAGTCTGTGTTCTGTTGCAGAGGGGGCACCAAGTGATTTCTGCCAACTTAATTTGGGGCAGTGGGGATATGTTTGCAGCAGATTCTAGTGAAGACGTTACCTGCTCTACTGATGACTGCCACAGACTCTAGATTTACAATAGAGTTGACCTGTCTGTTGCTGCACATCCTCAGAGACTTGACCTCAGTGCCTGCATGTAGGTGTGATGTTCCTCAAACATCCATCGTTTCAGGCAAGTACCTACAGTTCTGGGTCCAACAGCTCCAAAGCCAATGGCACCTTTCCTCTTGCCAGGAAGGTGGCACATCCTCACTTACGCTACACTCACCCAGCTCCCTCATGCCCTGGAAATCACCTAATATCATGGACACTTTCTGATTCATCCAAGTGAAAGTACCTGAGCGATAGCATGGAGTGAAAGAGCAAATGATACAAAGGTTGAGATGAATGGGATTGTGGTAGAAGAACACAATGCAGGATATTGGTCCAGGATCTCATAGTGGAAGCATGGGCCTTGATACCTCCCTTAAATTCACCTTAAAACGTGAACACTGTCAATCAGTTATCAGAGTAAACTTTGTCAGTGCCCACACTGAGCCAGGCCTCACTTGCTGCCTATGACAGCCCCTTCCACAGCCAGCACCTACCAGGAAATATCACACAGCACCCACCTATTCTCAGCATTAGGTTTCAATAAATCAATCAACCATTTATCACCATTCTGATACTCTGAAATCAAATTGGCCTCAGTACCAGTGCCAACCCTCCCCAACCCAACACCAGTCTCTCAGAACAGGTCACCATGAATACCCCACAGATGAACAGAGTGGGCACTGGTTTATGGGAAATGCTACTGAGTTGGTAATGGGTTTGTTCTGATCTTCTGGATCGTAACTGCATCGTAAAATAGCAGCTGTGAAACCAATTTGTAAAAGAAAGCAGAGTGGTGGCAGGCTTTCAGGCAAGCATATGGGAATGGTGTGCACTCCCCCTTCTCCAACCCATCCCCAAGCATCCACCCGCTGGCCTCTGATGCAGCTGGAATGATATCAAGTAGCAGAGACAAAGGGAAGAGTTTGGTCACAGGATTTATTTACGCTTCTGAAGTCTCAGTAGACCAATGTTCTTTGTGTTACACACAGCATCAGGTAATGTTTAAATTGTGCACAAACCATTCTTACGCTCGCTATTCAAACAGAATATACTTGGAACATTTGTGTTCTAATGTCTGCCATGTGCTGTAATAAACCTGCAATTTTTATCCTCAATCAGCAATCATTTCCTTGTCTCCTGCTGGCAGCTGTGAAGGTGTGCTGTTGGTTTACGGCAATAATCATGTCCCAGCATTGTTTCACATCTTGTTAAACGATCAAAGATTGTCACACAGAACAATGCTTTAAAACAGCATCACTTCAGAACACTGACAGCCAAGCTGAAACAGGCTATGAGGGACATCCTTTTTTGTTACTGTATATACCACATTATTTGTGTGTGATGATGGTTACATGGTGACAGGTTCATTCCCACTCTGAGTGAGTTTAGTGGAGGCTGCAGACAACAGGAGCCCACTTCAGCAGCTTCAACATTGGATAGTGGGTCTGCCCACTTATAAAATGACAAGGGGGACGGTTAGAAACTAGATATTGGCTGCGCTCCCAGAGTGATACTGAAACTCCATGATCGCAGCAGGGGTGTTACAATTGGACTCAGTGCCTTTGGGTTAGGCAAGCAAAAAAAACAAAAATCAGCAAAAATGTTGGAAATGTCAGGCTGGGACTCCGCTCTGCTGGCATCCACAGTTGAATCTCTCCCGGTTTTCATTGTCTGGCCTCCTACAGGAACAGCAGCGTCGTGGGTGACGTGCTAAAAGCTGCCCGATCACCTGAGGAATTGAGTTGATGCCATTGGGAAAGGGAAGAGAAATCTGAGAGTTTAATCAAAGGATGACCTTACTGATGCAGGACTGAGGCGATGGGGACCAGAGATCTTTCAAATCAGAGTTCTCAGAGACAAAACACCAAAGATGCATTTAGAATGTAAGTACCTCAAGACTTGCCTAGCAGAAGAGAGCACCTGGGCTGGGGATGGATGTCTAAACCCTACGATGGCCCTTCACAAAAATACTTTAATCAGCTCTTAACGGCTGCCTATATTGGCCTATTCAACCTCCATCTGTTTATTCCTGACAGATTGTCCTTCCAATTTATCTCTTTTTTGGAGCAAAGGCAAATTAAAATTAGAATTTACAGAAAGTGTAAGTGAATGGATGCAACAAGAGGAACATTGGCAGTGTTCTATATCGACCAGTAATCTGCATCACATGGAACGCTATATGCTTCTTATCACTGTGCTGTCTAAATTCAGCACTAAAAACATCACTCAATATGAATTCCAAAATGGCAGTTATTGCCCACTGCACTGCCAAGAGGAAATTGCAACATGGCCAATGTTTATTACAGGGAGTATGCACGGCCTTTGGTCAGTACTGTACAGTGAAGATAGCAGCTTGGATACTGTCCCCCCACAATATTTAAAAGCAACAATTAAACACAGCCCAGATAGTCTTCCCACATTGCTTTTTTCAACCATCTCCTTATTCTGACTGCCAGAAAGGTCCCCGGTTCTAGACACGGTTAGTGCCTTTTTCTGAAAGCAGGGCTATTTATTTAAGATGATGTCCAGCCGATGGTAGCCACTTAAATAGTGGGCAACGAGGAACCAGAAATCATTACTGTCTTATTCCCCTTTGAACAGGAATGTACAATGCAGCTAAAATTATTTTTAAAACTTGTTTCTGTCAGTGCTAAACTGTTCCTACACCATAAGACAAGGTGCAAAACACTTAAAAGCCTGAGCCCTAGCTCATAGCCGAGTCGATTATTAACTGGAGCTGTAATGTGAAAAAACAGTATATCTAAATAACGTTCATCTGAATTTCATGGATGTTCTTTTGAATGTTTTGAATGTTCTTCCATTATTTTGACTATCTATTTACTGAGGGTGACAGTGTTTCACATTAGATCCTCCTTTAATGTAAATATGTGGCTCATTCTGAATTAACAAGGCTGCCCTGATATTGATGAATAACTCATACCACTGATAAAGCATAGGAAAGATGACCTAGCAAACATGATGCATAAACACTATAGGCGGGGTGAAGGCACATCACTGACTGACCACCGCCAGAGTGGATACACACCACTGACTGACCACTGGGAGCTCATTTTTCTCCTCATAGCAAGAACAATTCACTTTGATGTTTAAAGGCTGACCTCTAAGCAACTAATATATTTTATTTTTTAAGGTTTAGGCATTTTCTAAATATTTAATATTACTCTTCTCGGAATAATCCTGTCTGTGGTTCAAAAAAGGAACACTTACAGTGATTGAATGGGTTGGGAGAGATTCATAACCTGTTAGCAAGTTTGTACAATTAAATTTGAAGGAACAAAACTTTTTATATGTACATAGGAGTAAAAGAATTCAGTCCCATTCTACTGCACAGAGCCAGCCCCACATTCTACCCTATCATTTAATCTCTTTTCAATGTCCTTGTATAATCTACGTCATCCTAAGCTCTGTCAAATGCATTTTACTACCGATAGAAGATGTAGCAATGTATTTCTAGAACGTCAAAACTAGATGACAAAACTGTTCAATACATGTTTACATCCATTATTTAACCCTGGGTGATGTTTTTCCACAGGCAATATTACCAGGATCACCATTGCCACTGTGTTCTTTGGAATATTTGATTATCTTCATCTATCTCACCAGTCCTGCCCTTAACCAGATATTTATCATATTCATTGCATTGTGGGGAAAATAAATCTTTTTGTTTTTGCTGGAAGTTTGTCTAAATGTCCCTATGTCACACCCCCACCTCCCCCCACATCACCCCTTCCTCCCAGCTCATTGTTCTGAGTCAAAGATAAATAAAATACTTCACTGCTGAACTTTCTTGTCTGTCAGTTTTCATTCCTTAAACAGGAGCAGCTGCATCTTCAGCCAGTTTTATGCAGAGGACATGCTGAATTTTTAAGACGCTGCAGTGTTACAACACCATCACATTTCTCCAATAAGTCACATTTATGTTTGAAGATCATCATTGAGGAGGGAGAAGAGCAAGAAACCATCATATTATAGAGAAGATAAGATGCACTTTGATTCAATGGTGGCAATTAAATCTAAATACCAGTATTCAAACATAGTCAATTAGCATGGCCCATAATATCAGCTACTCAAACCATCCTTATATTATGCATAGTCAAGTGTGAGCACAGCTTAAATGTCAAATGCAACATTAGGAGCTGTAAAAGGATTTAAATCCAGCATTAAAGCAGTATGTCACCTTAGTTCAGCAATTCCCAAAGGAAGGAGGCAGGTACTGGTGCAGACATCAGTTCATCCTTGTGGTCAAAGTAGCGCTCATTTATGAAGCCATGTGTTCGGGGAGGCCAGTCAGTCATTCCTCCAAGTTTACTGTGAGTAGGACAGTGTTCAATACCAACTCACAATGTAAGATGCGGAGAATCGATTGTGCCAATCATGGCCCGGTGAACTGCCATGTGTGAGACATATTGTCTTCCTATTTTCCTTATACACCATCAATAAGTCTGATGTTTCTGGATTAGAGCTTCCTTTGCTTCAGCCATTTACCTGTGCTTGATTTCCACAACAACAGTAGCAACTTGCATTCATATATTGCCCTTAAAAAATATAAACTTCCCAAGGTGCTTCATAAATGCATAAGAAAAACAAAAGCCAAAATAAAGATGAGGAGGTTAGGAGAAGTTGCCAAATGCTTGGTCCAAAAGGTAGGTTTCAAGGAGCATCTTAAAGGGAGGGTGTAGGAAGTCAGTTCTAGAGAATGGATCCAGCCCTATGAAGACATGGCCACCAATAGCTAGGTGAGGTTAAGGGGAAAAATGCAAGAGGTTGGAAGAAGAGGAATTGAGAGATTGTGGGGGTGAGAGTTGCGTGGCTGAAGGAGGTATGAGATGATGGTGTGACTAAAACACATGATAGGAATTTTAAATTTAATGTGTTAGGGCACCAGAGCCAATGATGTCAGGTTGCTAATATTGATGGATCAATCACATTAGAAGCTCACTGCAGTATTACAGATTGAAGATTTGCTAGGAATCAGTAGTGTTGATGTTCACATGAATGCATCAGCAGGTATATGGCATGGTTTAAACAGTTTAAATCCAAGGGCAAATTCAGCAAACCTGCAATTCTAGCATGAAACCTCACGACATGGAAGTTTTAGGCAGTGATAGAGCTTGAAAATTGTATCATGAGGCTCTGTTGGAGGGCTGCAAAGTTACTGAATAAACACTACAACATGGAAACAATTGCCATTGGCTCACAATGTTTAATGACACTGTTGCACCAGTAACAATTTTGAGGCTGCTCCTGTAATCTCTCATCTCTTTACCACTGATGGCTTTAAGGATAAGATGGATATATCATAACAGCACCAGAAAAACAAAACTGATCCATTTCAAATACATGACTGATCTATACAAAGAACCTCGATGGACCCATTCCTAATGGACCAAACTGCTACCCATGCATTAAAGAATGATTGTGTACTTGGAGATTGAGATTTACAGACTGAAAGCTTTGTTCTTAATTCACAAAAATCCTGATTCAAGCAAAACCTGAATGAAAGTCTCCATTGCTTCTAATTCTAGCAATTCATTGATCAGAACTTTCTCTATTCCTCACCTTTTAGCCAAAAGATTACCGTTTCCATTAAAAGAAATTGTCCATTAAATCCCGACAGTTCATTCATCCTTTGATGGGTAATGATACTTTCACCATATTCCCCTTGCACCTCCCTTAGTATTCCACCCCGCCCTCAGCCAAAGAAATCAGCACAACAACATTACAAAATCAGCCAAGTGGGCAGGGCAAGCACTTCAGGTTTCTTTACTCACCTTTCATTCCAAATTTAGAACGCCGTCCATATTTGTTAATCATTATGAACAAGACGAGCAGGAGAACGCAGGCAAATGCAGCGAGTCCAACAGCAATGGAGACCTGCGGGTGGCAAAGCAGAGCATCAGATATGGTGTCTCTAGAATTTTAAGTATTCTGGCCTCACCATCACCAGGCACTCTTTAATGTGTCTTTAATGAGCAGCAGCCTGGTTTCTCTCCTTTTCCTTTGAAGTACCAACCCATCAAATATTCATGAAACAAAGTCTGATTAAAAGGACATTTTTAATTAAGTAACTAACAACCTCCACACATCATATGTGTACACTGAGATTCAGATTGAATCCTCCCGCACAAGATGAATGTACATGGTTTGTTCCCCAAAATGGAGAATATACACACTCTGTACCCCAACAGAGGGAATACATATAGCCTGCAACTCCAACATGACAAATATACTGGCTCTGTACCCCCGCATGATGAATATACATGTTCTGCACCCCAATATGGAGAATGTACATGGCCTGGACCTTGTACGCTGTACCCCAACACGACAAATGCACACACTCCTTGCCTTAATATGGGGAATATACATGCTTTGTAACCCAACACAGTGAATACATATCATTTGGACCCCAACAGAAGTAATATACATGATCTGAACCCCAAAACAGTGAATATGCATAATCTGGAACTCAACATAGGGAGTATACATGGTCTGGACTCCAACACAGGAAATTTACCTGATCTGGACCGGCACATGGGGAATATACACGGGCCAGAATTTTTCGTCCTATGGGCCGGTGCCCATCCGATCCGATCGGGAGTGAAATAGTGCGCGATGACATTGGGCGAGCGTCCTGAAATCGTTGTGCAGTCATGTGATCTTTCAGGGACAGGATGAGGTTTCCGCAATTAACTTAAAAAATATGTTTGGACAGGATTTTAATAATCACCATGTAAAGGTGCGTGAGTCTGCTGTGCACTCATTTTTCCCAGATTTTTAACATCTTTAATTTTGTTGTTAAAAATCTTCAGCTCCTTGAGGCAGCTCTGTGCCTTCAGGGAGCACACCCCAGCACATGTGCAAACTTCAGTGCTCGCTGTCCTCCCGCCCCCACCCTGGCAGCGCTGAGGCTCCCAGCACGTGTTTCACGCTGGCTGGTCAGGTGGCCTTTGTATTTTGCATCCGGCAGGACAGACCCAGCAGAGGTGGTGGCACAGTGGTATACAATGGAAGGGAGTTGCCCTGGGAGTCCTCAACATTGACTCTGGATCCCATGAAGTCTCATGAAGCATCAGGTCAAACATTGGCAAGGAAACCTCCTGCTGGGTACCATGTACCACCCTCCCTCAGCTCATGAATCAGTGCTCCTCCATGTTGAACACCACTTGGAGGAAGCACTGAGGGTGGAAAGGGCACAGAATGTATTCTGGGTGGGGGAATTTCAATGCCCATCTTCAAGAGTGGCTCGGTAGCACCACTACTGACCAAGCTGGCTGAGTCCTAAATAGCTGCTAGACTGGGTTTGCGTCAGGTGATGAGGGAACCAACAAGAGGGAAAAACATACTTGACATTATCCTCACCAACCTGCCTGCCACAGATGTATCTGTCCATGGCAATATCGGTAGGAGTGACCACTGCACAGTCATCGTGGAGACGAAGTCCCACTTTCACATTGAGGATACCCTCCATCGTGTTGTGTGGCACTACCACAGTGCTAAATGGGATAGATTTCAAACAGATCCAGCAGCTCATAACTGGGCATCCATGAGGCACTGTGGGCCATCAGCAGCAGCAGAAATGTACTCGAACACAATCTGTAACCTCATGGCACAGCATATCCCCCACTCTCTCATTAACATCAAGCCAGGGGGGTCAACCCTGGGTTCAATGAAGAGTGTAGGAGGGCATGCCAGGAGCAGCATGGAGGTCTCAACCTTGTGAGGTTACAACACAGGACTACTTGCGTGTCAAACAGCATTACAGCAAATGATAGACAGAGCCAAGTGATCCCACAATCAACAGATCAGATCTAAGCTCTGTAGTCCTGCCACATCCAGTCATGGACGGTGGTGGACAATTAAATAACTCACTGGAGGAGGAGACTCCACAAATATCCCCACCCTCAATGATGGAGGAGCCCAGCACATCAGTGCAAAAGATAAGGCTGAAGCATTTGCTACAATCTTCAGCCAGAAGTGCTGAGTGGATGATCCATCTCAGCCCCCAGCATCACAGACGCCAGTCTTCAGCCAATTGAAGTCACTCCACGTGATATCAAGAAACGGCTGAAGGCACTGGATACAGCAAAGGCTATGGGCCCCGACAATATTCTGGCAATAGCACTGAAGGTAATTGGCTCCAGAACTTGCCGCATCCCTAGCCAAGCTGTTCCAGTACAGCTACAACGCTGGCATCTACCAGGCTATGTGGAAAATTTCCCAGGTATGTCCTGTACACAAAAATCAGGACAAATCCAACCCGGCCAATTACCGCCCCATTATCAGTAAAGTATTGAAAGGGGTCAAAAACAGTGCTATCAAGCGGCACTTGCTCACTGATGCCCAAATTGCACCATTCAGCTTCTGACCTCAGAATGGTTCAAACGTGGACAAAAGAGCTGAATTCCAAGGTGAGGTGAGAGTGACTGCCCTTGACATCAAGGTTGCATTTGACCGAGTGTGGCATCAAGGAGCCCTAGCAAAACTGGAGCCAATGGGAATCGGGGGGAAACTCTCTGCTGGTTGGAATCATACCTAGCACAAAGGAAGAAGGTGGTTATTGTTGGAGGTCATCTTCAGCTGCTTCATGAATGACCTTCCTTTCATCAGAAGGTTAAAAGTGGGGAGGTTCGCTGATGATTGCACAATGTTCAGCACCATTCACGACTCCTCAGATACTGAAGCAGTCCACGGCTAAATGCAGCAAGACCTGAACAATGTCTAGGCTTGGGCTGACAAGTGGGAAGTAACATTCGTGCCACACAAGTGTCAGGCAATGACCATCTCCAACAAGAGAGAATCTAACCATCGCCCCTTGATGTTCAATGGCATTACAATCACTGAATCCCCCACCATCAACATCCTGGAGGTTACCATTGACCAGAAACTGAACTGGACCAGCCATATAAATACTGTGGCTACAAGAGCAGGTCAGAGGCTGGGAATCCTGTGATGAGTAAATCACCTCCTGACTCCCCAAAGCCTGTCCACCATCTACAAGGCACAAGTCAGGAGTGTGATGGAATACTCTCCACTTGCCTGGATGAGTGCAGCTCCCACAACACTCAAGAAGCTTGACACTAACCAGGACAATGCAGCCCACTTGATTGGCACCCCATCCACAAACACTCACTCCCTCCACTGTCAACGCACAGTAGCAGCAGTGTGTACCATCTACAAGATGCACTGCAGGAATTCACCAAGGCTCCTTAGACAGCACCTTCCAAACCCACGACCACTACCATCTAGAAGGACAAGGGCATCAGATAGATGGGCACACCACCACCTGGAAGTTCCCCTCCAAGTCTCTCACCATCCTGACTTGGAAATGTATAACCTTTCCTTCACTGTCGCTGGGTCAAAATCCTGGAAATCCCTTCCTAACAGCACTGTGGGTGTACCTACACCACATGGACTGCAGTAGCTCAAGAAGGCAGCTCACCACCACCTTCTCAAGGGCAACTAGGGATGGGCAATAAACCCTGGCCCAGCCAGTGAAGCCCACATCCCGTGAATGGATAAAAAAAGTGGAAGATTGGCATCTACATCATTTAAAAAATATTTCAAGGTTTGTTTAGTTTGTTACAATTTTCATTCTTGGTGAATTCCTGCAATGCATCTTGTAGATGGTACACACTGCTGCTTTTATTGATCAGAACAGTTAGGTGGAAGGATGTCCAACATAAACATCAGTTTAGAAGCAAAACGGGACAGGACTCTTCACCAGAAAATGGAAGGTTGAGCTAATAGGGAATTAAAAAATTTTAATTGTGTTACTAGGGCAAAGTAGATAGGGGCCAGAAGCTTCCATTTGGCGTGTGGGGTTGGGCCCTGCATGCCGACATGTAAAATGACACGCGGTGACGTTGGGTGTGCGTCCTGATGTCACAGCGCGTCATTCCGATCCGCACCGGAGTCGGCTGCGTGCCTGCCGAACTGTCAAAGGCCTCTTAAGGACGTTAATAATCTAATGAAGCTGATTGCCTGGGCTGCCCATCCAACCTTAAGGTTGGCGGGCAGGCAAAGAGCCCAGGCGGCCTTCCCATTTCTCATGAAACCTCATCCATGAAGGGTTTATAAATTAAACAAAAAATTTTTGTTAAAATGCATAAACATGTCCCAGCTCGTGTGACACTGTCACATGAAGGAACATGTCTGAGTAATATTTTTTCCTCTTTTTTACACTGTTTGATTCTCATGCAAAATGGCAGCGTGCAGCCAATCACAATCGGCAATCGTCTCCACGCCCACGCCTGGACCACCCGCCCGACAGGGAGAAAATTCTCCCCAGGGTGTTTCCACTTTGCGGGGAGGGGCAAAAGGGCAATAAATAAGGCAGTCAAGAATAAATTTAATGAGGAATTCAGGTGAAGCCTTTTCCTCAAAGGATGGTTAGATCAACATGGAATAGCTGAAGCACATGGCATTGATGCATCTCTGAGAAAACTGGATAAATACATGGGGGGAAAAGAAATAGAAGGGTATGCTGATGTAATTAGATGAAATAAGGTAGGAGAATGTTCATATGGAGAATAAACAATGGTAAAGACTAGTGCTTCTGTGCTGTGAAATCTAAATAATTCTGTATAAAGATATAACCATTTATATGGCTTACTTATTCATTTGTTCAACCTTTGAAGTATGAATTCATTGACATTGTAGGTCATACAGTGCTTTATTGCATTAGAAGATTGGAGTCATAGATAAGTCTAATCTTTTTTATACAATTTCTACACAAAGTTTTGTTTCAATTCCTGGGCACATTATTGATTGTTTATCCAGATCTCAATGCAAGGAGACACTCTTGAAAGTGATGCAAGGTACAAGATCTGAAGTAATCTAGAAAATGAATGATAGAAAAGGCCCAAAAACATACCACCATGCAGAGCGACTCAGCACCACCTTCTCAAGGGCATTTAGAGATGGGTAACATATGCTAGCCTTGCCAGCAGTGCTCAAATCCCATGAACGAAAAAAAAATCCTTATGCAAAATATAGGCCATACGCACCCTTCACAATAATGTACATATATACCCCTTATGTGAGCATACAGACTGTTCATGTCCCCCACATTGATATACAAAGAACATACACCTCTCTGTGGGTATAGATCTTGTATATTCTCCACATGAGGGTACACACTTTGCATACTTCTCAAAAACCAGTACAGCCCATGTATATTCCCCATGGGGTCCACAGACCGAGCACATTCCCTGTGTGGGGGTGCAGATTGTTGAGTATTTTGTTTGTAATGTGTAGAAAGTAGGAACAGCCAAAGTGCAGGAGACAGGTTTCCTTCTCCACTCAGTACCAGCACTGCCTCAGTAAAGGTTCTGAAGACAGTCTCCAGTGACACTTTGTCACAGGGATTGAGTACATTTCCGTTCCAGCACTGAGCTTATGCCCATGAAAATGTTGATCCTCAAATTGCTGGCTGCCCCGAGGAATTTTTGTGCCCTCTGAGTCAGCCAGATTTGTTAAAAGTTTCAGTTCAACCACATTCGCTGAACAATATTAGGGTTAAAGTATATTGAAAACCATTCTGAACTGTACAGCTCAACTAAACCTGTGAGTAGGACCTCTATGATATAAATCATTGGCAACAACTATGGATTATGAAGGAGATAAATCCTTAAAGTGTTTTTTCTCTCTCTTGTTTCCCATCTTTCTGCGTCTCAATGATCTGTACTTTCGTCCTATTTTATTGCTATATATTAAACATCAGCATAAAAATCAAATTCCACTTCTGACTGACAGCAAGGCATAAATAAGGCAATGACACACTGCAAGCATGCTCACTGTGATGTCTATCTGTACATAGAAAATACAGGCACATTCAATACTGTACACAGGTACATGCCTAATAGCATACACAGTCACTAGTGCAAACAGGTATAAGTCCATTAGTACATTCATTAATACATTCAATCATACACACAGATCTATTCACTAGTACACACAGATATTTAGCAGTGTATGCATTGAATAGTACACATACAGACCTATATTCAACAGCACACATGTTCAATAATACACACAAAGGCAGTGTAATGAACAGCTTAAGCCAACTTGTTGGTCTTGGTACTTCAGTGTTCCTCTCTGCCAGCAAGAGTTTTATGATAATTAAAATGTTCCCCTTTCTGCAAGTGAAGCTGTGATAAAAATCCTAGCAAGCCAAGAGCTTCCCTTGTTGTCAACACTGTCAAGTATGATTACCTCAGAATGTTCTGGACCATTATCTCAGCCAAAAATGCATGCCAGTTGGAGCACAGTGCTGTGCAGGTTTCCCATTGTGTGATGGTACTCCTGCTGTAAGGAGTGAATAAATACTTTGCTTTGGCAGGTGGAGGTGTTAATCTCACAGTTAAAATGCAATTAAGCAAAGAGCGCACCAATAAAGTTTCCCCCTAACTGGTATAAAATTTTTCTGCAGATCATTAAAATTTTTGACACAGAAGTGAAGATAAGAATATGTTTGGAATCACAGGAGATCCTCAATGTAATTACCATTAGTCATTGCCAATAGCAATGTAAATCTGGGTTATCGACCTGAGCCATTTACTCTGTTTCTCTCGCCACAGATGCTGCATAACCTGTTGGGTATTTCTAGCATTTTTTGTTTCCATAATCAGAATTTTGTTCCTTCAAAAATTAAATCTGATTCTAGCACGTGAGCAAATCTGAAATTCTTCAAAATATAAAAATGCCAGTGGTAGAGAGTGAACCAAGCAGGACACTTTGAGAAGGACACAAAGTAATTTTAATTTTGTCAATGAGTGGAGCTACTAGTTTTTTGAAAGGAATCCCTTGGAGGGCTAGGGAGCGGTACTGGGCAACTGGCAAATGGCATTAACAATTCCTTCAGTATCAGTTTCTGTTCATATAGAAAGTTGCAGACTCTGCTAAAAGTGGAGGTGGAAATTTTGAGATGCGAGGAGGAAATTTTAAAAGTGAAGTAATTATTATAAAGGTGATGATGGTAATATTGAAGGCATTGAAAGAGAGTAATGTTCAGGGGCCAGATGAGTTGCACACAAGGATACTTCAGAAGGTAGCCATTGAGATGGGTCACACTTTGACAGACATCTTTGGGGAAATATTAGAATCAAAGGACTGCAGCAAGGAAACTTAACATCCACCCTTAAAAGAAGCAAGAGGAATGTTACAGCAAGGTGGTGGTGGAGTGGTATTCTCACTGGATGAGTAATCCAGAGGCCTGGGGACCTGGGTTTGAATCCCACTATGGCATATGACGGAATTTGAATTCATTAAAAAAATATATAATGATGACCATGAAGCCATTGTCAGTTGTTGTAAAAACCCACCTGGTTCACTAATGTCATTTAGGGAAGGAAATCTGCCATCCTGATCTGCATGTGACACCAGAGAAAGGGCAATTTGGGATGGACAATGATGCCCACATCCCATGAACGAATAAAAAAAAAAGTGAACTTGACTTCTGTCATGGGTGAAATGTTATACACTGGTTTGAAAAAAGCCATGTGTGAAAAGCCTGGAGGAGTATAAAATCAACAGGACAAGTCAACATGAGGAGCAAGAATCAAATGTAATAGGAGTCTTTGAGGAGGTATCAGATTGTTTAGATAAAGAAACCTTCAATGAGATTGCTAATCTAGAATTCAGTGAGGCTTTTGATACATTGGATGTCAGTTTATAAAGTAGCAAAGCATGGGATGGATGGGCAGTTATTGAGGAGGATTGTCAATTAGCTGCATTAAACGAGAGGGGCTGGTTGGAATGGAATGGACTAGTTGGGTGCAGATCAATGCTGGGATCTTCCTATTCATGTTGCATATCAATGGTTTGGAAGTGGCGATGGAGAAAACAAAATCAACCTTTTCTGATGACACTAAGGTTGGAAATTGGAAGCAGGCTAGTAGGGTCAAGAGAGATCTAAAGATGCGGGCTCAGAAATGAGAAAATGAACTAAATGTTGGCAAATGTAAAGTGATGTGCTTAGGGAAGAAGTAGTAACATTGGGCGGAACTTAATGCCTGTCCTGTGGCAAGTTTGATGGGACATTTAATCGGGTGGGAGGGTGGCAGTGGGAACCTCACCCCCTTCTTGCCTCTGCCTTGATTAAGTCCATGGCAGGAAGGCTCATAGGTGACCTTCCCTCCCCTCTGCTAACTGAGACCCTCAAGAGAGCAATTAATGCCTACTTAAGAGCCTCATTCTGCCACCGCTGGTATTTACCCAGTGACGGGCAGGAGACTTGCCACGTGGGAAGCCCAGAAAGTAAACCCTGTCAGGGTTGCTTGCAGGCTCCCCGGTGTGGTGTCCCTCATTCAAAGGCACTCAATGCCTAATCGAGGGGCCCAGCATCGTGAAGGGGGTCCACTGAGAGCCACATCCCTGCCCTTGCTGCCAACCACCCTCCCACCTGCTCCCTCATGACCCCCACCGAGTAACCTACCTTCCACCATCACTCACCTGTGCTTGGATCCCTTGGCAATCTGGGCCTTGGGTGTATGTAATAACAGCAGCAATCACCACATCCCCGATGATGCTACAAAGCAATGAAGAGCTGCTGACCTATGACTGGCCAGCACCCCTCAGTAGGCAGGACTTCCACCGCTCAGGTCCTTGATCACAGGGAAGACCCACCACTGCCCAGTTAAGTACCTCCTTCGTACTTAATTTAGCAGGCCTACCCGAAAAGAGGTGACGTGGGCTCTCACTAGCTTTCTAGCCAACAGGTGAGACCCCAATCGTCCCCATTAAATATCGCCCAACAAGACTATAAGTGTAAGGATGTCAGACTACAAGGCGCACACAGGAGAAGGGATTTGTGATTGATACAAAGCAAATTATGTGACTGCTGGAAATCTGGAAGAAAAACAGAAAATGTCGGAAATACTCAGCAGGTCAGGCTGCATCTGTAGAGAGAAATGGAGCTAAAATTTCACATAGATGACTTTTCATCCCATGCCCCCATGTTGTTGTCTTTTGTGGAGTAATATTGAATAGTTTCTCAGGGTTTAATATTTAGTGACAAGTGATATAATATAGTGAACTGTATATTCTGTTATTTGAACATAAAGACTGTCCAGAATGGACAGCCTTTTCCAGACTTCTGCAATCCCATGATTTTAGTTAAGAGCACCTACTGTTGTAATGTGCATTTGTGCATTGAATCGACTCATTAGTTGATGATTGCTACCAATCCCATTCTATCACAACCACAACTAGTGTAAAGGAAATTTCATTTTTTGTCCTAATATTACTGTGGGATACTGAAGCTGGCTTGTGGGGGCTGTGTGCATGTTGTGTGTGTGTGACTAATGTAGTTAAACTGAAGACAGTCAGGCCGCAAGGTTTAAATCATCAAAGGGGTAGGTGGAAAAGCAGGCATTTTGAAGTGGAGATGGGCAAGCTAAGATGAAATCTCAGTAGATACAGTATGAATGTGAATTTGCGTTATGAGATAAGTCAGGAGTGAATTGGAAACTGTTTGAATTTCAAAGAGACATGACCGGAGGTTTTGAAACTGGCAAAAATCATAAATAAATCAAGCAAACTTAATTTGTTTATTTTTCCTGAAAGTGCTGGCCATAATGACAACAGGAAAGGTTTTTAAATTCTAGGAAAGGTAAATTTCAAAGAAGGTTTAAAACAATGGATTTAATGATCAAAGGGGGAGAAAATATATTTAAGGAAAGATTGAAAGCTGTATGGGTGGCCATGTGAGATCTTGAAAGGTGGGCTGTGCAAAGACAGACCTGTGAAAAGTAGCCTCCAGCCACCCCAGAGAAGTGCTTGTTTGTTCCAGAAAGCAAGGTTTTATTACAAGACTTGTATTTTCATTGTTGAGTGAGAGGGAGAGGGAGAGGGAAGCTGTGTTAAATACCTCCCTTATAGTCACAGTGGGTGCCTTGTTGTAATATTACCGGATGTTTTATAGATTAAGAATCTATTTGGACTGTTGCTGGGAAAAGGTTGTTTATTTGTGAGTCTAGCTAAGTAGAAATCTTTTGGGAAATATTATAAGAATAAATTTAACTGTGTAACTATAATCATGTGTGTTTAAGTTTCTTTACTTTTGTGAATAAATGTTTTAATTTAATATTTAAAATCTCCAAAAATGGTAGTGGACTCTTTACTTCTGACTTCAGTGCACATATCTTCTTGTAATAAAAATACAAATCCCAAATCATTGTGATAGCTTGGCCAAGTTTCCCTTTGGCATTTGGTCAGCCCGGCAAATACCACCTGCCATATCGTAACACTTGTTATTAACTAACAGGGCTTGGAGAATCGCAGTGCTTATGCAAGGTTGCATCACTTGGACTACCCTCTCACAAGGCTTTCAGTAATTGAGTGGATCATTACTTTCTTTAATTCTCTGATATGGCCATTCATATTTGCCTTTAAAAAGTAGTGAAGGGGTTTCTTCATAAAGCCTTACCCCGACATTAATTATTTCTTTTACAGCTGAATGGCTTGTTGCTAGGCCACTTGAGAGCTCAGCCTGTAGTATGGGATTGGAATTGTACATAGGCCAGGCATGGTAAAAGTGGCAGGTCCCTGTCTTGTCAGACATTGATGAGTCAGTTGTGTTTTTGCAAGAATCAGATGAATCTTGTGGTTACTTTTTTTTCCCTGGTGCCAGTCCATAAATTATTGAATTCAATGCTAACAAGGTGCCATGGCAGGATTTGAGCTCATGACCTCTACATTATTGTACCTTATTATACTGAGCATGGTATGTGTCTCCCTGACTCTTACAGATTCAATAGCTGCAGCAATACCGGTTGCTTTGACATCCCCCCACAACACATAAGAGTTTTAACTTTGTACTTTGCTAAGGCTGTCAGGGTATGCAACATTCAATTGAAGGGAACAGTTTTAATTTTGAGGTAATGATACGAGTATTAGGGTAACAGCTGTTTAGTGTAGAGATTTAAATAATGAACAGATGGGAGCCATGGTAAATGAGGATTAGCAATGTGGAGGGGTGGGGGAGGAATAACTGAGGTGCAATGTGGAAAAGCACAGATATCAAACATGCATCAAATTAATGATCTTCGCAGAGGAACCTTACAGGTAGATTGATAGCAGGAGACAGCCCTAAGACAAAGGTCCTAGATGAGTTGTAGATTATATAGAACAGGAACGACCTCATCTCAAGCCTGATTACAAGGCAGAACTCTATCATTGGCTTATGCCAGCACTTCACCATTGGTCAACAGTGTGTGGCAGTGGGGAAGCAAGAGGGTGAGGAACAAAGAATAACAGAGAAACTGAAAATGGGCAGTCAACTGCACCAACATCCCCAGGAGCAGATATAGTAAGCATCAGATGCAGTATCTGTTTCTCACTGCAGGTTATTTCTGTGAAATTACAGCAGTTTGATAATATAATAGCAAATCTTTCCATCTGCACTGGCTCCTTCTGGCAAACAGATGAAAACTCAACAGCAAGCAGAACCTCGGGGCACAAAATGATAATATCAAAGGATGACAATCTGTTCAGCAAAGGGATCTCACTGTTCAGCACTCATTAAAACTGGATTTACTAGAGAAAAAAAAATCACCTCAGATCATCAGATTATGTCATTATTTTGGTGACGTTACTAAAGCAACGATGTAAATACCTCCTCTTCACTGTTTAATTACTAAAGGGGATGAAAGAATTACATGGCCAAGAATACAGAATAAAAAATGCAACAATTACGAACAATAAAGGCAAAAGAGATGAGAAGGTTAAGAGGTGATCTGGGCTGGGAAAAGACATTGGATATCAGAGTGAGGAGGGAAAGGTACTGGAAATATGAAGGGGACGGCTGAACAAAACTGATGATATGAGGAGCCAGTAGAAGACAGAATGGAATCCAAAAAAGGAACAAGATACTGGAAATCTGAGCACTGAGAGACATTGGCAATCTTCAGTGTGGGGGCAGGACATGGGGAGGGGGGGAAAGAGGTTAAAAAACTTCAACAATAGCCTGACAATGTTACAGTATTGCTCTCCTCGAACTGATTTCCATGTGTGGCACACTAAATCTAATATCCCTGATCAGCCAGTCTACCTGAATGGGCACAGGAAACAATGTAATTCAACGGAACTTTAGGTGTATGAAATAATGACAGTACTTTTGCACCCGCCTACCAGAGGCAAAATGTAAAGAGATCCGCATAACCCATATCTTCACCTAATATGCTGCTTGGAAATGTGCATTTTGTGCCCAAAAAAAAACCAGATATTCCCAGTTAGAAAATCCAGGAGATTTGTGAATTACCATTGGCTAGTGAAATCATTCAGCTTGTAGGGGTCTGGCCTCAGCATCTCTCTCTCTCTCATCATCAAATTGGGTATGAGAGTCAACACCGAGGGGGACTGAACAAATTACAGCAGGGCATTAATAAACGCACTTGCCAAATATTTGGCAAGTGAAGCTCAACACAGATAAATGTGAGGTAGTACATTCTGGCAGGAAGGATAGGGAACTCAATTGTTACTTGGAAGGTCTGGGGTGTAGGGGGAGGCAGGAGGGGGTGGTGGGGGTGCGAGTGGGTAAAGGGACAAAGGGATCTCAGAGTACAAATACACCAATCACTATAAGTTATGTCACAGGGGGTTAGCAAGGCCATAAAAACAGCAAACCAAGCACTCGACTTCATTTCTAGAGGGATAGAATTGAAAAGTAGGGAAGTTACACAAAATCTGTAATGAAACCTGGTTAGACCACACTTAGAGCACAGTGTGCAGTTCTGGTCGCCACATCATGAAAAGGATATAGAGGCACTGGAGAGAGTGTAAAGAAGGTTTACAAGGATGATACCAGAAACGTGGGTATGCACATCAGGAAAGAATTGACAGGCTGGGTTTCTTTTCTCTTGAGAAAAGAAAGCTGAGGGGTGACCTAAAAGAGACCTAAAGAAAGTGAATAGAGAGAGAATGTGTCCTCTTCTGGGGAAAAGCATTACTAAAGGTCATCAATATAAGATAGTCATCACAAAATCCAATAGTGAATTCAGAAGAAACTTCTTTATCCAGAGTGCCGAGAATATGGAACTCACTACAATAGGGAGTGACTGAAGTGAATAGTATCAATGCATTTAAATTGAAGCTAGACCAGCATATGAGGGTGCTGGGAATACATGGTTACAATGGTAGATTTAGATGAAGAAAGATGGGAGGAGGCTGAATGGCCTGTTTCTGTGCCATAAATCCTTTACAATCCTTTGTAATCTAACTCAGCCCTGGACCTACAACAAACACTCCCCATGGGTCTAACTTTGCTTATTGGCTCTCCACATCATAGAAAAATGAATGGAGGTTAATGAAAATTGGCTGGTAATTGAATTGAAATGTTGGAAAAACGTGAACAACAAATCAATGGAAAACAGAGTGAAAACTGAAGTGTGAGAAGCAGTAATTCCACTTCTTGACAAGGAAACCTGATTGCATTAATGTGTATTCTGTCGCTTATGATCCTCAGGCTTATTGACAAAGTACTCTTTTCAACCCACTAAACTGGACATTTGGGGAGCTCCTGGGGGAAGTTAACATGATTTGATATCAGAACTGTTTCACCTACAAACCTCAACAGGAAGATCCAACTTGACATTTCAAATTTAAAGAATGGCTGGTAAGATAAAAGGAGCGACTTCAAATGCTTTGTCCTTGAGTGTCCGAAGGGAAGGATATACCTGAAGAGATCCCATTCATTCTTTGCTGCTTTGAGCCCATCGGATAATCAATGAGATTGAGATCTTTCAGCT
This sequence comes from Carcharodon carcharias, assembly GCF_017639515.1. Taxonomy (NCBI): domain Eukaryota; kingdom Metazoa; phylum Chordata; class Chondrichthyes; order Lamniformes; family Lamnidae; genus Carcharodon; species Carcharodon carcharias. Next base: position 35,570,117 of record NC_054492.1, on the reverse strand, counting down.
AAATGACAGCACAGTAATTCTGCTTAAAGAGGTACTCACGCCAAAAGTATCTCCCTCGGGCTTGTGGGTTACACTGACTGGCGGGCCTGTTGTCACTTCAAATGATGGAACTAGAGAGAAAGATCACATGGTTACTCAGAGTGCCAGAGAACCAAGCCAGTGCTCACCAACAATTCCAAATGCAGTTCTTAAACTCTACCTCAACAGTTCGCTCACACTCCCTTTAAAAGGCTGTAGTGAAGCTTCTGAAATAACACAGAGAAGACAATGCAGGGCATTGGGCTGGCAACAGAGGCTCATATTGGCCTAAACCCAATTGGTTTCTTTTCAAACTCAGGGTTGGACCTGATCTATGTATGTAATTTGCATACAGATCTGCAGTACTACTGATAATAATTGGAAATTTTGATAAATAGCTCTGACAGGAGCAGGCTCATACATATCCTGAGTGCCTCTCCCCAGGTAGTGCGCTATTTTCTTAAACAATACTGGGTGGAACTTTCAAGATGCAGTAATTAGACGATTCTTGACAACAAGTCAAGTATTCCTGAGTAATTTGAGCAGACTCATCCTTCAAGTATCAGGGAATTACTGTCCCAATTGGCATGCGTGGGTGAGATACATATGGATTAAATACAGAGTGAAGCTCTTTCTGCACTGTCCCATCAAACATTTTGAGATAAGTGCAACATGAGTTAGATACAGATGAAAGTGCACTTTGCATTTTCTTATGAAATACTCCTGGGTCGGGTGCAGCACAGGTTAGAACCTGTTACAAATGCAAATTGCCTGATTGTGCACATCTTGTTCCTTTATGCCACTGTACTCCTGCCTGAACACTTACTGAATGCTCTCTACTTTAATGCCAGTGTGCTTTTTGCTGAATTGCTGCTTTTCCCCTCACTCTCCAGTCCCTGGTAGCTGATTCATTGGCACTTCAATGGATACCAATAATCTTTCTTGTGCAAACCAACAAGAATGCACCTGACTGACAACAGAAGGAAACTTCACCTGTACAATAAGCCCAGAGAGCAAACCATTGTGTTAATGGGAGAAATTGCAGAATATGGCGTTAATGCAACTATTTAACCTAATCAGGCTAATGGCAGGAGCATAGCACCAAGTCGACAACAGCCCTTGAGTGGAGAGTGGTGTGGGGAGACAGGGGAAACAATAATTTGGGAAATCTATAATTAGAGCATTGTCTCATTCTCTTACATCCCCATTCTTCTGCATCCTTGTCATTTTATTATGTAATATTATGTAATATTAGTTGCATTAATCTATTAAAAGGGTACTGCCGTCATGAACAAGTGATGGGTAATCATTCTTATGTAATGATGTGCATCAACAAATCATTGTGTCCCTGATATGTGATGCCACTAGATTGAGACGGTGCCAATTTAGTAATTAATATCATTGCTATAGTCCTTTGTTTTATAGCGACCTCTGTGCTTTGGCACACAGAGTTACATAACAAGTAACCTCTCTGGAACATGCTGTTCACAAACATCAATTCTCTTCAAAGCACCATGTGTGTACAATCCAAACTTAGCAACAAAAATATACTTACTATAAAAGGGGTTCTCAAGGATTTCTGCAGAGAGGAAAGAGAAAAGGAAAACCATTAGTTTGAAAGAGATGGTCTGTGGGTAACAGCATTGGGTTGACACTGGGGGGCTGCAATGTGAAGCTGCAGTTAACTTGCAGCTAAATCTGTCAACATGTACAGGACCACAAATTTATTACCAACTGCACGTTGAAGTTCTCCATTTTACTAACTGTGGCTCTCAAGGGCACTGCTGCAGAGAAGGTAACAGTTGTCACTGCAGCGTGCAGCCTATCTGCCAGGCCAGGTCTTTCCACTGCTCCTTAAAGATATGCTCAACTTAATCTTTTAATACAATTCTAACTCTCTGGAGACAGAGAGCCTTTAATTCAGAAGTTATGCTTTCTTTTGAAACATCTCATTACTGGCACTGCTCTCAGACCATGTGCCAACAGGAAGCTGTACTTGTCATGCAAATACTTCAGGGAGCGCAGGCAGATCTACAAAACATCCTTTGGGGTGCAATGCCTCCTGATCCATGCCCAACCCCCGTCGGTATTGTTACGATCCCCAGCTGAGGTTACACTGGACAAGCCTGATCCCAGAGTGGAACCCAGCTTGATAGATCCTGACTTTTATTTGTTTGTTTAGAAACATGGAGAGTAGCTACTGAACAGAGTCACAGGAGTCAGCTGATGAATGTTGAACAAAAGAATAAAACATTTATTAAACAAGAAAAGATGAACTATATTACATTGCTTCTTCACCCACAACTATACCTTTACAGATATATACAGATTTGTAAGGATAACACAAGATATGAAAACTATCTTATACTCTAATGCTCACAGTAAGTGCACAGTCCATGTAACCCAATTGGCAACCTGTGGTCAGACATTTCACACTCTGAAACAAAGTGACAAATGCCACCCTAGACAGATGATACGGATTTCTCCTCAATTCCCCACAGACGTTTATCACACCGCCAACCAGACTCACTGAACTCTGTCTTTCACATGAGGGTTTCTAATCTCCACTTTTCAAGAGCTTGCCTTGGAATCTTCTCCCAAACCAATGTTTTCTCTTAGACACCTTCCGAAAGGGGTCACCTCTAGGGTTTCAAACATTCTTTCTGATGTTCCTCTTATCTGGATCGCCACATGCATTCAAGCTGCCTTCCATGCACTCTCTCTCACTGACTCAGCTGTCTACAATACCACTGCTTCACATACCCATAGCAAAGAGTTACAGACCTTCAGTTATCTCTTTGGACCTTCTGACCTCTTGCAAGCTGTTCTCACTTTAAATCTGTTTTCTGCAGCTTTTGTCTCTTTAAACCTGAAACTTGGAGCCTTTCTCTCTGCCCCTCACTCTTAATTTTGCTTAACAGGACCTTTTCCAGGTTTCTGTCCTTCCTTTGACTAGAAGGTCTGCTTAGCACTTTCTCCTGTTCCACTCCTCTTGATTTTGGAGTAATTTCTTTAGCTTAGGACTTGCCTTCTGTCCGTTTTGCTCCAGTTTCTCCTGGCAGCTACCATCAAATAAAACTTACAAATATAACTTACTTAAACTATCCCTATTTCCTAACAGTATTTAGTCACAAAGAGCCAATGCGGGAGCTTCTGCTGCCACCAAGTTTTCTGATTGGTCGATCATGAATGGCAAAAATGGTTCTTGCTACCTTAAAAATATATCCAAAATGAATGCTGCAACTATTCAATCCTAGAAGCAGAATTAGGAATGGTTGTGATAATTGAAGGCTAACACCTGAGAACTGTCCGACTCTAATCTGGCATACTCCATCGTGACAGTTTTCTTGATTCCTCTGTGACTGGGTGGAATTTTCCGCCTCAAGTGGGCATGGGGTGGCGAGAATATGGCAGTGTCCATCCCATCATTCTGCTACACCTTCTGCTGATCCATCACCTGTGACTGAGGTGTGACCCAGATGACCAGTGGCTAGCAAAGTAACAAGGAAAGAACGGGATGTAATGGTCTGTAAAACAAGAGTGCTGGAAAGGCACAACAAAGTAAAAAGCATCAGGGAAAGAAAAGAATGGGGTCTTGCCCAGGAGGATTGCGTTTAATTTTCCTGCGCTTGGCACTCAAGAAAACATATTAGCAGACACAATGTAGAGATGAAAGGGAAACTGTATTCCCCCACCTACCAATTCCATTGCCATGGGGTTCTTCCCCCGAAGACAGCGGATTGCAGGCACCTACAATTTGGGCAGGTAATTAAGCAGGTAGGAAAGGGGAGTTTTTCCAGCCTTCCCGTCACAATTTCTGTCGGTTTGCCAGAGGGACTCAGGCACGTGGGACAGGATTTTGCGTCTCGAGTCAGGACCATGACGTCAGGGTCCAATGCGGCTCCCAACCCTGCACTGTGTGGGGAACAGATTAGTGGCCAGACTAAGGATGGTGGACAGGCTCTCAAACCTGCAGGACCAACAGGAAGCCTGGCAGTGAAGGAGCTGTAACTTGCCGCAGGTAAGGGAGGGAGATAGGTAAGGGAGGGAGATAGGTAAGGGAGGGAGATAGGTAAGGGAGGGAGATAGGTAAGGGAGGGAGATAGGTAAGATAGGGAGATAAGTAAGGGAGGGAGATAGGTAAGGGAGGGAGATAGGTAAGGGAGGGAGATAGGTAAGGGAGGGAGATAGGTAAGGGAGGGAGATAGGTAAGGGAGGGAGATAGGTAAGGGAGGGAGATAGGTAAGGGAGGGAGATAGGTAAGGGAGGGAGATAGGTAAGGGAGGGAGATAGGTAAGGGAGGGAGATAGGTAAGATAGGGAGATAGGTAAGGGAGGGGGATAGGTAAGGGAGGGAGATAGGTAAGATAGGGAGATAGGTAAGGGAGGGAGATAGGTAAGGGAGGGAGATAGGTAAGGGAGGGAGATAGGTAAGAGAGGGAGATAGGTAAGATAGGGAGATAGGTAAGGGAGGGAGATAGGTAAGGGAGGGAGATAGGTAAGATAGGGAGATAGGTAAGGGAGGGAGATAGGTAAGGGAGGGAGATAGGTAAGGGAGGGAGATAGGTAAGGGAGGGAGATAGGTAAGGGAGGGAGATAGGTAAGGGAGGGAGATAGGTAAGGGAGGGAGATAGGATGCCTCTATCTCTCAGCAGCTTAGCAAAACCTGAAATAAAAATGGTGACAGCTCGGGGGGGCATCATTGTGCAGGGGGGAACCCCAGCAAAGAGCGGCCTGTAGCTGCAGCCTGTGGCCTGGTGTCAGGGGGTGTCTCACGCCAGGAGGCTGCCTTCAGGCAGTTGCTATGTGCCTGGCACTGCTCCTATAACTGGCCTAATCTTACCTCAGTTAGCTACCAGCTGCTTGTGCGATGGTGCCGGCAAACCACACGACAGCCAGGGGCACAAAATTACCCACCCCCCGCCCCCATATTGGGCCAAAAATCCTGCCCAGGGGTTCCTGGAGAAGTTGCCACTGGCCTTAACACCTGCCCTATCCATTCAGCTCAGCAGACCTGAGAGAGGTGCAATATTGCAACAAAATATGTTTTGTCCAGTCTGCAAAAAAAAATAGAGAGATAATGGCAATGCAATTCAAATTTGACAGGGGCTTGTGTGGCGAGGAACATAGGATGGTATGTGTACCAGCGGGCTGATTCTTTACTGCCCTTTATCACTCTGGCTGATGTGAGGGAGGTCTTGTGGTGCAGTGGGTAGTGTCTCTGCCTCTGGGCCAGAGGCTCCAGGTTCAGGTCCCAGTTCAGGGCTTGATGGCCACGGAAAGTGCACTCGTAACCTGGCCAAACAGGTTGACTGTCAGCCTGTAAATCCTTCCAATACGCCCAAGGGCAGTCGATAAGAGCAGGAGCAAATCCTGGTCAGCCATCCTCTGCAGAAGGCAACGGCAAAGTACTCTGCCAAGCATAATCATGGGCCAATCCAATGGAAGCCCATGGCCCCCCTCTTGGGATATGGTACCTGAAAGAGGAGGAGGAGGAGATCTCTAACATGTCAGTGGGGACAGGTGTGACCGTGATGGTTATTGTGCCACATGAGGTCTGGACTCCTCTGAAAATGTTTGTTGAAGCAGCCCAGAACTTCTTATGTAGCTTCTTGTAAGAAACAGGAGCCAATGAAGACTCTCCTCACAAAAATACTCTGATTAAAACAAAGCACTGTTCATGCACAACAGGTCAATCAGCACCTGAAGAAGAAAGGAAAAATAATAAAATAAAATAGTCTTGTCAGACCTTTACAAATCTCCAGTGAAGCCTCAAGCTGGTGTTCAATTCTACATAGCACTCTTTAATAAGGGTGTCAGAGCACCAGAGAGAGTACGGAGGAGGTTTATCAGGAGGTTGTCATGTGGAGGGACTGAAGAAGCTGGAATTGTCCACCTCAGAGCAGAGAGGAGGGGAGGCCTAATAAACCTTTTGTGGGGTTTTGGGGGAGAAACTACTTCCTCTGGCATGTGGGTGCAGAACCAAAGGTCAAATTAAAATAATTAGTAAAAGAAAAAGGAAAAGAGGAGGAATTGATTCACACAGAGGGTTTTTCAGATCTGGAATGCACTACCCACAATGGCGGTAGAAAGAGATTCCATACAATTATTAAAAGAAAACTATTGGATGTGTCACTGAAGGAGACTAATTTGCAAGGTGATGGATAATAGGCTGGAATGTGGGACTAAAATGGATAGCTTTCAGAGAGCTGGCACAGGGACAACAGGCCGAATGGCCTTCTGTGCTGTATGATTCTATGGGCGGGAATTTCCAGCCCTGCCACAACGGGTTCCCCCATGAGGTAGATGCGGCAGGCCCGCCAAAATTCCTTGGACTTCAGCAGGACTGGAAGATCCCACCAGCGGCTGGGACTGGAAAATCCCGGCCTACATTTCTAACCGATCTGTACTGTACTTGCAGCATTTTGTGTACTTGGCTGAGATTCCCAACGGTCCTGATCTTTATCTTTACATTTAGGTTGGCTAGCCTGTACCAGAAAAATAGAAGATGAACCGAGTGTCCTGGCATTATCAAAGATGAAACAGAGGATGAAATCACTCAGAGAAGGAAAATTTAGCAGCAGGATTCTGAATTATAAAGGATAGAATTCTGTCATAAATGATAACCAAATGCAGTCACAAGTTACAATTATAATCTCCACAGCTGTGAACATTAAAACAATTCAAATTAGATGAATTAAGATGAGCTACATCGGGTGGATTATATTTGCTGAGACATTGTACTTCAACTGTCTCTTTGAGACAGGAGCTTTGTTTGAATATCAGATAGGAGTTTTGTGTTTTCATTAAAATGCCAAACAAGCAGAAGACTTGATGCAGTAAGCACCGGACTGGATTTTTCTTATCCTCGCACTTATCACAACCAGAATTGATTACTTCAACCAGCCCTCACCAGCCCTCTCATCCTCTGTAAACCCTCACTAATCCTTCTGTGTTATTGTACAGTACATCCCTCTCGCCCATCACCCGTCTTCACTGACCCACATAGTTTCTGCTTCCCCCAACGCGTCCAATTGAAAATTCCTGTCTTCCTCTTCAAATCTCCAATGCCCTTAATTCTCCCTGTCTCTACAACCTCCTCAACCACAGTTCTGAGCTTACCCCCATCAGTTCTGTGGTCTCTTCAGCACTCCTCCCCCCTCCAACTTTGTCCCACCATTGACGGCGGAGCCCTCAGTTGCCTTGGCTTGTTCACAGGAACTCCATTGTTAGAGCCCGCTGCTTCTCTGTTCCTCTTTAAAAACCCTCTCCAAACCAACTTTTTTACTTGAGGCTTCACTCACCTCATCTAACTTACGGTTCAATTACTGTCCCCCATATTATTCCTCTGTAAATCACCTTGGGATGTCTTGTACATTGGATAATATAATTATTACATAATTGCTAGTTGTTGGTAGTGCAACAGGAACAAGCTTTTTAGAGTCTAGTCTGCTACACTCAGGGATATTAAATATTCCCAACTCTCAGCAGAGATGAGACTAACCCTAAATCTGTGAAACAAAGAAGTTAGTTTGACCAAACACTCTGGTTACCAACCTTCCAGGATTGGCCTGGAGTCTCCAGGATTTAAAGAAAAGCTGCTCCCGCTAGCCGATGGCCCAAGGACTGGTGGACACAGATTTAAGGTTTTTGGGCAAAAGATGTTAAGGGGAGGTGTGAAAAATAACTTTTTAATGTAGTGATAATCTGGAACTCACTGCCTGTAAGGGCAGTAGAAGTAAAGACAACGATTTCAAATTGGACAGGTACTGGAGAGAAATAAACTTGCAGGCTACAGTGATAGAGTGGGGGAATGGAACTGACTGGGCTCTACAGGGAGCTGACATGGTCTCAATGAACCAAATGGCCTCCTTCTGTGCTGTTATAATTCAATAAAGACAAATCACCTGAACATGACTGCAAGTAACTAAGGTTATTGGGGCACAATTTTTTTCATTTCTTTGAACACCTTTATTCATTAGTTAGAAAACTATTAGAAATAAGTTTAAAAAAAAGACTGACCGTCAGGAATCAAACCCTCAGAAAATAGAGTCTGTACTCTATCCGATCGGCAGTGTTTCATGAAGAGCAACATTTTGGATAACTATAAGTGGGATCGACGGGGCGGGAAGTTGCAGGGGAGAAGATAATGTCATAAAACATCTCAGAATACATCCAACCAGAGTCAGCAACCCTTCCAAAAGCATTGCCAGTTCTTTACATTAGAAAAACTTGGTTTTGGAGATTTGACTGGTTAGCAATGGTGCTTCCAGTAATCATTCTGGACGCACAAGGATGAAAACAGCTTGAAACTCATACCTACTTCCTGGTTTTTTAAATAAAACTGCTGGAAGCTTTATCAACCAAAAAAAGGGGCTCCTTTGGATATTGCTGTTTGCAGTGAAAGAGAATATGCAGGTTCGTGGTTGTTTCCAGTAATGGTGAAATGCTGAAGCCCTTTCTGAGAACCACATTGTGAATATAAAATGGATTTGGTGCAGCAGCCTCTTACATAAGGTTTGCAGCACTGACCTCGTATCAAGCTATGGGAATAAAAGACTATGGGCCTGTTAACTCCCTGGCACAGTTTAATCATTCAGTTTAGCACCGAAGCTCTGCACTTTCCCCCTTATTTTTATGCAGTTCAGCAACCATTGAAATTGCAAACCTTCTAGATCATGGCTTACTCAGTCTCACCAGGTACCTGTCTTCCCTGAAGGTAATACCGTTCTTTTCTCCAGGTGTGTGAAACTTGTCATTGTCTCCTGACAATTGCTGGTCTCTCAGTTGGAGTTTTGTTGCAGCAAATACTGCAGTTACATCATATCCCCTTTATGTCCCTGTACTGCCCAATGACATAAAGCCAATGAAGCCAACCTACTGACCACAAAAGGACCACATAGATGCCTGGCTGTGTGGCCATTTCACTGGATTCCGCTGATAGAAAGTGCCACAGCAGCAAATCTGAACACTCCCACCAGTAACACTTAGTCCATGTTGTTTTTGGCTATGTGCGAATGAAACTTTCACTTGGCCTTAAGTTAAGTAAGACATTTTCACGCCCCCTGCAGCACTGCATTATAAATAGGGCAACTCACACCTATGAAAATGGCCTCAGTGGACAAAAATTATGGGCTGGATTTTACAGAAGAAACAGTGGTGCAGCCAATAGTGTTCACAATTATTTAGATGCAAATCAAACAGTAACTTCCAGTAACTGCACATGCGCAGTTAAACACGGAAATCAAGGAGTTATGTTGTCTACCATGTTTTGTTCCACCAAAGGGTGTCTAATAACTGAGAGACTCCTCCTCCTCCGTTGTGTACCATGCCCTAAGAGGACATTCATGGACTTCCATTGGATTAGTCCATGATCGTGCTTGGCAAAGTACGTTGTCTTCTGCAGTATGGATGACCAGGAAACTTTGCCGGTTCCGAGAAAGAGTCATATTGGACATGAAACACGAACTCTGTTTCTCCCTCCATAGATGCTGCCAGACCTGCTGAGTTTTCCCAGTACTTTTTGTTTTATTTCGAGGAACCCTTCCCATTGTTCCTGCCTGCCGCCAGGCACGTTGGAAGAATTTACAGGCTGATAATCAACCTGTTCGGCCACGTTACGAACACACCTTCCGTTGAACCCAGAGCTTCTGGCCCAGAGGTAGGGATGCTGCTCAGAGACTCACCATTCAAATATATAGAACAGCGTAAAGTTGCTGGAAAAAACAATAAACTCACCAGTAAATGTTGGGAATCATCCTTTTCAGTGCAAGTAGCCTTTTCAAGGCATGTTAAGTCCTAATTACTGCCAAGCAACCTATCACTAACTCTGTAACATCCTCCAGCCCCACACCAAAAACCCTGCCCCCACCCACCTCCCCACATAGCAATGCACTTCAAACTTCATTCGTTACGAGGTGATTTTAGATATCAATAAAGAGCTATATAAAAAGAAAATTATTTTTTGCTTCGTAGATTTAACTAATACATTACTCATATTCTCTATTGACCAGCTACGTGGGAGCCAAAACATGTCACACCTCTCGTGCAGAGAAATAGTTCTCAGCCAGCCACAGGTCATGATTCTACTCACGTTATTTCATGCCCTATATTACTGTGCTGGTCTCTTTCCACTGAAGCAAAATTAAAGTCAATTTAATGGAAGCTTTAAATACCTCTCAGGCTGCACCAAGGTGAGATCACACCTCATTTCAGATGTTCAGAGCCTCAAAGGTAGTACAACATAAAGCCTAATTAAAACTCAAATTCATTGATGTCAAAGCTTTTCAAACCCTGCAAAGAGATTCAATTCCTGTCACATGGCCATCCAGGTGACACACTTACTCCTGCCACTAAATCTCATGTAAAATTCATCCCTAAATGTAAATTCAGACATCTCTTAACTTTGGGCCACATCTTACTATATGCGACTTTCAAATTCCTGTCTGCACTAGGTCCATTGGTTCTTGGAAAGTGGAGTTTGACTTTAAGCAGCCTTTCCATCTCAAGGTTCCCAAGCGTTATTCAGGAATAAATTACAGTTTATTTGGATGGCAAAACATGAAGATGTACGCACTAAAGAACAAGCCTTCCATGCAACAAATATGTCCCTGCTGGGTGTGTTTTCAGCCGGGGTGGGGGGGAAACATGTAAAACATTTCCTGCCTGCCCTTAGGCCTAGGCCCATAACTGCCCAATTAAGTGGCAATTAAGGGCCTCAATCCGCCTCCACTGCCATAAACACTGGGAAATAGCAAGCGGGCCAGGCTGCAATTGCCATTTTTGAAATGGTTTCGTTGAAAAGGCAGGGACACATCAATGGGTAGGTGGGTGAGTGGGTGGGTGAATGGGTGGCGGGGGTAGGTGGGGAGGGGGGGTGCCTTGTGCACATTGGGGTCACCCCTCCAAAGATGTTACCCTCTCCCCCCACTTCATTCCTCGCCGCCTAGTCTCCAAAACCTGGCTCCCCACTTCACTCCCCCCCCACCCCCCGCCCTCCCTAGGCTCTCAGGTCCCTAACTGCCCTAAACCCACAGGACATAACTCTCTCCAGTGACCATCACGCTTCTTCCTGGGCCCCCTTGCAGTCCCTGGAGCACCCACCACTGAGCTCTGATGGTACTGGGCAGAGGTGCAAGCTTGAGCTAGTTTAGCCCATCCCAAGTGTGTTATTGCTGCACAGCAGGCTTTTTAAAAGTCGTTCTATTCGGGATCAACTTTCCTTCCGGGAGGGATGGGGTGTGAGCAGTACACACCCCCCCCCATCCACCCTGTAAAAGCCAGTCCACTAATTCTCCCCTTGGTTCCTAATCAAGGTCATTCATAAGTAAAGTGAAGAGCAACAATTCCTGGGATTTATTGCTCGCAAGTCCAAGAATGTTCCTTTTATTTCAATTCCCTGCCTCCCACCTCCCAACCAGTTTTCTATCCATGCTATGAGACTCTCATTCAGTTTTTCTCTGTTTTAGCCTGTGTAAAACATTAATAAATTCCATGTGTGAGACATTCGTCTAACTCCTTCTAAGTTAAGGCCAGTGGTCCATTTCACTAATTGCTAGTCTTCCCTGTCTCACAGGTATTTCACCTCAGTTCTCTCTCCCTTTATTACTGTGTCTTCCTTCCTTGTCCCGTGGCACTGGATTCCTTTTCCATATTGTGAAAAGAAAAACATAATACTCCTTCAGCGATTCGAACACAACTTTTTCCTTAATTATCTACAATGGCTTAAATTTAAAAGCATTTAAAACATTTCCCCTTCTGGGAAACAATGAATGCTGAATGTGTTGATTGATCCCACACAATTTAACAAATATTCCCAAATCAGCCCTTTTGTAATTTTCTGTAGATTCTGAGCAACAATGCCAGCTGGCTAGCAGTCTACATGGAGTTCAGAATGATATTTAAAAATAGCCACATAATGGATATCCAGAGGACAGTCTTTAGTTTTTAAACTGACAAACTGGGGAAATTGTGCAGAGCATGGGATGAGAGTAGTATTCACGAGGATACAGCTGCAAGACATCTGGCTACACATTCATTACTAAACAATTAAGAAATATCTAATGAAATTCCTCCATCACGATCGCCATAAAATGTTCAACCTTGAGATAGCTCTCCGTGATTCTGCACAGATTCCATGCCTACACAATCAGGAATCGAGTTCAGATTCTGCAAGCTATGCAGCATATTTATTCATTGCACCCAGGGCTACAGTAAGAAACAGAACCCAGAATCCTGCTACTCTGCACCCTGTTCCAGTCCTGGGCAGTTGCCACTTTACATTGTGATAACCTGCCAACCACAAGAAAAAGATAATTTTATAAAACTCATAGATCATGTATCATCCCTGGATTTGAAATAATACCAACGATCTGGAGAATACCAATTACCCTAATCTTCTTTACTTATTTTTATCCCATTATTTTCCTTTTAATTATTGTGCTCACAGAGGTTTGGGATATCATCGTGGGATTGGAATACATCTATACAATCTGCGCCAAGATTAGATACAGCAAGGGTTAGACTAAACAGAAAGTTCCCTTATGCAGTCCCAAATCGGTCAGGCACAACATGGGTTAGATTCATCTCCCTCTTAACTGTAGCATCAAAAACTTCCAAGTCAGCTATTGCACTGTTTAAATACAGAGCAAGACTAATCAAACACTTCCCAGGTCAGGTATGGCATGGATTAGATTCAGAATTCTTGTCTTTGCATCTTAACCCCAACCTTATAAGTGTGAGATATTTCCATTTCCCAAAACAGACATCCACTTTGAGTGATATTGTATGTTACAGTTGCGAAATTCAGACCAAGTTTGAGAGTTCAGGTTGCTCTCACTGTATTTTACTTCAGAATTGTACAACTGTACAACAGGTGATTCATCCCGTCAATTTAGGTTAGATCCAAACCAATGGTGCCCCCGCAGTTTATACATTTTTGGTATGACTGCATGTTGAAAATAATATGTACAGCTCTGAGAACTGCTGTGAAAGAATATTATAGCTACTGAACGGACATAGAAGGTAACGACCAGAAGGATTCCGAGGGTGAATGGATTATGAGTGGTTACCCCAAATTGGGCATGTTCTCACTGGTAAAGGGAGAGGCGTTGGTTTTAGGATTCTAAAGAGACTAGATATTATACAACATGATAAACTGTTTCACCTTACCCAAAACAGTAGTACAAAAGGACACGGCCTGCACTTGAAGTGAGGAGAGTGTAGGGTGGTGGACAGAAGATACAAAGCTAATCTGGAACCATTCTCAGTGACTGAGTGGTAAACCTACAGAAGAGGTTAGCTAGGGAGATGGTCGAAGCAGAGAGTATTCATTCATTCAAATACAAATTGGTTAGATTTATTTCATAAATAATAATTTTGGATATGGATGAGTAATTTAAGACATGATACAGAATAAGTGCAGCACATTTGGGAGGAACAAATGATTTTGGACCTATGGATCCCAAAGCTTTCCACCTTATGTCCTAGTCTGTTGTAGACTAATTGATCAATTGCCAAAATTAGTTATCGCATCCATTATCAATTGTACCATGCAACTACCAGGATGGGTAGAAGGCAAACCAGGTGGACCTTGGTCTTTTTCTGTCTAGAAATTCCTTTTCCTATTCCCCAATCATTGGGTCAAATGGTAATGGGCTCCCTGTCCTCTTTCAACTCTGCCTTGTAATCAGCTCCAGAGTCCAGTCCAATTGTTCTGCTCATTTCCATCACTCGGGGGCCACATCTACAGAGCCTGGTGTGAAGGGAATTCAAATATTGTCAGTCTGAGGTACACAACTGAAGGCTGGCTACAGAACCCAACAACTGACTGGTCTGAATAAATACCTTGATTTATTTTGGTCAGCTTGGATAAAACGATATCATAGCAAAATAAAACCAAAAATCTCAGTGTTTTGTGAGAAGCAAAGTAGTTCCTCTTGCAGCTATTTCCCTACAAAAGTACACGTGTTTTTAGCTATTCTTCACTTACAGGCTTTAATTCAATTGGGAAAGGGGGAAGAAGTGAAAGGAAGATGGAGGGAGGAAGGAAGCTGAGCAGGGTGATGGGGACAAGGAAGAAAATAAAAACAATGCAAAGAGAGGAAGTACAGAAGAGAGGTGAGGTGGAAGGGAGCGTGGAGGTGGAAGGGAGGGGGGAAGGGGAGAAGAGTAGAAAGAGGTAATTTGTGGATAGATGGGGAAAATGAAGGGAAGGGGAAGAGGGTGGAGAGGAAAGGGTGTGGAAGGGAATGTTTAAGGGTTTGTGGATAAGAAAAAGGTTTGGTAAGGACCTGGAGTGGGGTTGGAGAGAGAAGCAAGGGGAGAAGACATGGTGTGTTAAGAGGACAGGTTAGGGGAGAGGCAGAAATGGGAGAAGGAATGGGTAGGAAAAGGGGAGTGAAGATTGAATGCAACTGAATTTTAGAAAAGGGATAGAGGCTAGGGGAGATATGAGATAGTGCAGGTAAGGGAAGGATTAGGGGTGTGGCAGCAGTGGGATAACATTGGGATAAGAATAGGCAGGGGTCTGGCAAGGCAGTGGATAACATTGTGGCTTGAGTTCCGATTTCTTTTTGTTACAATGAACATTTATTGAAAACTTCAATTAATCAATGCCACCACTTCAAGGGGGAGGGAGAAATTAGCTTCCATTTTGAAAAAGGCATTTCCACATCCTGTTTACATTTTACATGAAGGGACCAATCAAAACCTGGAATAAAGACAGGAAGTGCTGGAAAATCTCAGCAGGTCTGGCAGCATCAGTGGAGAAAAAAAAGAGTTAACCTTTCGAATCCATATGACTCTTCTGAATTGGATCAAGAACTGGATATGTGGTGGCTCTTCTCAGTACACAGAGTACAATGCGTCATAAAAGCGAGATTTAATGTCGTCAAACCACTGACCCCAGGAAGTGCCCTCAATCTCTCTTCTACTGAATTACTTATTTAGGTGAGTCATGAAACTGACACTATTAACTTGTAAATAAGGTGTCTCCTACTTGAAACTCACTTTAGTGAGGATTTAACTGCAATACATTGAATTATAATTCAAAAATTAGTGGGTACATAGTTAAAAAAAATCAAACAGCAATTTACAACATTAATGGATAATTGGCAAATAATTTTTCAGTTATTTTAAGGAAAGAAAACTCTCACTTCTTGTGGTGTTAATAATAGTTTCCTGAAATGTGCCTGGAACTGGGACAAGTCTAGAAATTGCAGTTATAGCATATATATAAACCATATATAGCGTACATCCAGTGCACATACTGCACATACATAGAACAAGTATAACATATCGAGTAAGTGTACTCCAGAGCACACATGGTGCATGTATAAATTGACCAGGTATAAAATATAAATGTGCATATATGAAATTTGGTCAAGGATCCTGTGTTCCCAGCACGGAGGTGCACTCAATAGAAGCACAGATGGTAGATAGAGAAACATAACAGCAAATATGCTCACAAGCAGCAATGAGATCAGATAATCTGCTTTTGTATTGTTAGTTGAGAATGCAAGGAGCATGTAGATCTGTGGTGCAGGCCAATTCACCAAGCCTCCACCTTCAGCAGAGGAGGAAAGCGGAGAAAGTTGCAGGAATCTTTGTACAAACAAATGCCCAGCCTCACACCCCTCTGTCAGTCTGTAGAAACTCAGCCGACTCCTGTGTTGAGGCTCTTATTTGAAAACATATGGAAACGTACGAGATTCTGAAGGGAGTTACCAGGGTAGACACTGAGGTTGTTTGCCCTGGCTAGGGAATCTAGAACACAGGGCACAGCCTCAGAATAAGGGGCCGATCATTTAGGTCTGAGATGAGGAGAAATTTCTTTGTTCAGAAGGTTGTGAATCTTTGGAATTCCCTACCCCAGAAGGTTGTGGGTGCTCCATTGTTGAATACATTTAAGGCTGAGATAGACAGATTTTTGGTGTCTCAGGGAATCAAGGGATATGGTGAGAGGGTAGAAAAGTGGAGTTGAGGCAGAAGATCAGCCATGTTCGTATTAAACGGCGGAGCAGGTTCGGGCCTTGTGGTCTACTCCTGCTCCTGTTTCTAATGTCCTTAAGTAGAAAAATGCCGAAGATGGGAAAAAAATTTCATTCACGGGATGTGGGCTTCACTGGTTGGGCCAGCATTTATTGCCCATCCCTAGTTGCCCTTGAGAAGGTGCTGGTGAGCTGCCTTCTTGAACCACTGAAGTCCATGTGGTGTTGGTACACCCACAGTGCTGTTAGGAAGGGAGTTCCAGATTTTTGACCCAGCGACAGACAGTGAAGGAATAGCGATATATTTCCAAGTCAGGATGGTGAGTGACTTGGAGGGGAACTTCCAAGTGGTGGTGTTCCCATCTATCTGCTGCCCTTGTCCTTCTAGATGATGGTCGTTGTGGGTTTGGAAGATGCTGACACAGAAGCCTTGGTGAATTCCTGCAGTGCATCTTGTAGATGGTACACACTGCTGCTGCTATGCATTGGTGGTGGAGGGAGTGAATGTTTGTGGATGTGGTGCCAATCAAGCGGGCTGCTTTATCCTGCACGGTGTCAAGCCTCTCGAGTGTTGTGGGAGCTCCACTCATCCAGGCAAGTGGAGAGCATTCCATCACACTCCTGACTTGTGCCTTGTAGATGGTGGACAGGCTTTGGGGAGTCAGGTGGTGAGTTACTCGTTGCAGGATTCCTAGCTCTTGTAGCCACAGTATTTATGGCTAGTCAAGTTCAGTTTCTGGTCAATGGTAACTCCCAGGATGTTGATTACCATTGACCAGAAACTGAAAATGAAATTCAGGACACACTGGTGTCCTAATGACAGCCAGTTAAATTAGAGTTGGGAGATGCATGTAAGTGCCACTCTCCACTGGATGAAGTATCCCCTGTAACCTTCCTGATGAATGCACTGAATAAAAGATCAACCTGAGGGGCTTCACAATATAGCTGCTGGCCTGTTTCCTCCTTTGGGCTCCTGAGGAGTTTGTAGATAGCAGGATGCAGCTACAGTATCTGATTTACAGGGGCACAAACTTGAGAGTATAACTTTAGGGCAGGTCTCCAGGTGGGAGCAGCATGACACTCCTGCAGGAAATGGTCAATCTGCTTTGTTTTGACAATGCATGGAGCACAGCCTCAGAACAGTGTCATGCCCACTTAAAAAGTGCTCAGGTTAGGGGGTCTGCTGGATCCACTGGTCACTTTATTAACCAACACCGAGTCAGTTCACACATACTGAGAGTGCAGAAACTGGCCATCTGCACTCTCAATACTCTATAATCCACTCTCTGGGAGCAGAGCTCTGGTCTGATGTGCAAGTGCAGATGCAAGGTGCTCTCTCCTGAACATGACACTCATTTCACTGCCAGACAGTTTAACGAGGTGCTGCATATGCAAATGAATTTTCGACAATGCCAATCTGAGACACGAGTAATGAAGCCTTTCAGTGGGAGGTGAAGGGTCTGTTGATGATTCAGTAAAAACGTGAAGCAAGTCATCTAGAACCAATTAGAGACAAACCCACTGAGACTATCACAGAAAACATTTCTGCAGCTTGTGCTCAAACTTGAGCAGCATTGATGAAAGTTTCACGTCCAGTAAATGAAGTTCGCTACCACTGTATTTGTCCTCTTTGCAGATGCTGGAGCGTGATACATTATATCTGTCTGACAGGAAATTAAAAGGAACTCAAAGAACCTTACTTCAGGCATTCTACAAGATTAAAAAATACACAGACCCGATTGTGTGGGAAAGGAAGTGCAATTATGCAACTATGTGATAGTTTCTAATAATTTGAGTGATTGATTTCAAGTACAGCCCAGCTGATTCTACATTATTCAATGCAACATGACCTCTCCAAGCATCCCTCTGCCCTGTGCACTGTGCTAAGTGTACACCGTACACTTGGGGTATATATACACACACACAGATACACCAATCCCCAGGGGGTGGGGGGAGGTGTTGGTGGGTATCTGTATGCATATGCACATGGATACAGAGCATTATATGCCTGTGTCAGATGTACATTACAATATCTTAATTAGTTCCAAGCAAGATTTGGAAAAGCCCAGTGCATGAACATGTATAATTCTTGTTTCACACATGGTTATACGAATGAGGAGCAGGAGTACGCCTCTCGGCCCCTCGAGCCTGCTCTGCCATTCTATAAGAACATGGCTGATCTGGTTGTAACCTCAACTCCACATTCCTGCCTACCCCCGATAACCTTTCACCCCCTTGTTAATCAAGAATCTATCTCCCGCTGCCTTAAAAATATTCAAAAACTCGGCTTCTACTGCCTTTTGAGGAAGACAGTTCCAAAGACCCATGACCGTCTGAGAGAAGAAATTTCTCCTTATCTCGTCTTAAATGGGTGACCCCTTATTTTTAAACAGTGACCCCTAGTTCTAGATTCCCCACAAGAGGAAAAACCCTCTCCACATCCACCCTGTCAAGGCCCCTCAGGATCTCACATGTTTCAATCAAGTCACCTCTTACTCTTCTAAACTCCAGCAGATACAAGCCTCGCCTGTCCAACCTTTCCTCGTAAGATAACACTCCCATTCCAAGTATTAATCTAGTAAACCTTCTCCCAACACACTTACATCCTTCCTTAAATAAGGAGACCAATTCACAGTCCTTCAGATGTGGTCTCACTAGTGTTCTGTATAGCTGAAGCATAACTTCCCTGCTTTTGTATTCAATTCCTCTCGCAACAAACGATAACATTCTATTAGCTTTCCAAATTACCTACTGTACCTGCGTACTAACCTTCTATGATTCATGCACGAGGACACCCAGATCCCTCTGCATCTCAGAACTCTGTAATCTTTCGCCATTTAGATAATATGCTTGCTTTTAAATTTTGCTTCCAAAATGGGCAATTTCACATTTTCCCACGTTAAACTCCATTTGCCAGATCTTTGCCCACTCATTTAACCCGTCTGTATCCCTATGTAGCCCCCTTCTGTCTGCTTCACAACTTACTTTCCTACCTATTTTGCATCATCAGCAATTTAAGAAATTGTATCCCTTGTATCAAACAAAAATTAAAAATTACTTCACTGAAACATACTATTCTTGTTCGTTTTTGTTTGGTGAATAACGTGACAGAGGTAAACTTGGTTCTCCAACAAATTCCAAAATAACTTCAAATGTATAAAGTTGAAATGTCTTCAAAAATACAAAACATTAACATTTAAAAACTGAGCTGATCTCAGGTGCACATGTCACATCTGCCAACCCGCTGGGAGTTCAGGCACTTTGGTCTCTAAATGCTCCTCAACAAACTACTTTAACCAATCTCTTTCTACTGTCCCTCTAAGCAGAGCCCAGGATCTGATTAGAAAAAAAAAACAAAAAAACTGCGGATGCTGGAAATCCAAAACAAAAACAGAATTACCTGGAAAAACTCAGCAGGTCTGGCAGCATCGGCGGAGAAGAAAAGAGTTGACGTTTCGAGTCCTCATGACCCTTCGACAGAACTTGAGTTCGAGTCCAGGAAAGAGTTGAAATATAAGCTGGTTTCAGGTGTGTGTGTGGGGGGCGGAGAGATCGAGAGACAGAGAGGTGGAGGGGGGCGGTGTGGTTGTAGGGACAAACAAGCAGTGATAGAAGCAGATTATCAAAAGATGTCAACGACAATAGTACAATAGAACACATAGGTGTTAATGTTAAAGTTGGTGATATTATTTAGATAATATCACCAACTTTAACTTTAACACCTATGTGTTCTATTGTACTATTGTCGTTGACATCTTTTGATAATCTGCTTCTATCACTGCTTGTTTGTCCCTACAACCACACCCCCCCCCCCCACCTCTCTGTCTCTCTATCTCTCCGCCCCCCACACACACACCTTAAACCAGCTTATATTTCAACTCTTTCCTGGACTCGAACTCAAGTTCTGTCGAAGGGTCATGAGGACTCGAAACGTCAACTCTTTTCTTCTCCGCCGATGCTGCCAGACCTGCTGAGTTTTTCCAGGTAATTCTGTTTTTGTTCTGATTAGAAAACCTTGGTTTGTTGCACTCTGACTTGTCATTTTGCATTAACTAAGTTCAGCAGCATGAGTTAGCTACAATAGCTAAGGCAATAAGATTAACCCTGAATACAGCAAATACCAAGAAATTACAACAATCTTATTAAGGCTTTGGCATCAGTTCAGATAATTGTTCATGATGTGCAGAAAATTGATTTTAATTATTTTTCCACTAGAAAAGAAAGGAGTTTCACACTTAAATTATTAAGGAATCAGCATTACTGTACTTAATTTGCAATTTCTGGCAGAGATTTATGTTAAAATTGATCAAACTGTGATTTGCAAAGTCCTGCCATCTTTTACCACCTGTAAACTCTCCCGCTACTGGGCAGAGGGCCATCTCTGTAACCTCTCCTGCAGCAACACAAGCCCTTATTTATTTTCCTGCCCTGCGTAAGGAGTTGGGGTCTTTAAAAATGAGTAATTTCTACATTTTATGGGATTAGCTGAGCAGCATTGATTTTCTCTCTGGAAAGAGGATTTCTAAAGACTTTGACCTCTAAACTGTCTTAGTTCAGGCTGCCATGTTGACTAAGCTGCTAGATTGGCATCTTGAGCACCCCCTTATCTATACAATTGTTTAAAAAGGGCCAAGATGTGACCCTCAGCAAGACATTAACTAAAAAGCTGACCTCGAGCAGTGTGATGCACAAGGCGGGGTGGTAACCATCCTGACGTTTTGAGTACCTGTCCTGTGACCATTGGTCAGGATAGTTAGATAGATGATTGACATTGGGTAAGCTACCACAACCAACCACACACACCGCCCCCCACCGCCCCGCCACAAAAGGGTATATATACTGGTGTCATACTGGTGGTAGGGGGCTGAGGTGCTGGTGAGGTGGCAGTGCTCGTTGGGCACCTACCTTCTTCAGATAGAAGATGGACTATAGAAGGAGGAGGAAGATCAAGAGACCGAGGGAAGAATTTCCTAACACTTCAACTCAAGAGCAGAATACGGTTATCACAAGCTGTTACGGGTCATATATTTTATCTATCTAATTAGTTAATGTGTATCATATCTGAACTGTTGTTTCTTCATAAACTTAACAAACCATCTTAAAATTACCTATGACTAGTCGACTGCCTATTTGGGTATCTGTGGCCCCCCAAACCCTGGAAGTCTTACACCTGAAAACAGCCTTGAAAGAAATGCACTTTTCTCCCACACCGACCCCATCAACCTCACTTTTTAACCTTGCAGTTGATAGACTTGCAGGTTGAGTAGGGTCTGCTATGCAGCTATGGGCCCTGATGGACCAATGGGAGATGGTCTTTTCCTGTCTTTATGAGTCTCAATAGTCAACTCCAAGTTGGCCTGGAGCCTTGGCCTGCACCTGTGTCCCAGGATGTGTGATGAAAGCAGTTAGGATACGTACCAGGAAATGGGATACCCAGAAAATGTGCGTAGACAGTCTCCGAATCAGTTCCCAAATCATTTTCTGCCACAAGTGTGTAGTTCCCATTGTTATAGTGGGTGGGTTTGTCGAAAAGCAGGCAGCCATGGAACCAATCCGTGGACTCCTCATAGACCTTGGTTTTGATGTAGTCAGTCTCATTCAGCCGATGGCCCCGGTGCAGCCAGTGAATGGTGGGCAAGGGGTTGCCATAGACGGTGAACTGAATGCAGTGCATGTGTCGCTGTTCGGGCTCTGTTAGCTCCTTAATATCAGGAGGAACTGTAAGTGCAAAAAGAAAAAAAGGCACATAAGCTCATTACAGTTCAGAAACACTTCAGCTAGGGGGTGATACAATGCCTGCACTCCTGACCCTGCATTTTCCCCTGATCATAACTGTGCTGTGTGATCATCACCAAGGTCCCTCTACTAGAATGGACCAAGAGCCAATGCCTGAAAAAACAGAGCCATTGAATCATAAAGGACAGGAGAGGGCCATTTAGCCCAACATGCCTGTGTTGGTTTTTTGAAAGAGCTATCCAAATAATTCCACTCTGCTGCCCTTTCCTCTTAGCCCTGTCAACCTTTCTCCCTTCAAACTCACCCATGATACCTGAAACCTCCCCCATCTAGATTCAATTATTTGAATCTCACCTGAACACTGAATTTTGGAATGCTGGCATGCCTATTTAGAGGAATAAGCTGCCATTGAAACTGTACTTACAGTAAACACGTAAGAGCACCGAGGCATTCGTCATCCCCACCACGTTCTCTGCAATGCATGTCAGCAGCTTTCCATTATCCTCCTGATCAACATTAAATAGGGTCAGGTTTACAGCTGAGACTGTTGTCAGATTATTGTTGGTCTGGCAGAGAGAGAGAGAGAGAATAAAGAAAATTAAGAATTCCTGACTGATCTCACAAGGCAAACACAGGAAGCCCAGAAAATCCAGGCAGTCGGTGGGAATAATTAATGAGGATGAAGGACTACAGGAAAAAATGCCTTGGGTAGAGTTGTCACATTCCCCAAGAGTTTGCCTCTGATACAAATTAAAAATTCACATGATGTTTGTACATCAGCACAGTCACTTGTTTTTTTCCTGGATTCGCAACTCAGTCACATTTTAGAAAAAAACAGCCTCTCTACCTGAGCCCAAGATATTCTTACAAATACTCGAGACTGCAATGGATGATGCAAGTTAACGGCACACTCATGTTGCTCTGCTCAAATACGCATCACACCCCACCCACGTCATCTTGCATAGGGGGCCGTTCCGGAGGCCATTCTTAGATTGGCACCCAGCAAGTGCTGGACCCACCATGTCCCCATTCATGTTCTGCTTTTCCACCTCTTTTTCTTAGCCAACTCTGCACCATCCCTCACTCCCCACCATCTTTCCTTATGCAGCCCATCACAAGAGGAATCCTTGGACCTTCTACATGACAGGTGTGGAGATTCCTGATGCTGGAAGTAGAAATGCTGCACAAATTGAACCAAATCTGGATCATGGGTCATGAAAATCAGCACACGGAAAGTTTCACTTTCAGAGCTAGCTTAGACAGTCAGCCAGTCAGAGAACCAATACGCAGATTGTTAACGAGTTAATATTAGCAGGATCTCTGAGGAACTTGCTACTTTGACGGTATTTCTTGAGAAGTACATGGTTTCCATTGACCAAGCTTATAAAAATACACTAGTCAATTGAGTGCTGTATAACATCGTGTCTTGTGCATGTATTTAGGAAGCTTTAGGACCAGGGATCCGAAGGGGTGGGTCAATATTTCCAGGGACTTATCACAAAAGGCAGTTTGAAAATCATCAGTCAACCACCAGGATGATGTTTTCCTTCATCAAGGATAAAATGTTCTGAAGATTTGATGCAATTCCAGTCATTTACTCTCCAACATGCCAGGTAACCACTTGATTATCTTTTTGATCATTCGTCCAGGTGCCTATTTTGTACAGGAGATGTAATTACTTGGACCCCACTGGGACCCAGCTTATCCTCTTCCATGACTGCACAAGTGACAGTGATACCGAGTCCCACAGTGTGACTATGCTTTGCTGTTCAGTGTAGAAGGGATACAGCCCATAGAGATGGTTCTGCATAGATAGGAGGTTGCAATGCAATCAGTTTAATTAGACAGACAATCTCATTGGGAGACCACAGCAGCTCAAGAAATGGAGTGGTCCCTCTATTATGGAGAAGGATGCTCATCTGGATCTAGTCAGGGATTTGATTTTTATGATAAAGTCAAATGTCGGGCCAGGTGCTACATGACTTCTAAACTGTAATTTACTTAATCTAAGAGCACTCAATGCTGTCGTTAATGTAATCATGGCTGAGCCATAATCTGTCTCTTTGATAAACGCAAATTACAAAGAAAAAATGAAATCCCAGGTCTCTCAGAATCAGCAGCAAAAGGCAAATTATCCACCATGTGACAGCGCAGAGAAGAGGAATTTTAAAAATGTAGGGGTATAGTCACTACAAAAAGTAGCAAATTTGGCTCTCAAATCACCACTGCAGGTTCCTTTTGATCTTTGCATAAATTATACTGGGTATTTTGAATGGCTGAAAAGTCAATGTGCACAGTTGGTTAGGACACAAGTCAGTTGTTGTTGCATCCTAGGCTTCCCCACAATCCAATGAGGCATCCTAGTCGGTTATTGTTGCATCCTAGGCTTCCCCACAATCCAATGAGGCATCCTAGTCGGTTGTTGTTGCATCCTAGGCTTCCCCACAATCCAATGAGGCATCCTAGTCGGTTGTTGTTGCATCCTAGGCTTCCCCACAATCCAATGAGGCATCCTAGTCGGTTGTTGTTGCATCCTAGGCTTCCCCACAATCCGTTAAGCCAGCTAACATCTCAGAAAACAGTCAGTCATTAGTGTCCTGTGAGGTGCACGTGTGACACATTTATGTCAAAATGGTTGCTGAGGGCATGAGGCAGACATTTCTTTTCTTATCGAGTTGCTGGAACATGGAATGCTGATTTGCCCACAGAGTATTTGATGTATTTTTGAAAGGAATATTGGATATATATTTGAAGGAATATTTAAGTATTTTAATATTGAAAGGAAGGTAAAAGACCAAGAAAAGTTAGCTTTGCATTGCCCTAGTAAAAAGCTAGTACGGACACGATGAGCCAAACAGCCTCCATCTGTCCTTTATACTTCTATATTTCTACTCAGTTTTATTTTTAGAAGAATATTAAGTGTACTATTATCATGTGTCTAAATGATATTACAAAGTTCAGTCCAATCAGCACTCCAAACTTTCAGGGAACAGTGAATATTAAGCTCGACTTTGTCTCTAATCCTGAAGTTTCTTTTTCAACGTGAGCCTAGCAGAATGACAAGGTCAGTATAATAGGCACTACAAGGGGAGGCCTCAAAAAACTGGCATTTACTGCTTTCAAACTACAGAAGGCATTTTCCTCAGGAAGTGCCATTTAATTAACACCAACTTGAACAGGCAGAAGGAACCTTGGTTTCACTTCTCACCCAAAGGGGGGCATAACACTTTTACAGAACCTACATTATGATCTTTAGTCCTAGAATGATACGTGTGTCCACAATCTACTGATTCAGAGATGGGAATGTTACTGATTAGAATTCAGAACTGAACAAGACTAATTATGGAACAGTTTCATGCTTGTTAGTTTTGTACCCGTGTCCCCTAGACCACTGTGCACACATCAAATTAAATAATTTGCTTGCATTCATGCTATCCCTGACCCTCAGTACATTAAAAACTTGAATCCCACTCTTGCAGTGTAGAGCAACAGAATGCAGAGGCTCCACATTAAATTTAGCTCAGATCTGCTCTGATGCATTCCAGGGTCAGTCACATTTCCTGAGTTGCTCCACATGGGTCCTTTCTCTCTCACACCCAGGACCTGTTCTTGGGTGGACCCCTTCTAACTATACCCAGGGCCAGTCCTCACTTAAGCCCTTGCTCACACATCTAAGCATACCTCACACATCTCAGCCTGTTCTCACATAGACCCCTCCTTACACCCCAGGGCTGTTCTCACATGTTGCAACCTTCTTTTATTCGATGTAGACATAACCGTTAAACACAACGACTGGTGAAACAATAATGTCAATTCTTTATTTGAAGATAAGACTAAATACACACAGGCCAGAATATAACGCTTGTCGGGGGGTTTGGGGGTGGGGGGGGCATGCGCCTGACCCAAACGGGCATAAAATGATGCAAGATGACTCTAGGCGAGCTTCCCAATATCATTGCGCACTTGCGCGATACTTCAATTGGCGAGCGCACAGGGGAGCAACCTGCCGACAATTAATAGGCCTACTAAGGCCACTAAAGTTATAACTGGAAGAAATTTTTTGCTGCCCGTCCAACTTTAAGGTTGGTGGGTAGATGAAAAGGCCAAGCGGGCTTTGCATTTTTTAGGAAGCCCCACCCACGGGCGGGATGAGGTTTCCAACAGCAAATAAAAATTTTAACGTTTCATTCATAACTTCCCCCTGCTCATGTGGCAGAGTCATGTTTTGTAATGTCTTAAAAATCTTTATTTTTAATTTTTCATACCTTCACCACCCGCCCCACCCACCACCCCCCCACCCGGGGCAGCTCTGTGCCTGAGGGGGCTTCTCCAGTGTGCAACCACACGCATGCGCAAACTTGTGCTCTCGCCCCCCCCCCCCCGCCCACCCTTCCCCCTGACACAGGCAGTGCTGAGTGCTGAAGCCTTAATTGACCCACCAGCATGAAATTGCAATCCGGCCCTGATCGCGGGCGGCAGTCAGCTTCCTGGCCGCTTCCACCCACCCCGCCAAGCCCACCCAATGAGGGCAAAATTCTGCCCATAATGTTCATTGGTGGCTGCGAGTACATATCTGACCTCAACCACTGCTGCCTGCAGACTGGGGCATCGTGGCTCTACTACATCAGATCCTGTTGTGGTGGTAATGATTGACAGCAGCTTATGATACTCCGCCCTTAAAGGTACATGCACATCATATCACAACAGCACTCACCCAGGGCCTGCTTGCACAATTACCCACTCTTCAGGGCCATTCCTATGTATTCTGGGCCGCTCTCATGGGCAAGGGTGCCAGTTTAACAGAACTGTGGAAACAAATCACCTGCCTTTTGCAGATAATACGTGGCATGTAAAAATGGACAGTAAGGGGGGAAAATGCTTCAAAGTACATTCGAAGGGAATCGTGTCCTAGGACAGAAGATGACAGAGGGGAGCAGAACAGTTAAATAATGGCACTGTTCAATTTGCAGCCAGTAGTGAGCAGGAGGGAAGCAGTAGTCTTTGTGATAACATTATTATTTTAAATGTTTGTAAATTTTCTTTAAATGAAAAAAAATCCTGGCTTTAAAATACATGGGGAGCATATATTATGGAAAATGTATTAATTATGTTAATGAGAAGTAATTTATGCATGCAAATTAGGCTAATTAAAACACAGGCTGTCCTATATTTCAAAAGCAAACTCATTATTGAGTGATTTAAAAATAAAACCCTGACTCCCAACTCTATAAATTACTTCAAATCAGTGGTTGGCCATAGACACACTTCATGGGATACTCACAACTTTGTATCACAAGCACACATCTGGGTCCTTCACATGATCACTCATTAAATCTAGAACACAATAATAAGTCTTTTGCATTAAATGTGCTTCCACGGAAGCTGTAGGAGTTCAAGTGCAGGGATTCCCTTGCTCACAGGTGTTTTGGGGGGAGGGGGCTGGAATCTTGGAAAGAACGTGGGGAAACCCTTGAAGATGTCTCCTGTGGGATTTTGGAATTCTCCAGTTCCTGATCTCCAAATAGTCTGCCTGACAACCCAGAAGGGGAAAACAGCTCAGACCAATGTTCTTATTTCCCCGTTTCTACTGTTTTTTCATTCTGGAATACTCCCTCTCTCACCCTCACCATCTAGAAACAGAGATCATTCCAATTTCTTCCTTCCCAGCACTCTAAAGCTATGGGTAGCCCTCCTCAGGATTCCCACCCCCCTCTATCCTACAGGCCTTTAATACCCAAGCTCGAATGTAACCACTCCCTTCGAATCTACTCAGCTCTCCAAATTGGCAGTGCCCTGCGCTACAAGAACTCTACCGAGTTTTGCAATGAGATTTGAAAATTTAAATGTGCCAGTCAATGCCAAAATATTTAATTGGCTTCTGGTGAATTTTATATGGCTCAATGTCATAGGTAGCAAAACTAGAAACAGAAAATGTGATCTAACCTGTAACTTCAAGGTTAGGCTCTGAGGCCTGTAGCTTGCAACTGACCCCTGCTGATGTATAGGCCTCAATACATACACGCACACACAGACACACACACACAGACACACACACAGCTTGGATGAGTGCACATCCCACAACACTCAAGAAGCTTGACACTGTCCAGGACAAAGCAGCCATTTGATTGGCACCACATCCACGAACATTCACTCCCCCCCACCACTGACGCACAGTAGCAGCAGTGTGTACCATCTACAAGATGCACTGCAGGAATTCACCAAGGCTCCTTAGACAGCACCTTCCAAACCCATGACCACTACCATCTAGAAGGACAAGGGTAGCAGATAGATGCCAACACCTGGAAGTTCCCCTCCAAGTCACTCACCATCCTGACTTGGAAATATATCCCTGTTCCTTCACTGTCACTGGATCAAAATCTTGGAACTCCCTTCCTAACAGCACTGTTGGTGTACCTACACCACATGGACTGTAGTGTTTTAAGAAGGCAGCTCACCACCACTTTCTCAAAGGCAACTAGGGATGGGCAATAAATGCTGGCCCAGCCAGCGGAGCCCACATCTTTGAATGAATAAAATACACACACACGCACATGCACATGTGCACACCCACACGGACACACACGCACACGCACACACTGTTTAAATGCTGTGTTTGTTTCATGTTAACTGAAACCAGCTACAGCGACAGAAAGGGGAAACATTGTGTGACTGTCCTAGGAGGACTTGAAGGAGCAGCCACAAGCCCTAGCACACAACATCTAACTTCAGGGGTCCAATTCTCCTGACTGTGAGACATTTGTGCCTGGAGTTGGTTTGTTTCATATCTTTGCACACACTTTTTGCCACTTTGGGGAATGATAAGGAAGTATATTAGCAGGCTGAATATCAATTGTTGAACTGGGTCATGAGTGCTCCTTCTGTGGCCAACACGTCCTGCTGTGGGACTTGAACCCACAGCTTCTGGTTCAGTTACAGCGGAGCTTCCTGTCGATTCATAAGACCTCCCTTGCATGAAGCAATCTAACATTAAGAATGGAAGGCATAA
Source organism: Carcharodon carcharias (assembly GCF_017639515.1). NCBI lineage: Eukaryota > Metazoa > Chordata > Chondrichthyes > Lamniformes > Lamnidae > Carcharodon > Carcharodon carcharias. The sequence goes on along the minus strand of NC_054492.1, from coordinate 35,541,369 downwards.
ATTGAATCCAATGGTATAAATAGTCCAAGTAGATCCACTTCATCCTTATCTAGTCATGTAAAAAAGCATCCTATATTCATGGGATGTGGGCATCACTGGCTAGGCCAGCACTTATTGCCCTTGAGAAGGTGGTGGTGAGCTGCTTTCTTGAATCGCTGAAATCCATGTGTTGTAGGTACAACTACAGTGCTGTTGATGCCTGGTGATCTGTCCAGTTTCATTCCTTTTTGACTCTCTAGTGGTTTGATACAACTGAGTGGCTTGCTAGGCCATTTCAGAGACAACCACATTGCTGTGGGTCTGGAGTCACATGTAGGCCAGGCTTGGTGAGAATGACAGGTTTCCCCAGATGGGTTTTTACGACAATCGACAATGGTTTCATGGTGATCATTATTAAGCTGTTAATTCCAGGTTTTTATTGAATTCAAATTCCACCACCTGCCATGGTGGCAGTCAAGCCTGGTCCCAAGAGCATTACCCTGGATTTCTGGCTTACAGGTCCAGCGACAATACCACTTCGCCACTGCCTGTGGAACATTAAACAGTACCCTCTCTGTAAAGAGACATTATTTGATCTGTGCATCAATTTGTTTATATACACAGTTTATGTCCTGCTTGACATTGTTAAATCTTCACAAACAAAACAAACATTTAGCTAATTGTGCATATTCTGACTGGATCCTTCTTTCAAGGCTGATTACATAAGGTTAAGTCAGGCCTGGAAAAGCACGAGATATTACAGAATTATCAGTATCTGAGTTGTGCCACAATCAGAGAGGTTTTTTTTCAAACTTCCATTGCTGAATTCTGACTAAGACTTTAACATCTTATGTTTTTGACACGGGCTCCACCCCTGCCAGAATTTTATTCCACTTCTGTAAGTGCTGACATGGACGCCACTAGAATGGAGGTGATTGGATAATTTCTCCTGTCAATTCCGCTTGCAGACCACAGAGAGTGACTGGGATCAATTTTAAGGACATTATTTGTGTCAGGAAATGGTGCTGTAGTTTCAGTCAAGAGTTCCGTTTGCTGTAAGTCATAGATTTAAATAGACTCTGTAGACTGTTTGCTAAAGTTTGCTATTTATACAGACCATTTTTGCTGAGTAAATAGATTTTTATAGACCTGCTTCCTACTCATTGACTTGCACGTGTGAATAAACACTCTGGCCAGTATCTAATGCAGGTGATGGCAGTCTCATCCACTGGTTGGAAAGCCAGCGATAGCTCTGCATCCCCTCTTTTCAGGAAGGCCCGCTCTATTAAGTGGGCAGTGGCAGGCCTTCCACGAGATCAAGGACTCCTGGGTGAGAAGTCCTGCCTCCCCTGCACCCCCACCCCACCACAGAGATCTGCCGGCCAACCAGAGGCCAGCAACTGTGCACATGCCACCAAGATAAGCTGGCAATTAACCCAGGGAGTGACAGTATCACTGAGAGATGCAGGCCAGAGGTGAGTGAGAATGGGTTGGGGGTGGTGGGGGGTTGTGGGGGGTCAGCAGCAAGGGCAGGTGGGTGACTCCTGGTGTCCCCCCATCCCCCTTCCCGATGCTGGGTCCTCTGTTCTGGCACAGAGTGCCTTAGAGCAAGGACCCAAGGATGCCCTTGGGCTTCCCACATGGCGAGTTCCCCACCTGCCACTGCCTGAATATCACTGGCAGTGGGATGAGGTCCTTAAGTAGGCAATTGGTGGCTGGGTGGGCAGGCTGTCCACTAGCCTACTCGCCACTGACCTAATTGGGGCAGAGGCAGGAAGGCAATGCAGTCCCCACCCACCATCTTCCCGCCTGATTAAATGCCCCCATGCCTTCAAATTTGCCTCCAGGGAGGTCATTATATTCTTCCCTTTGTGCTAACCAGGATTTTCTTTTTATTCATTCATGTATGTGGTGTGGACATCTCTGGCAAAGCTGGTTTATTGCCTATCTCTAATTGCCCTTGAGAAGGTAGAGGTGGGCCATCTTGCTGCCCTGTTGCAGTCCAAGTGGGTGCATCCCACAAACGCAGACTGGGTGACCGCTTTGTGGAACACCTTCTGTCTGTCCGCAAGCATTACCCAGACCTCCCTGTCGCTTGCCATTTCAACACTCCACCCTGCTCTCATGCCCACATGTCCCTCCTTGGCTTGCTGCATTGTTCCAGTGAAGCTCAACGCAAACTGGAGGAACAACACCTCATCTTCTGACTAGGCACTTTACAGCCTTCCGGACTGAATATTAAGTTCAACAATTTTAGATCATGAACTCTCTCCTCCATCCTCACCCCCTTTTTCCGATTATTTATAACTTTTTCAATAATTTTTTAAAAATATATTTTTCTTTTCCCACCTATTTCCATTATTTTTAAATGTATTTCCAACCATTGTTTTATCTCTACCTTTTAGTCTATTTCGATCCCTTCCCCCCACCCCACGCCCACTAGGGCTATCTGTCCCTTGCTCGTCCTGCTTTCTACCCGTAATGTCACCATTAGCACATTCCTTAGATAATATCACCACCTTCAACACCTCTTTGCCCTTTTGTCTGTGACATCTTTTGGCTATCTCCACCCATCACTGCCCTCAATCCATCTCTACCTGCCCCACTACCCTCAACCAGCTTATATTTCACCTCTTTTCTATTTTTCCTTGGTTCTGATGAAGAGTCATACGGACTCGAAACGTTAACTGTTCCTTTCCGCAGATGCTGTCAGACCTGCTGAGTTTTTCCAGCTATTTGTATTCTTATCCCACAGTGTTGTTCGGGAAGGAATTCAAGGATTTTGACCCCTGGTGCAATGAAAGAATGGGATATATTTCCAAGTCAGGATGGTGTGCGACTTGGAGGGGAACATGCACCTGATTGTGTTCCCATGTGCCTACTCTCCTTGTCCTCTTAGGTCGTCAAAGTCGCAGGTTTGGAAGGTGCTGTCAAATTGGCGCATTGGTACGCTGCATCTTATATATGTTATACACTGCTGCCACCATGCGCCAGTGATGGAGGGAGTGAACATTGAGGTTATAATTCCACAAGTGTTACCTCTCAATAAAGCTCCACTCTGCTGACTGTAACTGGAATATGGTTACGTAAACACTCACTGGAGTAAATGTTAGAGGGCATTGACTCTTGCTGAGATGTTGTTCTATAATCCAAACATTATATCTAGCTCAGTGGTAGCTTTCTTGGCTCAGGGTCAGAAGGTTATACTTTCAAATTACATGGGCACAGAATCCAGGCTGCTGCTTCACCGCAATTCACAGAGAATGCTGCATTGCTCGAAGTGTTGCCTCTCAGATGAAATGTTAAAAATCGGTGCATGCTTCGTCCTACTCCAGTGGACTCAAGAGATTCCAGAACATGTTTACAAAGGTGAACAGGGGAATCCTTCCAATGTGTCCTGGAAACATATGCATATCTCAGTCAGCTAAAATATTCATTCATTTGATATTTGTGGGAACTTGCTGTGTGAAAACTAAAGGATGCACAAGCGGGCTGCTTTGTCCTGGATGGTGTCAAGCTTCCTGAGTGTTGTGGGAGCTGCACTCATCCAGGCAAGTGAGGAGTATTCCATCACACTCCTGACTTGTGCCTTGTAGATTCTGACCCTGAGCCAAGAATGTTACCACTGAGCTAGATATAATGTTTGGATTACAGAACAATATCTCAACAAGAGTCAACGCCCTCAAACACTTACTCCAGTGAGTGTCTACGTAACCATATTCCAGTTATAGTCAGCAGAGTGGAGCTTTAGTGAGAGGTAACACTTGTGGAATTATAACCTCAACATTCACTCCCTCCATCACTGGTGCACAGTGGCAGCAGTGTATAACATATACAAGATGCATTGTACCGATGCGCCAATTTGACAGCACCTTCCAAACCTGCGACTTCAACGACCTAGGAGGACAAGGAGAGGCTTTGGATAGTCAGGAGGTGAGTTACTCGTTGCAGGATTCCTAGCCTCTGACCTGCATTTGTAGCCACAATATTTATATGGGTAGTCCAGTTCAGTTTCTGGTTAATGGTAGCCCCTTGGATGTTGATAGTGGGGGCTTCAGTGATGATAATGCCATTGAATGTCAAGGGGCAATGGTTAGACTCTCTCTTGTTGGAGATGGTCATTGCCTTGGCTTCTGTGGAGCGAATGCCACTTGCCTCTTGTCAGCCCAAGCCTGGATATTGTCCAGGTCTTGCTACATTTGGACATGGACTGCTTCAGTATCTGAGGAGTCGTGAATGGTGGTGAACATTGTGCAATCATCAGCGAACAACCCCACTTCTGACCTTATGATAGAAGGTCATTGATGGAGCGGCTGAAGATGGCTGGGCCAAGGACACTACTCTGAGGAACTCCTGCAGTGATATCCTGGAGCTGAGATGATTGACCTCCAACTACCACAACCATCTTCCTTTGTGCTAGGTATGACTCCAACCAGCGGAGAGTTTTCCCCCTGATTCCCATTGACTCCAGTTTTGCTAGGGCTCCTTGATGCCACACTCGGTCAAATGCAGCCTTGACATCAAGGACAGTCACTCTCACTTACCTCGGGAGTTCAGCTCTTTTATCCATGTTTGAACCAAGGTTGTGATGACTTCCGGAGCTGAGTGGCCCTGGCGGAACTCAAACTGGGCATCAGTGAGCAGGTTACTGCTAAGCAAGTGTCGCTTGACAGCACTGTTGATGACCCCTTCATTTACTTTACTGGTGATCGAGAGTAGGCTGATGGGGTGGTAGTTGGCTGGGTTGGATTTGTCCTGCTTTTTGTGTACAGGACATACCTGGGAAATTTTCCACATAGCCTGGTAGATGTCAGTGTTGTAGCTGTACTGAAACAGCTTGGCAAGGGGCACAGCAATTTCTGGAGCACAAGTCTTCAGTACTATTGCCGGAATATTGTTAGGCCCACAGCCTTTGCACTATCCAGTGCCTTCAGTCATTTCTTGATATCATGTGGAGTGAATTGAATTGGCTGAAGATTGCTGGGGACCTCTGGAGGAGGCCAAGATGGATCATCCACTCGGCAACCCTGGCTGAAGATTGTAGCAAATGCTTCAGCCTTATCTTTTGCACTGATGTGCTGGGCTCCCCCATCATTGAGGATGGGGATATTTGTGGAGCCTCCTTCTCCAGTGAGGTGTTTAATTGTCCACCACCATTCACAACTGGATGTGGCAGGACTGCAGAGCTTAGATCTGATCCATTGGTTGTGGGATCGCTTATCTCTGCCTAACACTTGCTACTTATGCTGTTTAGCGCACAAGTAGTCAGTCCTATGTTGCAGCTTCACTAGGTTGACACCTCATTTTTAGGTATGCCTGGTGCTGCTCCTGGAATGCCCTCTCGCACTCTTCTTTGAACCAGGTTTGACTCCCTGGCTTGATGGTAATGGTAGAGTGGGGGATATATGCTGTGCCATGAGGTTACAGATTGTGTTCGAGTACAACTCTGCTGCTGCTGATGGCCCACAGCGCCTCATGGATGCCCAGTCTTGAGTTTGCTAGATCTGTTCGAAATCTATCTAACTTAGTATGGTGGTAGTGCCACACAACACGATGGAGGGTATCCTCAATGTTAAAACGGGACTTCGTCTCCACAATGACTGTGTGGTGGTCACTCCTACCGAAACCGTCATGGACAGATGCATCTGCGGCAGGCAGGTTGGTGAGGATGAGGTCAAGTATGTTTTTCCCTCTTGGTTCCCCAATCGCCTGCTGCAGACTGTTTCCTTTAGGACTCGGCCAACTCGGTCAGTAGTGGTGCAACCAAGCTACTCTTCATGATGGACATTGAACTCCCCCACCCAGAGTACAATGTGCACCCTTTCCACCCTCAGTGATTCCTCCAAATGCTGTTCAACATGGAGGAGCACTGATTCATCAGCTGAGGGAGGGAGGGTGGTACATGATAATCAGCAGGAGGTTTCTTTCCCCATGTTTGACCTGATGCCATGAGACTTCATGGGGTCCAGAGTCGATGTTGAGGACTCTATTGCTGAGTCCCTATTGCTGGTGGGACAGCACATACCTAGGGATGGTCATGGTGGTGTCTTGGACATTATCTGTAAGATATGATTCCGTGAGATGGGCCCTTTATCTCAGGAAGGATGTGCTGGCCCTGGAGGTGGTCCAGAGGAGGTTCACTAGAACGATCCCAGGAATGAAAGGCTTAACATATGAGGAGCATTTGAGGACTCTTGGTCTATACTCGATGGAGTTTAGAAGGATGAGGAGGGATCTGATTGAAACTTATAAAATACTGAAAGACCTGGATAGAGTGGATGTGGGGAAGATGTTTCCATTAGTAGGAGAGACTAGGAACCAAGGGCACAGCCTGAGAGTAAAGGGAAGACCTTCTAGAACAGAGATGAGGAGAAACTTCTTTAGCCAGAGAGTGGGAATCTATGGAATTCATTGCCACAGAAGGCTGTGGAGGCCAGGTCATTGAGTGTATTTAAGACTGAGATAGATAGGTTCTTGATTGGTAAGGGGATCAAAGATTATGGGGAGAAGGTGGGAAAATGGGGTTGAGAAACTTATTCAGCCATGATTGAATGGCGGAGCAGACTCGATGGGCCGAATGCCTAATTTCTGCTCCTATGTCTTAAGGTCTTATGACTATGTCAGGCAGTTACTTGGCTAGTCTGTGAGACAGATCTCCCAATTTTGGCATAATCCCCCAAATGTTAGTAAGGAGGACTTTGCAGGGTCGACAGAGCTGAGTTTTCTATTGTTGTTTCCAGAGCCTAGGTCGATGCCAGGTGGTCCATTTGATACAACCGAGTAGCTTGCTGGGCCATTTCAGAGGGCATTTAAAAGTCAACCACATTGCTGTGGGTCTGGAGTCACAAACCAGGTACATTTCCTTGTTAGTGAACAACAATTGACAATGGTTTCTTTTTTTCCTGAATCCAAATTCCACCATCTGCTGTGGTGGGACCCAAACCAGAGCCTTACACTGTATTTACACTAATAATCTCTGGATTATAGTCCAGTGACAATACCACTACGCCATCGCCTCCCTTAATAATCGGCATTGAGCAGTGATATGGAGCATTTTCCCATCAGCTAGCATTCAGAGCACTCGTAGCGGACATCAGCTAATGGGACACTGACTGAGGTTAGGGGAGGTGCCCTAATGCTCTGGATGCCTAAGTAACACGGTGAACTGTTCGATCACACTTTGTGGCATCAGGTACCCCAAGACTTCCTGTTAATATCACCCACATCAGCGTGCCAGTCTGAAGTGAGAAGGGAGTCCAAACGCTGAATACTTAGCAACACAGCTTGTGGAATTACTAAACACCAAGCTCATTAATATCCTAACGCACCTCCCTCCAGGCAGCACCAATAATCAAAACAAGAGTTGGCATCTGCAAATTTATTATACCATCACGTCGCAAATCATAAAATTGCCTCACTTTAATTCGCTCTTGTTTTAAAGGTCAGGGTATGAGGATTACAATCACTGTGTGATTCTAAAGAGAAAGAGAGCGAATGATTAGTGACGACAACAGTATTCATCTTAATCCTACTGTCTGCTTTCCTGTGGTTCCTCCCTCCCACCCCCCCTCCAGCCCCCATCCAGTGTAATCGCTGATGTTTGCTTCTGTTTATCACTTGTAACTAGTTAGCCTGTTACAATGTCTTTTGTCTGCCAGCTACTGAGACTTCCCCCTGCCTGAACACCCCCCCCCCTCCACCTCACAAAGCTGCTGGATTCATTTCAAAGATTGAGGTCACGTTCGAAGATGAAAAGGAGCATCAGGCAAATTGTTTAGAGTTTTGCAAACCTTTTCTTGTTTTATCACATTCTCAGTGAGTTACTCTGAGCTGCAGTGACCAACATTGCATAGGCATTTTGCACACAGTCGAATTCCACAAACAGCAGAGAGATGAATAGCCAGTTAAACAGGCTCAGGTGCTGTTGGTCAAAGTTAACATGCTGGCACAGGAACATACCATTCAGCCCATCTGAATCATGCTATTGTTTTGCTCCCCATGAGCCCCCTATTCTAATCCCATCCTCCTGTTCAATGCCTTATAATTAATTAATATTCCTCTTTTTCCAGAAATGCGTTAGTTCATAGGTTCCAATGCCAGGGGGCAGGAGTTAAAAATGAGCCAGTTAGGGGTAAGAGGGAAGTCTTTTCACCCAATGGGTAGTCAGGTTGTGGGCTAAGTTGCCAGGAAAGATTTGGAAGTGGATGGCTTACATGATTTCAAGAAGCAATTAGGTCTTACCATGCAGAGGGAGGGTTGAGAGACCTGCTGAGAAAGCAGAAAAGTTGGACTGATTTGTAAGAAAGGGGTATGCTAATTGCACTTCATGGAATGAAACAGCACAGGAGGCCATTTGGCCCATCATGCCCAGTAATTGCTACGCACTCACCGTGACTATAAGGGAGCAACAGGACAAAGGGACAGATCAGCCAGCTGAAAATATTAACAAGAATAACCTTTACAGAGCTGTTATTATTGTGAAAAATCAGATGGAAATTCATAAGCACTATTATCCTGTCAATCCCATTGAGTGATGACTTGTTAATATGGTGTAGGATATAAATTGAGACTCAGGGACCTCCTGTTGATAATGAGCTCCTGATTCAGTTAGATATTCAGAGCTTGTTTTCTTTTTAAAAACGTTCATGGCTGAGTTTTACCGAGTCATTTCACAGGAAACACAGACGGCCTGTGAATTGAGCGATTTGGGATTCAGGACACTGTTTTACATGCCTAACCAATTTGATTGAATTTTTTGAAGAGGTGACCAGGTGTGTAAATGAGGGCAATTCATTTGACGAAGTCTACTTAGACTTTTGATAAGGTCCCGCAAGGGAGACTGATAACAAAGGTAAGAGCCCATGGGATCCAAGGCAATTTGGTAAATTGGATCCAGAATTGCCTGAGTGGCAGGAAGCAGAGGGTGATGGTCGAGGAGTATTTTTGTGACTGGATGCCTGTGACCAGTGGGGTTCCACAAGGATCGGTGTTGGGTCCCTTGCTGTTTGTGGTATATATAAACGACTTAGACGTGCGTGTAGGAGGATTGATCAGTAAGTTCGTGGATGACACTAAAATTGGTGGGGTGGTAAATAGTGAGGAGGATAGCCTTAGATTACAGGAGGATATAGACGGGCTGGTCAGATGGGCTGATCAGTGGCAAATGGAATTTAATCCGTATAAGTGTGAGGTGGTGCACTTGGGCAGGACAAACAAGGCACGGGAATAACAGCTCTGTAAAGGTTATTCTTGTTAACATTTTCCGCTGGCTGATCTGTAAGACCCTGGGAAGTACCGAGGATCAGAGGGACCTTGGTGTGCATGTCCACCGGTCCCTTAAGGTAGCAGGACAGGTAGATAAGGTGGTTAAGAAGGCATATGAGATACTTGCCTTTATTAGCTGATGCATAGAATATAAGAGTAGAGAGACTATGCTGGAACTGTATAAAATGCTGGTTAGGCCACAGGTAGAGTATTGCGTGCAGTTCTGGAATCCACATTATAGGAAGGATGTGATTGCACTAGAGAATGTGCAGAGGAGATTTACCAGGATGTTGCCTGGGCTGGAGAGTTTTAGTTATGAGGAGAGATTGGATAGACTGGGATTATTTTCCCCGGAGCAGAGGAGATTGAGGGGAGACATGATTGAGATGAATAAAATTATGAGGATCATAGATAAGGTAGTCAGGAAGGAACTTTTGCCCTTGATGGAAGGATCAATAACCAGGGGGCATAGATTTAAGGTAAGGGACAGGAGGTTTAGAGGGGATGTGAGGAAGATTTTTTTCACCCAGAGTGGAGGGAATCTGGAGCTCACTGCCTGAAAGGGTGGTAGAGGCAGAAACCCTCATAACATTTAAGAAGTATTTGAATATGCACTTGTGATGCCATGACATACAAGGCTATGGGCCTAGTGCTGGAAAATGGGATTAGAATAGTTAGGTACTTGTTTGACCAGTGCATACTCGATAGGCCAAAAGGATTTTTTCTGTGCTGTAGACCTCTATGACTCCAAGGAGGACAGGGGAAACTCTTTAGGGACGTCCTCATAGCATCCCTGAAGAGGTCAAACATCCCCACTGACTCATGGGAGACGCTAATTGGCTTGTGACAGACCAAAATGGAGAAGGCTTATTCAGGGCAGCAAACACATCAAGACACTTCGTTGGGAATGTGCAGAGGTGAAGTCGAGAAATTGGACGGAATACACAAACATCCAACCAGCCCTTCAAGCAACACCTGCCCCATATGTAGTAGAGTCTTCAGATCACAAATTGAACTTATCAGCTATTTCAGAACTCATCAAACCAATTGGAAGCAAGTCATCATCGATCCCGAGGGACTGCCTAAGAAGAAGAGACTCTGAAAGTTGTATGTGTGAATCTCTATATACTATATAGGTTCATATTTAATATATGAATATATATTACTTTACTTAGACTTATTTCCTCCATTCCTGTACACGGCAATGGGCAGCAAGACTCCATCGCTGACCTGGTCCATCGCAATCTCTTTCACTCTAGCCCAGGTGGTGTCCCACTCTTGTAGGTCCTCCATAAAGGTACACTGCCTGTTCTTCTTTGGCCATCCCCATTGCTTTCTTCCATCCGGTGGTGTCCGGGAGGTGAAATACATGTCCTGCCAGCTTCTAGTCGTCCCTCCATCAGTGTCTCGCTGGCGCCTCTTCCAGTCCTCTGTTGTACTTCTTCACTAGTGATGCTGTCTCTCCATGTGATGCCCAGGAGCTTACACTGGCAGCACTTGTGAAAGATGTTCAACTTACATGACAGCTTTGCTGTTCTCATGCATGGCTCATTGGAATAGATTGTGGTTGGTACCACTATGGATGAGAGTGGCAGCTTCATGGCTGAGTTGATGGTGTTAGCTGCCTGGACTGGTGGATAATATATATGAAATATATGAATCATATAGATCAGAAAAACACCCTTGGATTTTTTGAAATATGCAAGTTGTTAAAATATTTCAAATAAAAAAAGTCACCTGACATCCTGCCTGTTACATTCAACCAACAACTGATTTTGAGATGATTGATGGACAGATTTCAAACATGTGTTCCATTGAACACCCTTTACTCAGTTTGAGAATTCTTTCGTTTGCCTGTGTCACCATAAGCTCCATTTCACTTTATAGGTAATGTGAATTTACACACTGGTCCTGATTTTCTATGACTCTGCTACAGCACTAGGGATGCACAGGCAATAGGTGCCTAGATTAAGCATCCAACAGCTTTATTATAATATAGGGCAGCATTATTGCATAGAGTACTAAGGGGCTATGGAAGAGTCTTACTGCATTGGGCTTACTACACTTGATAATGACAGCACCCTTCAGCCTAATCAACAATAATGGCAACCCTCGAATACAGTGATCTTGACAACAGGGACCCTCAACAATGGTAACCCTTGACAACAGTTACCCTTAGTAACAGCATCCTTCCACAACTGCGTACGATAACACCAAACCTTGACAACGCCCATATATCTTGACAGCAGTGACCTTGACAACGACAGCAACTGCCACTACCATCCTCCCACGCACAATCTACAAACAGAGCTACCGCATGCAACTAGTAGCTCAGGTAACAAACAGTCCTCAGCAACAGCATTTCTTCAAAATAACAGCACCGTGCTTTACTAAGTTTAAAAGTCGGCAGGAGTGATGAAGTAGACAAGCTGATTTTCAGAGATGTGAAATGCTTGGAGAGCTTCATTACACTGCATTTCAGATTTCTGGAGTAACTGACTGACTTCTGCCTCCCTTCCACATGCACAGTGCAGATTCACTATTTGAAAGAAAAGCAAGGGAGCCCCTGTCCTGCTGGATTATTCTTTAACCAACATCACAACAACAGATGATCTAGTCATTATCCAGCTTGTGGAAATTGGCTTAAATTGTGGATGGTTTAGTTGTTGTGTTTTGGACACTCATGCAGCGACTACACCTTAGAGTACTTAAGTGGCTGTAAAGTGCCTTGGGACATCCTACGGTCATGCAAGGTGCTATATAAATGCAAGCTCTTTCTCTTACCTGGTGGATGCCAATAGAGTGCACGTGAGTGACGTTCCAATCGACATCAGGAAGCGGAGACCCTGATCCATTACAGGTCACCACCGCGTCCTCTCCTGCCTTCACTGATAAGTTGCTGTGACTGACGCTGATCTCCGGCAATTCTACACAGCAGGAGAAAAACCCATCAGTCTCACATACGAATCTTACAGATTCAACAGACTTGTGTCTGCAATAGCAGTAGGCCGAGAGAACAAAGACGAAAGCAGGAAGCGAGACCTTTCAAAAAATTCCTGCTTTAACTGCGTCAGAATCTTGTGCCCGGGACAGAAACGGCTGGAGGCCACACAATAGGATCACTCCCTCATAATGTTCTAAACTAAAACCCGGGACTCACCAGGTTGGGATAATTGACAATAAAAAATAATTGGCAAAAGGCGTAAATGTGATGCGAGGAAATTACTTTCACCCAGTGGGTGGTTAGAGTCTGGAACGAACTTCCTGAAAGGATGGTGGAGGCAGGTTCGATCAAGGTATTCAAAAGGGAATTAGACTGTTATCTGAAAAGAAAGAATGTGCAAGTTTACGGGGTTAACGCAGGGGAATGGGAACTAGGTGGAATGCTCTTTCAGAGAGCCAGTGTAGACTCGATGGGCCAAATGGCCTCCTTCTGCACTGGAAGGATTCTGTGAATCTGTGAGGTTAAAGGGATGGAACAGCAACACAGAGCATGGATTGGATGGTGCATAGCTCAGAGGGCCAGTCATGAAAGAGGGATTTCAGATTCCACCTGTGCTGAAATATCAATATCAAATGTATTGTTTGCATTAAAAAGTAGATCAGATTATCAAGCAGATATCAACAGGATTGGCAGGCCAAAGATTAGGGGTGTTGGAAAAGAACCTGTAAAGCAATAGTTAATTAAGAGCATTCAGCATCAAGTGAGAAGGGACAGCTTCTGCCCAGCAATCATATAACTTTACAGCACAGAAGGAGGCCATCTGGCCTGTCACACTCATAGTGTCCCCTCTAAGAGAGTCTCCAATTGGACCCAGTCCACGTTCTTTCCCCATACCCCATATTTCTTTATTCTCAAATTCTTGTCCACTTCATTTTAAAAGCTATTATCGATTTTGCTTCCTCCACTGTTCCTGTCAGAACATTCCATTTCTAAACAATCTAAAACATAAGAACATAAACCTAGGAGCAGGATTAGGCCTTACAGCCCCTCGAGCCTGATCCACCATTCAAATAAGATTATGGTTGATCTGATCTTGGCCTCGGCTCCGCTTTCCTGCCTGCTCCCCATAAACAACATTAAAAAAGAGAAAAAATAATTCCTCCAGTCTTTCCTGTCAGTTTCCTGGTGAATTTTATACCCTCTAGTTACCATCTCAATGACAAGTAGAAACAATTTTTCCTGAATTGCTTTATCAAAATCCTTCAAATTTTTCAAATCTCTATTCCAGTGCCTCAGCCACAATGTCATCATAATGGATCTCTTCGTGTTCTCCATTACCTTGACAACCTTCCAAAAGTAAGGCATGCAAAACTGGGTGCAATATTTTACCCACGGCCTTAAGCAATAATTAGCAAGCCCTCTTTGCTTTTGTACTCTATATTTTTAAAGTAAAATCTAGAAACCATATGCATTTTTATATAAGAATAGTTTTATCGTTTTACTCTCCTAACTGCAAGATCTGTTTATCTGAACCATTAATTTCTCCATGCTTCCTTTTAAAGTTTTACCATTTAGCCCAGAAAATGTAGCTAATTTCCCACTAATATCATTTATTTCTTTGAAATATATAGCACATTTTGCCCATTGTTCCTGTACCAACTCCCTCTAAGAGCTATCATTTTGTCCTCAAATGTTTCCTTTTCAAATATTTATCTAGCTCTTTTTGAATTTACTGTTGAATTTGCTACTTACACTTTCATTAACTTTTGAAAAGTTCCACATGAAAGACTTTAATCTCTTTGGCTCAGTTGGCAGCACATTCACCTTGGAGTCAGTTGTTGTGGGATCATTCCTGTCCTGTATTTGCTGGTTTGTGGTATATTTTATATGTCTCTGAGCAATGCAGAGAAGACAAGTGTGCACCATTTACAAGAGTTTTAAAATATCTCTGCAATTACGAAATGTCTGCAATCATGTTTACAATTTAGCTTCTGTGGTGTCTGCTCTGAATCCACATCCAGGCTTAACCAATCCAGCACAGTAAGCACAGATCAGTTACCAGACTCACATAATCAAACACAGATCAAGTGAACACTGCAAACACACTCCAAAAATTTTCAGCACAAAATTCTAGGCTGGCACTCCAACTAAGGGAATTTCTCCGATGAGACGCTAAACCAAGGTCTTTCCTCTCAGGTGAGCGTAAAAGAATCCCATGGCACTATTTCAAACAGCAGGCAAGTTACCCCGGCTGTCCTGGCCAATACTTATCCCTCGATCAAAACCACTAATACAGATTACCTGGTCATTAACCACATTGCTGTTTATGGGAGTTGCAATGTGCAATTTGACAGGCATGTTTCCTGCATAACGGCAGTGACTAAAACTTAACAGTACTTCATTGGCTGTAAGGCACATCAGGGCATCTAAGGTAGCAGAAGGTGCTATATGAATGGAGGACTTTCTTTTTCTATTTAAACCTGAAGCCAAGGCAAACCGGGGTAGAAGGTAGGATAAGGACTTCATTACACAGTCAGAAACAAATGTAATCTGTGAGAGGTATGACACAAGAATGAGGAGAGATGTTGAGTACCAAAGCACACAGTCAGTGCTTAGACCCTTAGTGGTAGCCAATATTAATGTGATGCAAACAACATAAACAAAAACAGAGGACAGTGGGGACAATGCCTTGCAGTTAAAGACTTGCAGAAGAATTTTGATCAGCTATGGAAATCAGTTATGCAGATACTGTCTGCATACACTTGTTAATTCAAAGTTGCTTAATTTGAATAATTCATTAATTCAAATTGAAAACGGTGGAAAAAAAAATCCCCTGTGTGGTTTCCTTAAAAGAGTTTAATTTGAATTTGTGGATAATTTAATCCTTTTTCGAGTGAAAAATGAGTGGATTGTATTTAGGCCAGTTATATCAGCAGCATGGGCCCAATAACCATTGCCTCTTTATGGTGTTTCTTTTATGTTCTATGACTTTTCAGGGATTTAGCTATATTTAGCCAATTAAAAATGCTTAGGTAAAAACAAAAAAACTGCGGATGCTGGAAATCCAAAACAAAAACAGAATTACCTGGAAAAACTCAGCAGGTCTGGCAGCATCGGCGGAGAAGAAAAGAGTTGACGTTTCGAGTCCTCATGACCCTTCGACAGAACTTGAGTTCGAGTCCAAGGTCCTTGGACTCGAACTCAAGTTCTGTCGAAGGGTCATGAGGACTCGAAACGTCAACTCTTTTCTTCTCTGCCGATGCTGCCAAAAATGCATAGGCTCTGATATTGCTCCTCACCCCCTAATGCAAGGAAGTTAGTTAGATGTATGACATTTGAACTTGCTGGTATTTGTGGGTTTAACCCTGACACTGGAAGTGGCCAGAAACGCAGCCAAAAATAGCCAGCAGAAGATCTCCAATGAAAATCCAATGGGTCCTTGGGTGGTGGTGGTGGTGGTGGTGGTGGTGGTGGTGGTGGTGGTGGTGGTGGTGGTGGTGGGGGGGGGGGGGGGGGGGGGGGGGGGAGCGGCGTGGCAGAGGAAGGCCATTTATCTTGTTAGACCTTCTTGTGATCTGAGGGGGCAGGGGGTGTGGGTCTTCTTTAATAACCCTTAACATGTGCACCAAACTGCTGTTCTGAGAGAAAGATGGAGGCAGAAGAAACTGTGAAAATCTCACTTCAGAGATTTGAACACAAAAAACAAATTCTAGACTGTCACTCCGGTGCCCCTTTATGGTCTTTATGGTGCTCGATGTACTGTCTTTTGAAGGAATGTTAAGCTGAGGTCCCATCTACTTAGCCGTAAGAGAGACATGGCACTTTTCCAAAGGAGAGGAGGGGGGGTTATCCTTCATGTCATGGTCAATGTTTATCCCTCAGTCAACATCATTAAAAGAAAAGATTACATAAGAACATAAGAACTAGGAGCAGGAGTAGGCAACTCCGCCTCTCGAGCCTGCCCTGCCATTCATTACAATCATGGCTGATCTCATTTCGGCCTCAAGATTATCTGGTCATTACCAATTTGTTGTTTATGGGAGTTTTGTGTGTGTGAATTGGTTTCTGCATTTCTCACATTACAACAGTGACTACACTTCAAAATTACTGTACAGCTGTAAAACACTTTGAGATTATGAAAGGTGCTATATAAAGGCAATTACTTTATTTTCATCCTCTTACAATGTCTATTGGCAAGAACTGGTGCTCCCTCACCAGGACAATGTAAAGAAGGTGGCAATCTGCTTTAACTCCCCTTTCCCCTCTCTTAATGCACCTAAAGTGCATTGGAAAGCAAGATCAGCTGCCCAAGAGTATATTGGAATCTACCGCACAGAATTTAGTTCAGGCATTTACCAAAACTAGTCCTGCCACATTAATATTTCTTGAAATATTTTCCGCCCTCTCTGTTCAGGAATAATTTTCTCTGCCATGTCTGAATGCTACTTACCGCATTGTGTGATGTTCATGTGGGAGAGGAGGATGTTGGAACTTTCTGTCTTACAGTATAGCTGCTGTCGCTCCAGCTGTGCTTCCCCTGCCTCCTGCCACAGCTGGATCCAGCGGATTTCACAGCTGCAGTTGAATAGGTTTCCAACCAGAATACTGGAAAGTCACAAAAGAGAACCAAGTGTTAGTTCAGAGAAATTAATCTTCAAGGTAAATCTCATTGTCATTGCTGTTTCAGCTTCATTGAGTAGGGCTCCCATGGACTCAGAGGAGGGCCAAGAGGGTTGGACTAGCAACTTTCTTTCACACCTACATTGAGGGTGATGTGATTGTCAACCTCCCTCAGCTCACAGTGGGTGCAATCAGTCCCTGAACCAGGCTCTGCACACGTACAGCTGAGATTAGTGACCTTGTGGTGAGGGGTTATATGGGAGGAACAATGGAGTGAATCTGCATCACGTCAGCCCATAATGTTGGTTGCTCTAATAATTTACACACAGCTAAAATTTCCTTCAGACGGTGACTGAAATACGTTAATGGTAAACTCACCAGTCATGCTATACACATAAAAGGGCATTCTGTACCATGCCCAGCTGCAACCTCTTTACAATAGAATTGTAACGTCATCAGCAACCAAGTTATTTACTGAGGTCCAAAGGGCATGTGCTGCAGGTTGGTTAATCACTAGAAATTAAGTGTAGGGGGCATTGGACCCAATAGCATCCAATAGCTAGTGGGCACACAACTAATGGGGTCCAGAAGATTTTGGCAGCGGAACAAGCAACCACTAGACACCAAGAAGCACAGACTGTGTAACTACTGGGGGCCCAGGAAAGTGTGCAACAGATTGGAAGACCAGAACTGATCGTACCTGAATAACCTACACATTCAGGATGTGGATGAAATAAGTACAAACATTGAGTTAGTGCAATTGGGCTGTTTCCAGCTCACCCACTGCTGTTATATCCCCTTAAATAAATGGGCACTGCCAGGGTTTCATGTGATCTTTGTTGGGGAAAGAGCTTGCAAGCATCCAAAGGTCATGAACAGAAGGAGCGGAACTTCTGGGAGTTCCTATATCCCAGGCCTCTCAGAGACCTAGCACATCTTCAAGGGCCAGAGCACCAAAAAAGAAGTGGAAAACTTGACTCTTCCATTGGGTTGTGGAGTGCTAAGCTCTTTAAAAAGAATTTTTACAACAACCACAGACTGCCTCCTCCCTTACCTGCTGATCTGAGCCAAGGCAGCAATTGAGGTGGTACATTTGGCCTGAATAGGCCTGGGCTTGGGAGTATGATAATACCAGCCAGGTGCCCGGTCCTCCAGTGATTCCCATGGGAAGACATATGAGTAGGAACCTCATGAGAGCTGTGGTAGGGTAGCCTGGATTTCAGACCACCCTCTTCCATGGTCATATAGCCTGTGTATGTTCACACTTAAGGATGGCTACTCAACCAAGGAACCAGAGGGTTCCTTGTATCTGTACCCTGGAATTGTATTCTAATAAGAGCCAGAACCTCCAGGAAGTGAGGGTAGAACTCTGGCAGTGATGGCCAGCACAAAGCAGGACTCCTGTCCCTCACAGTTTCACTCTGTATTACATAATTAAAAGAGCAGCACTGGAGTGGTCAATAGGACTGAGGCAAAGAGGTCTGGATCACTGGAATAGACGACAGCCCTACAATGCACCAGAAGACTTTGCACCTCAGGGCTAGGAAGAGGGAAACAGAACTTGTAACTGAGGTTGTAACACAACATCATATGCATTGTACTTACAGCTGGGCGAGTCGAAGTGTCCTAAAGGGTTGCCAGGACAGGCTGGTGAGATGATTACCCGAGAGGTTACTGCAAATTCAAGAGGAAAGGAAATGTATTATTAATTACTTTCAGTGGAATGTGCTTGATGCTTTCATGTCAGAAACCTCACTGTATTCAGAGCTACATGAAGATTAAACACAAGTGCCCATATTAACACTGTGACCAGTGACTATGAGCTTGCTGCATTCAGCCAGCTCAATAATCCTGACAGGAGAGTGCACACATAATCAGAAATGTTACCCTGCCCCTCACAAAAGCTGTCCACACATCTCCCCAAGACCAGCAGTTACAGAGGATGCTGAATCTTTGCATTCATTTTCTTGTAGTTTTGTGAGTGAGAAAATGCCAGGCCAGGCAGGCATTGGGAGCAGTCGGGTTTAGCAAGCTCCAGGCACTCTGCTCAGGAGATTGGAGTGTGTCAATTAGGGGTTTGAGAATCAAAGAGAGAGCCTCTCCCGTGACTGACGTTAACAAATATTCAACATTAAAAACAGCCAACTTTTCTAATTGTAACTCAAGTCAGTGAAGTGCCAATGGATGAATCATCACTTCACCCAAGATCGGGCTGCAAAGAATGGACTGTGTACACAGGGAGATTGGGCAGCAGGGTACATTGTGAGTGGACAGCTTGATGTCCCAGCTTTCTGACACAGGCATGCAGTAAACTCCAGAGCAAAGGACCCCATCTCCGTGGAATTATTACACAACCACTTCTCCCCACATCCCTCTTGGCCACAGTCTGCGAGGGAGCATGATACAGCTGCACACAGCTGCTCAATCTGCCAATATGTTTTTAGAACTCCACTCTGCAGTGGCCAGTGGGAACCACATCAACCACAGAGCAGCTCAGGCAACATCTGAAAGGGACCGAGGGGATCACTTTTCAAGTGGGACCCTTCATTAGAAAGGATCAAATCAAGTTGAAGGGTCCCTAACAACTATTCTTTTTATGAAGCTGCCAAGTCAGTTGAGTATTTCCAGCATTTTCCAGACCAGGCAAGACTTTGTTGTTTTGTGTTTGCAGAGTCTATGCAAAAAGTCAGTTTCTTTATTGTTTTGAGGGGATCTGCACTTGGTGATAACGTGTTTGGGAAACATCACTTCACAGGAACTCTTTTGGGACAGATCAAAAAACAATTGAGGTTCGAGTAGATGGAGTCACTTCAAAACACAGCTCGCATCTCCTCAGAAGCAAACAGTTATCTGTTTTTTTAAGTTCTGTTGTTTCTATTGTCGGGGCACAATTACTGTACACGTGACTGATGTTCCCGGTACCTCCAGCAGGGACTGCTGATCCCAGCTCTGAGCTCCCAGCATTCATCCATGTCTGTGCTTCAATCATATGGACAATGATTTTTAATTCAAATAGAATTAAAATTCACTTTGTTTAAAGAAAATGTTTCCTCAATATAGAACAGCATCCTCTACATGAGATTCACAAACCCACTGCCCTACCTTGAGACACCGCCCTCTATGGTATGCCCACAGAACAGCACTTTCTACTGCCCCACCCAGGAACAGCTCTATCTACTGTACAACTAAAGAAAAGCACCCTCCACTTCACCCACAAATGAAGCCCTTTTACTGCCCCATCAACAGACCAAAAGTTTCCCCTACTATACGCCCACAGAACAAAACAAAACAGTTGGGCTACAGTATTTTCAGGTGGGACAGAATGGGTAAGTGGACAATATTGGCGAAGAACAGAATGTAACACGTTTAGAGATCAGATTTTAAAATGATTGTTACATTAGTGGAAGTTCCATAGGCCCCCTAATTGTGAAAGGGAAGTGGAAGATGACAGTTCAGGGAGTTGAGTAGGAATAACAGAATTACTGTTTGATGAGATTTTAATGATACATTCATTGACTGAGACGGGAAGTGAGTTAATCGAGAAAGGCAAATCGAATTCCTAAAATGTCTATGGAAGTTTTTCTTCACTGAGCAAGTTCTGACATCAAAAAGAGGAGCAATGGTACTAGATCCTGTAAGGAGGAATGAGTTAGAGTACAGAAACCAATTATATGTGGGTGCAATCATAAGGTTTATAGTGAAGGGGTTAAAATTAGTACAAAAAACAAGGGAACTAGATTGGAATGGTGCAATTCCTGGGAAGTCTGTGGTGAGCCAGCTAAAGTAAGTTGCAAAGAGAAATTGGCACAAGGACTATGCAGCAACCATGAGATTTTATCGAAAAGGAGATTACAAAGTTGCAGAATGAGTATATACCTTTAAAATGAGGCAACTTCATTCTTCAGGCTGATGTGGATAAATAATGATGCTGGAGTCCAACTAAAATTGATGAAAAGGGCATATGTGGTGCATAGATAAGATAAAAATAATAAATATAAGCGAGAATACAAGAAAATGAGGCAAGAGGTTGAGAAAGAGATAAGGAAAGCAAGGAGTGAGTACGAGGAGAGAATCTTAAAAAGAATTATAAAAGATCAGTAAGAAGAGAATTGTTAAACATGGAGGTGGAACCCGGGAGAGGAGACGATAGTGAGTTAGTAGAAGATAAATGGAATATCTTACGTCAGTGTTCACAAAAATAAGGATACTAGGGAAAAGGTCTTAAAGTGGTTAAAAGCAGAATAAGGCATCCTTTTTTATATATATTCATTCTTGAGATGTGAGTATCATTGGCAAGGCCAGAAATTACAGCCCATCCCTAATTTCCCTTCTTGAACTCCTGCAGTCCGTGATTTGTACATACACTCACACTACACTTTAACACATCTAAAGGAAAGTATTGGAGAAGATAGTTAAGCTAAATGACGACAATGTGCCTGACCCTGAAGGTATATATCCAATAAATCCTGAGAGGAATGCAGGAAGGAATATATTATTTTTTAGGGCTCTGTTGAGTGTGTCTCTGGGCTGGATGACCAGGGAAAGACCTTTTTCAAAAGGGAAAAGCTAATTCAAATAATTACGAGCCAATTAGTTTAATATTTGTAACAGAGAAAAGTTTGGAATTTTCAATTAAATTTGAAATTACTAGATAGAAATAATGCAGATGAAGAAAACAGATTAGAAGCCCAATTTATTTGAAGAGCTGACAGATATGGTGAGTGGGAGACATGCAGTAGATGTGTTACACGTGGATGTTCAGAAAAATATTGACAAGGTGCCACAAAGAAGTCCACTTGAGAAGGTGAAGGGGTCCAGAATTCAGGAAGGACAGCAAATTGGATTAAGAACTGGTTAGAAGGGATGGTACAAAGAGCAGGGTACATGGACAATTTCTGAGAGTGGTAAGCAGTGTCTCACTGGGTCCTGTGTTGGCACCACTTCAGTTCCATGTTGACATTGGCGATTGTTATATAGAGCTAAAGGGTGTGATGTTCAAAGTTGCAGCTGATAGTAAAGTAGGAGACACAGTAAGTCACCTGGAGGACCAAGCGAAACTGCTAGAGGATTATGACAGGATGCATAGGAATTCAATGTCCATACTTGTGTGTGGTGGTACATTTTGGTTAAAAGAAAAAGTAATAAATATACCTTAAATCACTGAAACCTGGGTGATGTGAAAAAGCAGAAGGACATGTGGTTCAGGTTCCCAACGCACTTAAAGCAGAACCTCAAGTGGAGAAGGAAATCTAATTAAAAGCTAATGGAATGCTAATTCATGGCAAAATACATGGAATATAATAAATCCTGATACAATGGTTAAATCTATATAAGAAAGACATATTTGGAGTGCACCGCTCAGATTGGGACTCAGCTTATAGGATGAATGTTCAAGCAATAGCGATGGTACAATACAGATTCACCAGGGTGCTGTATGGTATGAGGGAAAGCATATGTTGGAAAAATTGGGCTTGCTTTTCTTAGATTACCGAGTGATTTATAGAGGTGTTAAAATTTTGAAGGAATGGGAGGGTGGATGGAAACTAACTTTTTCCAGCGTTTGATGGTCCTAGAATGAGGGGACATAGATATAAGATTAAGTGAAAGAGATTTAGCACTAAAAACAGGAGAAACTTTTTAAAAAAGAAAACAGAGGGTCCGGAGACTGGAATGAACCGACGTGTTAACGATTGGAACAGAGGCCATGTTAACTTTTAAGAACAAGTTATATAGATGTTTGCAGGAAAGGGGGATAGAGAGATATGGAGGCAGGATAGACAAATAGGATTAAGATTACTGTTCATGTGGAGGATGAACATCAGCATGCACTGAAGAAACTGAACAGCCTGCTTCCATGTAATGATTTCTCTCTCAATTCTATTAGCAGCAGCTTCCACTGTCCCACCCATAAACAGAGCACTGTCTACTGTCCATTTAACAAATAGCATTCTCCATGGCTCCACCTACAGGATGGTATTTTTGACCACTCACTCAGAAGAGCACATCGCATGATTGGCAACTGTGACTTTTCGGCAGCATCTTGCCTCTGAGTCAGAAGGTTGTGGGTCCAAGTCCCACTCCAGGAACCAGAGCACAAAATCTAGGCAGATACACCAAGCAGTACTGGGAGAGTATAGAAAAACAGAAAATGCTGGAAAAACTCAGCAGGTCTGACAGCATCTGTGGGGAGAGAAACGGAGTTAACATTTCAAGTCTGTATGACCCTTTTTCAGAGCTAAAGAGAAGTAGAAATGTGGTTAAGTTTATACTGTTTAAGCAGGGGTTGGTGGAGCAGGTGAAGCTGGATAGAAGGCCAGCGATAGGTGGGCGTAAAGGAGAGATTGATAAAGATGTCATGAACTAAAGGACAAAGGGAGTGTTAATGGAAGTGGTACTGGCTAAAAAAGATGGTGATAATGGTGTAAAGGTAAGAAAGCAGAATGTGATAATAGCAGAACAAGGGTCAGCACTCTGTGAAAGGACAACATGAAACAAGTAACAGATGGCCCTATTGGGGGTGGGGTGGGGGGAGGAGCGGTGGTGGGGAAAAAAAGATAGATGTCTCAGACCTCCCTGTCATTTGCCATTTCAACACTCCACCCTGCTCTCATGCCCACATGTCCGTCCTTGGCCTGTTGCAATGTTCCAGTGAAGCTCAACGCAAACTGGAGGAACAGCACCTCATCTTCCAACTAGGCACTTTACAGCCTTCCGGATTGAATATTGAGTTCAACAACATCATGAACTCTCTCCTCTACTTTCATCCCTTTTTAAATCCCTTTTTTTCAAAATTCTTTACTTTTTATCTACTTAATCTTATTTTTATTTATTTTCATTTTTATTCATTTATTCATTGTTTTAGCCTTTTAATCCCCCCTTTTTATCCCATTTTCTATCCATTTTCCCCCAGCACTTCCCCCTCCCCCCATCCCATCCCCAAAACGGCCATCTGTTACTTGTTCCATGTTCAAAACAAAAACAGAATTACCTGGAAAAACTCAGCAGGTCTGGCAGCATCGGCGGAGCAGAAAAGAGTTGACATTTCGAGTCCTCATGACCCTTCAACAGAACTTGTTCCATGTTGTTCTTTCACAGAGCGCTGACCCTTGTTATGCTATTAACATATTCTGCTTTCTTACCTTTACGCCACTATCAGCACCTTCTTTAGCCCTTACCATTACCATTAACACTCCCTTTGTCCTCTTGTCCATGACATCTTTGTCAATCCCTCCTTTGCCCCCACCTATCACTGGCCTTCTATCCAGCATCACCTGCTCCGCCAACCCCCACTTAAACAGTAAAAATTTCATCATATTTCTACTTCTCTCTGAGCTCTGAAGAAGCGTCATGTGGGCTCAGAACGTTAACTCTGTTTCTCTCTCCACAGGTGCTGCCAGACCTGCTGAGCTTTTCCCAGCATTTTCTGTTTCTGTTTCAGATTTTCAGCGTGCGCAGTATTTTGCTTTTGTCAGGTCATTGTCACATTGCTGTTTGTGGGAGCTTGCTGTGTGCAAATTGGCTGCTGTGTTTCCTACATTTGAAGACTTCAGCAAACAGCACCGTGTTGCACGCTTCCCACCCACAGAACATTAGGCTGAATCTTCCAAGGAGCTGCAATCACTGTCGGATTACCCACTCCGCTTCTTTTTTATTTACCACATCGGAGCTCTGCATATCTTGCCTGCACTTCCAAATCTCTTCAGAAATCTGGAGTGTACCTGTTCTGGGAATCCTTCACAGTGCAGCATCGTCAGGCGAAGCAAACCATGCCCCCACTTTTACAGCACTAGCTGCTGTATTTTGGTAAGTACTCACACTCATTCACTAACGGTGAAACGCTTTGGGACATTTAAATAGCTTTTCGCTGTGTTAGTCAATGAGCGTGAATGAGTTAAGTAGATAGGGTGACAGTGGGGGGTGGGGGAGGGGTTGGAGGGTCGGGGAGAATTTGGGGGAGGAGTCGGAGGGTCAGGAGTTGCAGGATTCGGAATGGAGGAGTCAAAGGTTCGGGGGCAGGGGTGCGATCAAGGAGTGGATCAGGAGTCAGATATGTTTTTTCCCTGTCTAACATTTCCTGGATAACTATTCTGATAAGGGTACCTCCAGGATACGACCATCCTGAGACCACAAAATCTGGACCATTATCTCCATTGCCCCACCCACGTTACGCAAACTAACGGATACTTCCCTTGCCCCACTTGTTGAACAGTGCCTTCCACTGACTACCTGCAGAGCATTGCTCACTGCTTCCCTAGCAGAGAGTAACACCATCCATTGCAATGGAATAGAACTCTGTACTGTCCCAACCACAGAATAACTTGGATGAGATACCTGATTACCAACAGAGATAAAAACAAAAAATCTGCGGATGCTGGAAATCCAGAACAAAAACAGAATTACCTGGAAAAACTCAGCAGGTCTGGCAGCATCGGCGGAGAAGAAAAGAGTTGACGTTTCGAGTCCTCATGACCCATGGACAGAACTTGAGTTCGAGTCCAAGAAAGAGTTGAAATATAAAGAGAACGCAGTTCTGTTAAAGGGTCATGAGGACTCGAAACGTCAACTCTTTTCTTCTCCGCCGATGCTGCCAGACCTGCTGAGTTTTTCCAGGTAACTCTGATTTTGTTTAGCAGTCTGTCACAACTCACTTTCACCTTAACCTTGTTTTCGATGTCCAAATCCTGTGCTGGGCATGAAGAATAATTATCAATTTTTTTCCATTCATGCGATGTGAGCACTGTTGGCAGGGTCAGCGTTTAGTGTCCATATCTAATTATCCTCAAGAAGCTGGTAGTATGCTGCAACTTAGCCACTGTAATAAATTTGGTGTACTGGACAGGTTTCTTACTTGAAACAGGTAACTTTATTTACAGAGCTCCTGTAGAAGCTACATGCTTGAACTAGGTCCACGACAAGAAAGCTCCACCCCTAAGATTACCCGTGCTTCAGGCTGATTCGTCTGTACAATTACATGACTGCTAAAAGCAGCAGAAAAGGTTTTAAGCCACAATCACTACCTTCCTACTCCTTTAATTTTTTTTTTACATTTCTTCTTTACAAGAATATTTTAATCCACAACATTTACATATATTCACAGGTCAAGCAATTATAGATTAAGTCTCTGAGGTGGTTTTCTAATTCAGTTAGAGTGATGTAGCTCTACGATTTGAGATTCTCCCACTGGATTGACATGATCAGAAACTGCAGCATCAGGGACATCCTTAGAAAGTGGCAGTTCAGGACTAGACAATTCAACAGAGACATCAGGAATGTCTATTCTAAGTCGATCTGGCACCTCAGGGATTAAAGGTTCGACATCAATTACAGGCGGAATAGCTGGTTGTTGGGATGCCTCTCTACTCCTTAGATGATCCACATATTTTTGAACAATCTGGTCTTCCACCTCCACTTGGAATAACAATGGTCCAGTTTCAGAGACAATTATAACTAGGATCCCAACCAGGACCATTTCCAAAATTTCATGCAAAAACTCTTTCTCCCACAGTAAATCTTCAAGCTTTGCTATGAATATCATGATTCACTTCCTGACCACTCTGGTTCTTCTCTACCTTCCCCTCTAAGTTTGGAAACACCAGGCTTAAACCTGTATGAAGGCAGCGTTTTATTAGTGATTCAGACGGTGTTGAACCTGTAGTTGCATGAGGAATCATACGAAAATTGAGAAGAAAATTCAAGTTTTTAACGTTCCTTCGGATAACTTCTTCATTCCTGATTTGAAAGTTTGCACTGCTCTTTCTGCTAACCCATTGGATGTGGCAGGACATGGTGCTGTTTTAATGTGTTTAATTCCATTTAAGCTCATGAATCTCTGAAATTCTGCACTAATGCTCAATATTTACTGCACCACACAACTAACCAGCATGCCAGTACAGAATAAATCCCTTTCTTAGAAATCTGAACCAAATTTTCTAATTGCTAATTTTCTAAATGATTTCAGCTGATGTTAGAGTCCCAGACAGGTATGAGATGTGACTCACTGAGCAAACACAAGGTGACGGAAATGAAAGCAGAGGTCAGAGGCAGGATGTTGGGTTTCAAGACTGTCCATTTATCAATCTGGCTCTGTTCCTCATACAGATGGATGCGAGTCTCCTCTCCCTCTTACGAAAATGACTGGTACAGTCCCTCTATCCTTTTAACTACAGCACCTGGGCTTCAGTCCAACAGAGACAGATGCAGTGAAAACCTCCTCTCTCTGTGGAGGGATGTAGTTGGCCTTGGGGATCTTGGCTGCGATCCAGTACATCCACAGGATGAAACGCTCATCTCTCTGGCACCTGGGGAGGGTGCCAAGGGGAAATGGGTTCGGGTTGCCTCAGGTGATGTCCTGAGGACAGGTACACTGCATATAACCAGCTATAATAGAATAATCATCCTGTACCAATTGAGCAATCAGTTAGACAAAGGAGCCTGGGACTGAATGGAAATGTCCAGGTGAAGGTTTTGTGCTAAAAGACAGAGATTTTTATTTGGGCCCTGCCTCAATGTGAGCTAAACCCAGCTGGCATATCCTGATAGGGGCAGCATGGGTAAAGTGAGCATGGATAGATGGGCAGACACAGACACACACACACACGAAGACATGCCCACACGCAACACACAAGTAGACAGCTGCACACACTGGCACAGACAGAAGGTCACATTCATTTAGAGACATACAGATATAGATGGATACACATGCACACACACACACACACACACACACACACACGCGCGGATACACACACACACAATGACACACATAGGTAGAGTTACAATAAATTGCATCAATATAATGGCCTGGGTTCTCATCAAGTTGGGATGACTCAGGAGCTCTTTAAAAATGGCAGGCCAGTCCCAATTCCGGGATTCCCGTCCCCATTCCCGGGCTGTCCAATTTTCAGGAGTGCCTTTTAAGGGTACAGACTGGTTCTGCTCAAAAGCCCACACCCTGCACTCCCGATCTGCTCAGCTTCATTGCGGGATAGGCATGTCCTAGTCTTCTGCAATTTTCATGGAGTCGGCCCAGGTTTTGAAGGACTTGTGGTTCGTGACACCTCAGAGGAGTTGTGAACCTTAGTTTGGATGAGGGAACCCTTATAACAGGTAAGTTTAAAATGTCCTCCTAATGCCTCCATGCCTGGGTGTGCCCCCACCCACACCAATGGTCCATCATGCCCCTTATGCCAAGGCATGTACCCACCCACCCACCCGCATAGCCTCTCATGCCCATGCCAAGCTGTGGCATATCCATATCCATTCATCCACTTTACACTGTATAGAACCAAAGGACCCAATAGTGATAGTAGGATGTGTTAAAAAAGTTTTAAAACAATAGTCATTACTCTGCAATATGTTTAAAAAGTCCTTTGACTGCATCCCAATAAAAGTGTCAATCATCCAGACTCTTTAAAGTTTTAATAGCTGAATCTGTAGGCACTAGAAACCACTTAACCTTGTGTAAATAAATATTGTGAAATTTACAAAAGGAATCAGAGATCCAGAGCTGTCAATCAAACAGTGTTTTCTCTGACGTTCAGGTGTTTTAGTACTCTAATGGATGTCTGGGTTCTCAGCCAAGTATACATAATGAGGCTTGGCTCATATATATAGTGTATAGTGGGTGATGGGCATGGAAGTGGCACAGCTTGGCATAAGGGGCATGAGGGGCCATGAGTCTGGGTGGAGGGCCATAGCTTGGCATGGGGGCATAAGGGGCCAAGGGGTGGGTGGGGGCATAGCCTGGCATGAAGTGGCATGGCAGAGACATGGGATGTGAGGGGCAAAGGCAGGAGGGCCATTCTGTCTTATTTTAACTGGGAAGAAGTCCCACAGCAGCGAGGCAGGCCTTCTAAACAACCCACCGCCACACCCAGCAGCCCCTGAGGCTGATTGAAGATCCCATCCTTATGAGCACTTTCTCCCGAGGTGGGTGCGCCAATCCAAGGATTTTCCCTGACTCCGCTACCCACCTTGGTGATGAAAATCCAGGCCCATGTTCCTGAGTTGTATAAGAGGGTGCGGTAGTCAGCATTCAGGAAAGAGGTGGAATTAAGAAGGACTAAAGGATCAGGGTTTTTCAGAGATTTTTGAAGTTAAGGAGCATGGTAGCAAAGTGTTTCAGACAGAGAACTTCAGCGAACTAGAATACAACAAGAGAAACATATACATACACATATACTCACAATCACACACACAGAAACACACACCCATAGACACAAAGGCATATAGCAGACAGGCATAAACACAATTACATAGGCTGACCCACACAGAAACACATAACATGCACAAAAAGGGACAGACTCTCTTTCTCCCTCTCACACACACAAGGAAGGGGGGTATGAAGAGTTTCACAGGGTAATTGTTGGTTTCCAATTGACTTGGATATTTCCTAAGTAAGGATATTGATTACTCACATTTAGATCGTACTCTATCACTCCCTTTGCTCACTTGACTTTTGCAGAGAGCACCATTCTGAACCTATCCATCCTTTATCAACAGACCTTTGTCACCACAGCATCTGCTGTGCTTTGTGCAAAGTGTAAAGTGGAGCTTGTATATTCTTGACCCCTTTTTGTGAATAGATAAAACAAGGTTGAACTGATCGGATTCGATGTGTGTTTACCTACAGCAAACTCTCCTGGGTCACTCCAGCAGACACAGATTCTCAGAAGACTCATTGTCCCTGGAGTTCTAATCTTTGACAGTAAATCTACACATGGCTCTTGCAAAATCTGTATCAATGGAGGAAGCTGTGATGCACAAAGGTTGCAATGGGAATGGAGCAGTCCCCATTGAGTGTGTACAGTCTGGTATCAACTGTGTAATAGCTCCATATGATTGGTGCAGAAACTTACTGATGGTGATTAGGATTATTCATGGTTCATCCCTGCACAAACCCAAACCCCACACGACTTGTGGAGCAGCCCAGTAATGTGTGCAATGGTCTCACACTATTAGAGTACAGCCCCACAGGGTATGGTATAACTCCAGCACTAAGAGTGCAGTAGACCAGCATTATTAGTGAAGCACAAACTGGACTGCGAGTGCCACATCACTGAAATATGTGTATTAATATTATTAATGAGACCATTGCACACATTACTGGGCTGCTCCACAAGTTGTGTGGGGTTTGGGTTTGTGCAGGGATGAACCATGAATAATCCTAATCACCATCAGGAGGTTTCTGCACCAATTGTATGGAGCTATTACACAGTTGATACCAGACTGTATCAATGGGGACTGCTCCATTCCCATTGCAACCTTCGCACATCACAGCTTCCTCCAGTGACACAGATTTTGCAAGGGCTGCCTCATTTATGTATTATAGCCTGCCATTTTCCAGCTTTCATGGGAACAATTCTTCAGGTTTTTCAGTATAAACAGATTTTTAGTATAAACACTATATCCGAGCTCAGTGCTACTAAGAATGTAAGATAATGTGGTACAGAGCAATACAGACCACAGAGGTCCCAGGGTATAGTACCAGTCAGTGATGAGTGAACTGGTCTCAGATGGGATGATGGTGGAGGGGTTAGAGTTGGTTTGTGTCTCTTGGTTGGGGTAGGGCACAGAATCTGCCAAGGCTCCCACGTCTGATCACTATGTCTGCCTTCTTGGCAAGTGTGAGTGTAGGGGTGACAGGGGGAAATAAGTGAAGTCAGGATTAGTAATACCTGTGACAGTCCTCATAGCCAAATACTGACACTCTCTGTCTCGACTCATACATGAAAAATGGGATAAACACCAGAGAATTACAAGTAATTATATAGAATTCACTAAGTAGAATGCTCTTTCAGAAAGCCAGCACAGACTCAATCATCCGATTGGGTCCTTCTGCTCTGTAAAGATTCTGTGATTCAAAAACAGAACATCAGCCCAACAGGTCCTGTCTCTACATGAGCCTTCTCCTATCTTTTCAACAAAAACTTGTATTTTTTCTTCATCATGTGCTTAACAAGCTTCACCATGAATGCAGCTCTACTGTTCACCTCAACGATACCAGGGCCAGGATTTTATGGCACCTCCCACCTGATGGGATACCGTGGTCCCACCGAACTGAATGGAGATTTAAATGGCTCACCGCATCCACTGGGCAGAGACACGCTGTAAAATCCTGGCCCATGTGGTAGCGAGTTCCATATTCACAGAGCAGCAATGCCTTGGGAGTAACCCAGGAAGAGTCAACACTTTTAAGGGAGGTGATGACGTAGTGGTATTGCTGCTGGACTAGTATTCCAGAGACCCAGGGTAATGCTCTGAAGACCTGGATTTGAACCCCACCACGGCAGATGGGGGAATTTAAATTCAATAAAAACCTGGAATTAACAGTCTAATGATGACCACGAAACCACTGCCAATCGTTGGTTCATTAATGTCCTTTAGGGAAGGAAATTTGATGCCCTTACCTGGTGTGGCCCACAGCAATGTGGTTGGCTCTTAAATTCTCTCTGAACATGGGCAATAAATGCTGGCCTAGCCAGTGACACTCACATCCCACGAATGAATTAATAAAGAACTTTTAGAGCTGGGGGTGGTCCTTAAACCCTACCTCATTGACCAAGCTTTTGGTCCCCTCTGTATGAGCCTTCTCCCATCATGTCAATTTTTGTCTGATTGTGACCCTGTGAGGTGTGTTGAGATGTTTTACTGCATTAAAGAGGCTATATAAATACAAGTTGTAATGCATGTTGTTGTAAGCTGAAAGCATGTTGGCTCATTCTCTCCTACTATTATTCCATGCAGAGTGTACCCCTGTCAACTCTCACTTATTCTCCAGGGGCAGCATTACACAGAGGAGAATAGGCTGGGAAATCTTTCTTTATGCTAAAGATGGTTGAGGGAAAATCAAGCATTTCACTCTGACATTCCCATTGAGATTACCAGGGATCCTCTGTGGGAAGGAAGTTGCCGTTCTGTCGGGCATATGATGACATTCAGCACTTTCAAATCCACAGAAAGTGGCACTGTTGTGTTATACATTCATATCAAATGTTCATGAACAACAAACTCTTGACAGTGTATATGCATCACATGTTGCTTTCAGAAGGCTGACAGATGTTCTTGGTCAATCCTGCTTTGCACCATTTTTACCATCGTTCTTAACTCTTTGTCAGTCTGGGTCTGAGCCTGTCATCTTTTAGAAAGGTCGCAAATGAGGCATAACAACGAGGAAACAAAATATTACACCAAAATACAACAACCAGGATTCAGTATCCAATGTCTTGAAGTCTCCTATCTCTCTCTGTCTTCTCTTCCTTTCTGTCTGTCTTCCTCCCCCTTTCCCCTTCTCCTTCTCCCGATCTCTGTCATTTGTCAGTTTCTGCTCTGCGTGTCTGTCTCTCTCTCCACGTCTCTCTGTCACTCACCTTCTATCTGACTTTCTCTCACATATTCTCCAAGTCTTTATCTCACTCTCTCCTAGAATTTCTGAATCTAAGGTTCTCTTTCTCTCTCTCCGCATACCTGTATTTTTCTCTCTCTCTCTGGGCTGAATTTTCATCTGGGATCGAGAA
The DNA here is from genome assembly GCF_017639515.1 of Carcharodon carcharias. Taxonomy (NCBI): domain Eukaryota; kingdom Metazoa; phylum Chordata; class Chondrichthyes; order Lamniformes; family Lamnidae; genus Carcharodon; species Carcharodon carcharias. The sequence goes on along the minus strand of NC_054492.1, from coordinate 35,509,047 downwards.
AATCCCACCTGTGTACTTTTGCAGGTCACAAAATACACACCCATCCCGTGTGTGATTTTACGAGGGATTTTCATCTTTTCACAGAGGGGTCAGGCTCATAGCACAATTTGTGAGCTATGGATGGAGCATATGAGGAGTGTCAGTGTGGAGGAGGGCTGGTTAGAATGTCTGCCTCAGTTCCCCAACACAGCAATCCAAGCCCCAACATTGTTTAAAGGCCACTAAGCTTCGCTCCCCCCCCCCCTCACCACCTCCACCCATCCTCATGGCACCTCACATCCTCCATTCCACCCCATGCCACCTCACACTCCCTCATGCTGCCTCTATACCACGTCACCCCATGCCTCCTCTATGCCCCCCATGTTTCCTCCATATCCATTCATCCAGTATGCACTATGTACAGTTCTCAGGAGCAATGGAATAGCAATGGGAATTATTTTTAAAATAATTGGAAAACCATTGAACCTCTAACAATCTAAGAAAATCCTGAATTCAAACTATCATTGATACAGGAGGTCCTGTGGCGCAATGGGTAGTGTCCCTGTCTCTGAGCCATAAGCTCTGGGTTCGAGTCCCACCCTAGCACTAGATGATCAAGTTCATAATGTGGCCAAACAGGTTGATAGACAACTTGCAAATCCTTCCAACACATGGCAATGGGAGGCAGTAAGAGCAGGTGAGATTCCTGATCAGCCATGTGATGGGAAGAAGGTTAGAGCCTCTACCATCACTATCCATAGCTCCAGACTACAACATGCATGTAAGAGATACATGTTGCCACAGCAACTCAGACTGTAGAGTGAACTGTAACACACCACCACATCATTGATACAGGGCTGAAAAAAGTTGTAACACATAAGTGCCTATTAGGTTTGTAAACAAGTAACATTAAAAGATAAATATTATAGGCTTGTAAAAGTTTCAACAGTTCTTGGATCAATAAGACCAACTGCTGAGCTGAAGCTTCTGAAACCCAGCCAAGCACTCATAACGAAACAGCTCTATCCCAACAAAAGTTTCTTGCACCACTGACTGGACAGATATCTATTTACATTTCAAAGCAGAGTGTCTGTCAATCAATGAAGGGGGAGTAGATGCTGACCATTTTTTCTACCTTTAGAAGTAGGGCTTGTTTAAAAAAACAACCGCCAGGTCTATAAGTCCAATTAAATCAGAGCACAAAAACATAACAGCAGAGGAAATTTTATCACATTTATAAAATACATTATGGTACTTTCTAGATTGGAAAAGCACTGAATTGCAGGTGAACAATTACAGCATGCTGGTCAATGTAAGGGTCAACTTGCATTTGCAGGACAGATTCCTATGATGAATCACTGCACTAAAAATATGCCTACATTATAACAAAGCACCTACTACTGACATTTGAAGGTGTCAAATCATTTTACACTTACCTTTCTAGAATGTTCCTGACTCCTCAGAAGGCTTTCCATTTTCTTTACAAACTCTCAAACCTGGTGTGCTTTTAATGGGCTTGCAAAACCTCGCACCACCAGACGAAAGTGGTGTGCAGGAGAAAATCCAACTTTTGTCCCTCATTTAAAAATGGGAATCCGACATCAGTGGGTGGGCGTGCGCTTTGCACACTAGGAATTCCCGATATGTAAAAAGACCAGAGGAAAATAGAGTGGGGTCAGGGATGCCAAGGAAAATCGAGTCTTCTCCAAAAAAAAATTCAAAGCGTGGGCATTCCTGCACCAAAACGTGCCGCTGCACCCAGGTGAAAAGTCAGCCCCGTCTCTGTTAACCCGGTTCTGAACTTGCATGTGTCCACAGGGCGGCAACAGTGCTGGCATATGCCCACCGAGCTCTTCCGCCACTGAATGTGCCACACTGGGGTCAAGGGGAGATCCCCGATCGGAACGGCAAATGCAACCCCTGCTGTGATAGGAGAATGTCTTAGCTGCTCGTCAGTATAGGAAAGCCAAAATTATGTGGCAAGGATATGCTGCAGGGCACCAACCTTCCCCACAAAGAAAGATGAGTCCTCCAAGGAATACATGAAGTAAAATAGACTTTTCTTTCCAGTTCCTACAAACTAATTTCAGGTGAGTCCCATTCATGTGCCTACAAATGGTTACATGCATCCTTCCAGCTAAAGGAGCAGCTTCTACTCTTCTCCCAGGCCTGGGCTGTGGAAATTTTCATCCTGGAAGCCCCTTCCTCTTGCCCTTTGACACAGGGGAGATCTCTCCCCAAGCATGGCCTGTGGAAACCAGGCACAGAGAGGTGGATCCTGCTTCTCTGGATTCTGTACGATATCACAGACCTTTCATTGCACCCAAGTGAAGCAAGCAGGAAAGACCACAAGTTTTTAGAATCAGTGCGTGCCTCATTCATTTTATGTCATCCTTTATGTCTCCATCACTCAGAGTCTCTCCATGTCTCTATTTCTCCCTCATTGGTCTGCATCTCTCACTCTTCCTTCTGACTCAGACAACGGGTGTGACACAATCTCTCTGCTGTATTTAGTAAATCCTCACTCACTTTCCACCACCCCTGGAATCATGTTCACCTCAGTGGGCAATATCATTCCTCCTGGTTTCTCATGAGTGATTGGCCCTGTAATCTTGCAGTTCCAGGTCAGTGTGATCAGCCAGCTTGATTGCTTTTCTACTGTTGGGCTTTTCCAAATCTAAAGTGCAGCCTCCCACCCATGACATAGGATCTGTGGCAGAACATCCCAGATGAAGCTTTTGATAACAGAAACAGAAAACAACTATAGGGGTGTTTGTCCGTATTTTATTTAAAACCCGTCTGGTTCACTAATATACTATAGGGAAGGAAATCTGCCATCCTTACCTGGTCTGGCCTACATGTGATTCCAGAGCTACAGCAATGTGGTTGACTCTTAAAAGCCCTCTAATCAAGGGCAGTTAAGGATGGTCAATGAATGCTGGTTAGTCAGCGATGCCTACACTCATGAATGAATAATAATAAAAAAAACTTAAATTTAAAAAAAATTAGTGAGAGCTTCATGTTGAAGTGACCTCTCAGTTACTTACCCTTTATTGCAGACTGCTGCTCTTCTCAAGCTGGAAGGCCTCTGATTGGCCCTCCCGCTTCAAGAGCCCATCTGCCATTCTTAATTGGACAGGAAACCTGGTTCTAAACAGTTACATATTCAGCAAAAAGACATTTAAAATTAGAACCATATGAGCTGTCAAACATGGATTGTTTTCTTAATCTCTTCCTAGCAGACTCCCTCTGCTGGTACATGTGTGAATGGTAGCCTTAAGTGGACAAAATACACAATGCAATTTTTAGTACACTACATACCAATCACACTCTCTCTTGCCCTCTGTTTTCCTGATGCCCATAGTCATCTGTGACTTTAGCTCAAGTCCAAAATTTCCTTCTTGTGACTTCAAATATCAAAAGTACAATTGCAATTTTTAAAATATGTTTTTCTTTCTGACAAACTGCAAATGCTCAAAGCAAAAGAGAAGTAGCTGCCCAAGCCTAGTCATAGGTAAGCTAACTGCAAAGCACAAAACTGCTCTGACTCACAAATCACAAATTTCATTCTGCATCTAACCCATGCTGTATCTGAGCTCAGAGTGCTTGGTGGAGTGGCATAGCAGGTGCTTTGCATTGTACCTAACCCATGCTGCATCTGATGCGGGAGTGCTGAATGGGTGTCTATGGAGGGAGGTTCTAACCCCACAGGATCAAGTACTTAAAAATGGGAAACCCAACCCCAAATCCTCCATGAATGCGCCTACCTCCAGGTTAACTGGGCAGTGTTGGGAGTCAGACGAATAACATGCTGTTGAGAGGCCGGTCAGGAATTATAATATTTAAATGAGGCTGCAGGCCAGGCTTCCCAGGGCTCTGGAACCCGGGGCACAATTTTCCAGCCCTACTGAGGTGGGGAAAGCAGGCGAAAGGGCTTGAAAATGCCCAGTGCCAGCGGGTACGCTGGTTTTCCCACCCCATTCCTGCTGCCGACTATTTCTTGCTGAGGTGAGGACCTCCTGAACCCATGGTCTGGGCACCCAATTCGGCTCATTAGGAACCTTTTTAAGGGCAAGTTAAAGGAGGCTGACTGGGATTTTCCAGTTGGTCTCAGCTTTCCCGACGTGAAACTAGCAGCAGTTTAACTGGGCGCCCAGCAGCAGGATGAGGGGCCAGTGCTCCAGAGCAGCCTTGAGGCCCTTCCTACTTGTCAGGGTGTAGGTGCAGCCAAAGGACATCCTACAGAGGGATATCCCCCCCAAAAGTGGTGGCCTTTTTCTGTTCTTCATTTAAATTTTTTAAAAGTTAGTGAGAGGGCACCTTCATGTTGAAGCACCCTCTCAGTTACTTTCCATTTATTACAGACTGCTGCACTTCTCAAGCTGGGAGGTTCTGATTGGCCCATCAGCTTCAAGAGCCAGCCTGCCTTTCTTAATCGGTCAGGAAACCTGTCTCCATGGCAATTAATCGGACGCCTCTGTAAAAGACCCAAAGAGTGTCTGCTTCCCCCCAGGGGAAGTTTGGCCCCCAGAAACAGTCCTGGCTCCAGTTTCTCACACCCAACATGAATATTCAGGCCCCAGAAGCTGACAGGAGAGGGAGACTGCTGCATCCAGCAGATAAGTGTTTTTTCCAGCACTGCTCGTGGGTCAGGAATGCATCCCCTCTTTCCACCAAGCTTACATGCTGTGATCCCTCCCCCCTACCCATGATATGATACTGACCCATGACCTCGTGCTCCTTCCATAAGAAATAGGAGCAGGAGTAGGCCATTCAGTCCCTCAAGCTTGCCCCGCCATTCAATAAGATCATGGTTGATCTGCCCATGGCCTCAACTCCTATTTCGTGCCAGCTTCTCATAGCCCTCAACTCCCCGATATTTCAAAAAGCTATCTACCTCCTCTTTAAATACTTGCAATGATCTAGCCTCCACAATTCTTTGGGGTGGAGAATTCCAGACATTCACTACCCACTGAGAGAAGATCTTACTTTTATATGAATATTCCTTTATTCTGTAACTAGGTCCCCTAGTTTGAGGTTCCCCCACTAGTGGAAACATCTTCTCAACATCTACTCTGTCAAATCCCCTCAGAATCTTGTACATTTCAATAAGATCACCCCTCATTATTCTAAACTCTAATGAATAAAGGCTGGCTCTTGAAGTTTAGCCATTCTTGATAAGTCAACCCCTTCATCCCAGGAAACAGTGTAGTGAATCTCTTTTGAACTGCCTCCAATGCCAATATATCCTTTCTTAAATATGGGGACCAAAACTGTACTCCAGGTACAGGCAGCCTCACCAATACCCTGTACAGTTGAAACAAGACTTCCCTATTTTTAAACTCAACCCCCTAGCAATACAGGCCAAAGTTCCATTTGCCTTCTTAATTACTAGCTGTACCTGCATGCTAACCTTTTGTATTTCATGTACAAAAGCCCAGATCCCTCTGTGCTGCACTTTTTTGGAGTCTCTCTCCATTTAAATAATAGCCTGTCTTTTGATTCTTCCTACCAAAGTGCATGACCTCACACTTTCCTACATTAAGCTCTACCCACCAAGTTTTCGCCCACTCACTCAACCTTTCTATATCCCCTTGCAGATTCCCTATGTCTTCATCACAACATGCCCTCCCACCTATTTTTGTATCATCAGAAAATCTGGATACATTACACTCTGCCCCTCTCCTCCAAGTCATTAATATAGACAATAAATAATTGAGGCCCTAGGGCTAATCCTTGTGACACTCCACTAGTTAACCAGGACAGGCCTTCCCGCCCATCAGCCAGGCAGCTTGTTATTCTGGCCAACTGCTAGGCAGGAAATAGAGGAATAAAAATCCAAATGAGATCCCACCATTACATTCAGCAGAGCTTCAGGGATCCCCCAGTTCTTAAAAAAGGTGCCCCACCACTCTCTCCCCGCCAATCTCTCCCCACCTCCCCTATAAATATTGAGGCCTGGGTCTAAACCACATTGTACTTGACCAAAAAAAAACACTGAAATCCACAGCATCAACCCCACCCCACCCCCACTTATTGACTCGAACATAAGCAGCTTTTCTGGCACAAATGATCAAATTTTACAAAGAGTAAATCTGCCCATTGTGCCTGTGCTCAGAAACATGCCTTCACTATTCACAACCTACATTTATATAGCACCTTTAACATAGTAAAACATCCCATGGCATTTTCGTGCGGCAAACCAAAAGACTAGCCAAAGAGGTAAAGTATTCATTTTATTCCATATTCTAGCCTCGAGATGACTTGCCACTGCTGATGTTAGGCTGACTGGTCTTCAGCTACCTGTCCCTTTGAACAGAAGCGTCATATTTGCAACTTGGCAGTCTGAAGGTACACTGAGAATAGGAAGCAAATAATATCACCAAGTGTCGTCTACAGCCACCACCAAGAACGTTATACAGGAAGTGACTGCCTGCATGCTGGGAAGAGTTCAACCCATCAAAAAGTATTCCAAGTGACAGGAATAGAAAGAATGAGGAAATTTTCTTTGGAGCAAAGAGACTGCAAATTGATCTGATTCAAACTTTTTAAGATTATGAAAAGGATGGATAAAAGCAAACCAGGCAAATTGTTGATTAAGGTGAAGGGGTCAAATCTCAGGAACCACAAGATAAAAATAAGGAAGGTATAAATAAGCGGGAAGTAAGCACAACTTTTCCACCCAAAGATTTGTGGAATAAATCATCAGTAAAAGACATTGGGCGGAATTGTCCCAGGTTTGCACGACGTGCAGTAGCGGGCGGGTAAAATGACGTTTTATCCACTGGCGTGATGGCAAGTCTTCATGCTGCATCGTCCCAAACTTGCCGCATTATTTTGCGTTCCTGGGAAACATACCGTTTCCTTGGCTCTCATTCCGTCATGCCATCATCTCGTCACTTCAGGCATCACATTTAAAGTACAGGCCGCGCTCAGTGCTTCCAGCCCAGGACTGCAGCAAAGACGACATGGCCCCAAAAGGCAAGAAGATTGCAGCCCTCAAGTGTCTTTTGGGCACTGTGGAGGCTCACTGTGATGTCCTCTACCCCCGCTCTGGCTGCAGGAGGGGCAGCTCCATTACCACTCCAGCTTGGTAGGCGATGGCAGTGGTGATCAGTGCCAATGCTGCACAGAAGAGGTTGGCCATCCAATGCAGATAGAGGATGAATGATCTCATCCGTGCAGCCAGGGTATGACAACCGTCTCATCGCTCTAAACTCACACACTCAAGCCTGTCACACATTCACTGGCATCTCAAGGGACAGCACTACCTATTCTCACACACACACCCTCACATGTCCATCTGGCCTCATCTCCTCTGGAGGCTGCCTCCTCAGCCCTCAACACCTTGAGGCCATTTGCACAGAACAACATGTTGCCCCCCACACACACCCTGGGATACCCTCCTCCCCCAGTATAGCTCTCGTCCTGCAGCCTCTTCCTTTGCCTGAGGTCGCTTCACCCCTTTGCTAAGCAAGAACTTGCCCTGCAGCCGTTGAAAAGCCACCCACGTATGGCTGATCTGATAGGGAGAGATCTACCCCATGAGCCCCCCCGCTAAAAGTGATGTGGTGCTGCCTGTGAAGCCTGGCGCTGATGACTGTGAGTGCTGCAAGGTTGGCAAACAAACATTGAAGTCCCGAGTGAAGTGCAGCTCGCCAGGTGCGTGCCTTATATATTCTGTTGTGAAAATCTTCAGTGTGTTCTCCCGCCGAAGTGGGTGGTCAACCCAGCGGAGGGGGATGAGTCTGGTGGGCTGGCCTTATAACAACACGTTGATGTATTACAATGAGGTTCCTGACATCTGATGGTGGGAAACGCGGCCCCCCATCGTCAGGTGGAGCGGACGATCACAAACTGGTCTCACGATGTTTTGAAACCGATTTTTGGCCTTCACGCCATATTGTCCACTCACACCACCAAACACGCCCAACGCCAGGGGGGGGCATGGAAAATCCTGGCCATTGAACCTGACAACACAGACCAGTTTAATCAGCAAATGCACAAGCTTCTGGGATTGAAGTGATTGAGAGACATGGTTGGCAGTGGGTGGGGAAGGTGGGGTAATCTCTGAAAGTAAGATGGGATTGTCTAATTGCCTTTTCTTGCTAATAAAGGTTCTTCTGTAGTTAAATGGTGCAAAAACAATGAAAAAAAGGATTAAATCTGCTTCGGAATGAATAATGAAGCAGGCTTGTCAATTATTAAAGGCGTACTTTAATTCTGTAATAACTCTTCCATGTCACAAACGCAATAGTGAGCTGAGTGACATTTAAATCAATCCCTTTCATTCGCCTTTATTGCTTCTCATTATTTTCTGCACCACGTGTTTCTGTTTAAACTGGTGGCTGGGCAGTGCTCGTCCTTCCTGCCCTGTCCATATGCTCCTTTGATCAACCATGACCCCAACCATGTCTCTTTTCACTGAAACCTGACATTCAACATCCCCATCTTCTCACCAATATGGTACCGGGTGGGGGGTGGGGGGGGGTGGGTGCGGCGATGGGTGTTGGGGGGAATGAAGGCACTGACCCTTCTTGCTAATAGGCAGTGGGGAGGATGGCAAGATCCCGGACAGGATATTGCTTTTGTACTTCATAAAAATGTATTGAGCTGAAACAGCTTAACAGGAAAATGAGGTTAACCAAAGCAGGAGATGAGATATCTCACCCCAAAGCAAATTTACGGCCATCTACAAATGCAGAACATTTCAAAATCTATCTGTAATTAATAACCAGAGTGAAGCAAATCCTCTCTCAAGGAGAGGTCCTGGGAAGTATAATGAAACTGCCCTGACCTGCGTTTCCCTTTAAGACTGGTGCAGTTAGCACAGCTTAAGTTATAGGATAATGTATTCATTGAATCTGGATGCTTTGTAATTGTACACATGGCTCTCAAGCTCAGGGTGCTCAGTGGGTCTTTGTGACAGGACATGGCACAATTGTGACCAAGCGGTAACCTGTCAGCGGGTGATGAGTGGGCAAGGTGCTCACAGGTGTGACAGCTGGAAGAAGGTGAATGCGATGCAACTCTCCCAAAAATCTTTTGGCAGAAGTTTCATCCTCGCTCCAAATTACGAACTTGTCCCAAGCATCCTTCCCTTCCTCTAGATGTGTGGCTGCATCTTTGAAAATGATGCCATGTGTCATAGGCACTGCTCCTCACACAAGCTGTAATTTGTGCTATTTTTAAATACAAAAAAACAAACTGTCAATTTATTTTATCGCCAGAGAGGGCTCATTCTGTTTGCTATTTAATTGCGAGTCACATTCCACTGCTTGCAATACAACAGGAACTGGGGACAGACTGAATGATAGATCTACTTGACTCTGCAGGCAGCCTTACATGAATTGCTCACAGTTACTGGCACCCTTGTTATTGCTTAGACAGCAGGAAAGACAGTGCTAGCCGATTGGAAGGAGGAATGGATGGAAGGAGGAATGAAGGAAGAGAGGGAGGATGAACGAAAGGGAGGGATGAGTTAAAGGGAAGAATGGATGAAAGGGAGGGATGGAACAAAGGGACTGAGGGGAGAAAAGAAAGAAGCAACAAGATAAATGATCAGATAATCTGTTTTCAGCCCACTAGAGTTTTTGACAATCCCTGTGCCCATGCCTTAAACCTTAGGTCGCCTTCTCAGCCAGATATTTCTCCAGCTTGTTTCTAAACCCCAGCTGCTTTTGCAGGGAGTGTGATCCAAACTCACTGCTCTAGGAGAAGGGACATTTTTCCATATGCAGCTAGCTGGAGGCTCTTCTTGTGTTTGGAATTCTCAGTTCTTTGCTCATCCTCAAATATCATCTTATGAGAGTTCAGAGATAATGGCCCAAATTTTGCAGTGGTAATGAAGGCAAAGCTGTTGGCATTTGTCGATATTCACCCTAGTGAAACTGGCAGTAACCCTCGGGGTCCACACAGTTAAACATGGAAATCCAAAAGCTGCTGTCATTGAATCGATGCTCCTCCATCAGATGTAATGTCACATTTCCCCACAGGCAATCTGCATCACAATCTAGATTTATAAAAACTTCCACTGTGATACCATCATAGTCTCGCTGCAAAAACCCTTGAAGCAATTACATCTTGTTGAATAAAATGTAACTGTGGTTTTTCTTACAGCATACTAACATCATAATTATTGCTAAACCTCTCACTGGCGTTGAAAAGCTAATTTTATATTTGTGGAGCGTCAATTTTCTCCATTGTGCTAAAAAAATTACAGACATTTTAATTTTTTTTAAAGGTTATGATATTTTAGCTTCTGTATTAATCCAATTAGGATCATTTAATTTATATTTACATTTTTGGATAGTGAAATAAGTGCTTTTAACTTCCTGGTTTGCTGTGTGTGAATGTTTCAATGTGATTGGCTGCTTAGCCTGCTTGCTGACATCACTGCTGCTGTACGCCTGGAGATCCTCTCAAATCCGACTTGGTGCCAGATTTAAACTTCCCTCGGGAAAGGGGAAGACCCCACGACAGAGATTGCTAGATCTTTGCAGGCAGCCTTCTTCAAGGTCAGTGGCTCAGGCTGTCACTTGGCTACTGACAACAAAATTCAGCCCAACAGAAGTGGGTAACCAAAAACATTTTTTAAAAATCTAATGTCAGTGACAAAAGGTTCAAGAGCTTTGTGACTTACTTTTTAAAACTGAGCTCAATCGAGTGAGTCACTTAGGAAAGTACAAATAAACCTTCACTTTTAATAACATGCAGGACATAAGTGCCACTGCAGACAAGTAAAGCAAGTCAGGAATCAGAAACAGAACAAGCATTTCTAAATCTCTGCTGGGAGCAGGAGGCTGTTATTAGGGGTCGACAAAATAAATCATCTTTCAAAGGCTTGCCTGATCCAAGCGCAGGCAGCTGTAGTGGCTGAAGACCTTGGAAGTCACAAACTTGTCAAGCTTCCACCTTTTAGTTCTCATCTCATCTTACTACCCAACGCTTAAAAGGTGACTGTCATTTTAAAGGTTACATTTCATGTTGCAATGCTTTATCTTCTGAGTACTTTTCAAATATAGTCATAAAATGGTGAGGTGGACCGGGATGAGCCGGAGAGATACACATACTCATAGTGACACACTCATACCGACAGAGACCCAGCTCAAAGCCTTCCAGTTGTCGACAGATGGGGATATAACACAGTGGAAAATAAGAAACTAGTTCCGGAGGTTTTTGATTCAAGCATTCTGTTGCTCAGTGGGTCTGCCAAATACGTATCTCCCGAAGCTCTCCTGGTGGCTTGCTGTCTTCACCAGACCTCTGAAACACTGGGCTGGATTTTGCCTTTAGAGGTTCGGACTCTGATGACCATCCTTCATGGGACAAGTGGAATATTCTACACGTCTTACTTAATTATCCTCCAACAATAAAAAAAAAAAATTCTTCCCTGTTCAGATTCCACAATCTCTCATTTGTTTCTTTTATTGAGAAACTTGTTCCTTCACTCAAGGTAGGACTCCTCCCAGGTGGGCTAAAAAGTAGGAACGAAGATCAGGAGTAGTGATTAAGAGCAAGTTTGAGTTTTAACAGCCTGAAGTTTACAGAAGGGATGGAAGACTAAAGCAGACAAGGAGCTACAGAGTTTTGAACAAATTAGAGTAAGAGAGGTTACATTGAACGCTTGACACAACGAGGAAGCAGGAAGGAGCAAGATTGCTTCGGGTGTGAAATTTGGACCTTACACTAAAGGAGAACGAGTTCATTGACCAAAATGAAAGCAAAAAAACGCTGCAGCAGGAAACCTTTCCTCTGTCATCTACTCTAACTTGCAGCTGACACAGGCCTATAGCCTAATAGCTCATGTTAAATGTAAGTGTCTATTATTATGCTTTTATTAATAATTAGGAGATTAATATAGCAACAGTATCATTCTGCTCATGCATTCAGGCCATTACCAAACCAGGCTGAGATAGTAATGAGGCCCTCAGGGCCAGTAACAACAACAGTGCCTTAGTACGATTGCATGACAATCATTATATCAGACTGATGTGTAATTTGCTCTCCTTCATCACTGCTTGGTTCAGCTAGGTACAGCTGATCTCCTTATTTCAAGATGACAAAATTGAATTTCCTGCTGCTGTGTTGAGGACCCTCAATCCCAGGTTTCACATTCACTAAGAGCTGGAATCCCCTCCAAGACAATAGGGCCAGCCACTTTGTTCAGCAATCAAGTGGATTTTGGTTTAACTAATTGTTGAAGTTGCAGTGTCCCTCGATATCTCAGAAAACCATCAGGAACACCCAAAATATTAGCACTCAGGACGTTGAAGAGCCCAGAAATACATAATAAAAAAAATGAAGATCCCAATCCATTAGCCCTGCCATTTTAACTATACTCTGAAGTGATATATGCATTCATACTGAAATCAGATACTTACTGGTGCAGGAAATATATTATTTCAGATTTATATTGGCAAAGCTACAAAATAAGGAATTAAAGCAGAAATCTTCGTGGTGAGATGAACACCAATAATAACTTTTATGAACTCAGGGAGCCTCAGCAGCCTGAACAAGTCAGAAAATGTCTCTTTGGTCAGTATTCAAATGTATGATGTGGTGTGTTACTGAACCAGAGGGGTTGATCTTAACTCAGGATGGGAGTCATTGGAGGCAGGTGTTGGTGAAGGGGGTGGGGTGGAGGGGATGAGGCAGGCAGAAACTTGTTCCCTCCTAGGGGTTGCCGATAGGTCATTGCTTGAAGATGTAATCTCCAGCCGCAGAAGCCTACCCGCCATCCTTAACTGGAGGGTGAGCATGTGCTCTGCCCACTAATTGGCCAGCTCACCGAAAATCATGTCGAGTGATTATTCTTGACATTTGGGGGAGGGGGTCGGGACACATCTTTGACCCTGGTATCAGGGTCCCAACCCCTAATTGTAAAACCTGGCCCATTGTTTCAGGCATCTCACTCAATGGCAGGCACCTTAGAGTACAACTGCACTACTCCCCTGCCTCCCCCCTCTCCATCAGCTTTCAAGAATACTCATCTCCTGCCTCATTCTCCAATATTTTCAGCCTACAAAGTGGCTGCAGTTGATGACCGGGATACAAAAGCCATGCAGACTGAAAGAAAGGGTGGAACTGTCAAATGAGGAATTAGAGTCAAGGCTGAATTGCAATTACAAAGAGCGGAGTGCCAGGTGCTGATTTCAAGATCTTCCATAGCCGAACCCATTTCTTAAAACTGCGATCAACAGTAATTGGAGCCAAACCAATTTATCCTCCACTTCCATATTCAGTCCTCTAATTATCATCGATTGCTACCTTATGTTGCCCCAGTTGTACCAGTCATACTATTGATGCCCTGAGAGCTACCTGGTTGGATTCAAATCCTACTTACTTGGAGGCCAGATGATATGATCCTCTCCGCTCTGCTATCGATGGCATCTGTACTTGCAGTCAGCTTCCATAGCAGATGGTATGACTTATCTTAGCTTCTCTTGTCAAACTGCCTCTGTTCAAAGCATTCCTGGCTTACTACACACAACTATCATAGTGTCACAGATGTGGTTGGCAGGCTTCTCCAGTCAAACCACCATTGGCAACAGTGCTGCGGCACGTCCCCAGTATTCCATAGTCATCCTTCATTTCAGTGCAGGATCTCTGATTTGTGGACCCTGAGCCAAGGCCAACAATTTCTGACCCTCTGGTCAACAAAAACAGCTTTCTCATGTTCTAAGCATGAATATGTGCACTCCACTCAGACTTGCTAACTACCCCTACCAGGTGAGTGTTCCTGGGCCACTTGGAGGTGCAAGTGATTGGCAGGCGATGTGGGCAAGGGTTGGATAACAAGGAAACAAAGGAAGCAGGTGCCTCTTATTGTTCTTCAGCTGTTTGTTAATGTGACACAATTGGAAGGGAACAAGAAGGTATACGTGGGTAGGTAAATGGTATAATTGCCTTCTAATCAATTTCAATTCACAGCTGATTGTTGCTCTTCTGGTTCATTGTGTAGGAGTTAGAACAACAATTTTACTTAAAAATAGTAAAATTAAGCATATCCTGCACTCTTCATAGCTCTCAAAAGTGAATGACCTCCAGTTAACCCTAAATTGCAGGCAAACAGCATACATCCTTTAATGTCCTAGCTCAAAAATTGTCCTTTCCTTTTCATACCTTGCTTGCCAAATTAACATTGTGTGTGTTATGGATCCATTAAGAACCAGCTGAAACCTCCTGAAACTCATGTCACAAAGAACAATTAACGCAGGAGGAGGCTGTCATCATTGCATCACTCTAAACTTCATTCAAGTATAAACTTAGAGGGGAAAGAAGCATATGTAACTCATTGCATTATCCAGGCTCAATCTCCCTCAGATAACTAAAAATGGTTTGATAATGCAGCGTATGTAAATAAACTCTGGGAGACTAGCTTTGAAGGCTGGATATAGGTTTAGTGCACTAGATTTGAGAACACTATCAAATTTAATGTCAAATTCATTCCAAGTTGGAACTTTTGATGTAAGATTGTAATTGAGCGCCTTGAGTACCCTTGAACGCAAAGATGATGTTAATATTTTCAGGTAGGGACTCACCAAACAGACTTGATTTAATTAAATATGGTGAGGCGATTAGAGCTTTGCATCTTAAGGTCCTCCATCCATATTTTGGTTTATTACACTAGATACTCTTCCAGGTTCAATGTCACCAGCCATCTCCGGAAGTGGACCTTTTGGCCACTAGAATCGGGCGAGTACCCTTCTCTATTGAAAATCTAGGCAAATTATAGTATGGCCCTGCAATTGTGACACAGAACATTTACTATGTGTATCAGCTACAGGAACATGTCACCTGAAAGGCAAACTGGATAAATATTCTTAGGGACTCAAAGCCTGTGTCTTGACCTCAGAAGCTGCCCTTATGAAGTATACAAATGAGCAGCCCACAATGAAATATACCCTACAATATATAAAACCACAAAGACATTGTTTTTCTCTCTCTAAACATGGATATTTAAGCAGAAGGCCACTTACCATGAATTCTCTGTAACCTCCCTCCCTCTGGTTAGTTTGGCACCAGCATTAGGCACATAGTCTCACAGCTGCTGACTGAGAGTTTCAAGCACTCTGACTGACTCCAAACATCTTGTGGGCTGTCAATATAATTCTCAGAGATGAATTCTCTGCCTACCAAGCTGTCAGTCTCAGATGGCGAGAGGGCACTGCCCTCATCTCAAATGTCTTAGCAACAACATAACTGCTACTCCAAGTTGAGGCCCAATCTTTGGGCTGTGAATGCAAGCTTGATAACACTCTCTGCAGATCCCGAAACAAAGACAGCAGCTGATACACCTCTCATGATTTAATTAAATGAAGTGGCCATTCATCAATATCGAAGGATAGTGAACTTTCCTAAGATGCTTATTATGGATTGCAGCGGTTGGCAGTGCTGTAGTTGTTATGTCACTGGACTCGTATTCCAGAGATCCAGGCTAATGCTCTGGGGATAAAAACAAAATACTGCGGATGCTGGAAATCTGAAACAAAAACAGGAAACGCTGGAAAAATTCAGCTGGTCTGGCACCATCTGTAGAGAGAAAAACAGAGTTAATGTTTCGAGTCCGTTTGACATCTTCAGAGCTAAAGAGAAGTAAAAATGTGATGAAATTTATACTGTTTAAGGGGAGGGGTGGGGTGGAGCAGGTGAAGCTGGATAGAAGGCTAGCAATAGGTGGGGGCTAAGGAGAGGTTGACAAAGATGTCATGGACCAAAGGACAAAGGGGTGTTAATGATAGTGGTACTGGCTAAAGGAGGTGCTGATGGTGGCATTAAGGTCAGAAAGCAGAATGTGATAATAGCAGGGCAAGAGTAAGTGGTCTGGAAAGAACAACATGAACCAGTGACAGTTGGCCCTAGTGGGGCTGGGGTTGGGGAGGGGATGGTGGTGGGAAAAAAGATCAAAAATAGGATAAAAGATGGGGATAAAACAATGTATAAAAATGAAAATAAATAAAAATCAAAATGTGGATAAAAAAATAAAAATTAAAAAATAAAAATGCATATTGAAAAAAGGGGATAAAAAAGGGGTGAGGATGGAGGAGAGAGTTCAAGGTCTGAAGTTGTTGAACTCAATGTTAAGTCCGGAAGGCTGTTAAGAGCCTAGTCGGAAGATGAGGTGCTGTTCCTCCAGTTTGTGTCGAGCTTCACTGGAACAACGCAGCAGGCCAAGGACGGACATGTGGGCATGAGAGCAGGGTGGTGTGTTGAAATGGCAAGCGACAGGGGGGTCCAGGTCATGCTTGTGGACAGCCTGAGTGTGTTCCGCAAAGCGGTCACCCAGTCTGCGTTTGGTCTCTCCCTCTTTACCATCCAAGGGCACAATAACTCCATTCAAATGAAGCAGCGCTTCACTTGCACCTCTTTCAATTTAGTCTACTGTATTCGCTACTCTCAATGGGGTCTCCTCTACATTGGAGAGACCAAACGCAGACTGGGTGACCGCTTTGTGGAACGCCTTCAGTCTGTCCACAAGCATGACCCAGACCTCCCTGTCGCTTGCTATTTCAACACACCACCCTGCTCTCATGCCCACATGTCCGTCCTTGGCCTGTTGCAATGTTCCAGTGAAGCTCAACGCAAACTGGAGGAACAGCACCTCACCTTCCGACTAGGCACTTTACAGCCTTCTGGACTTAACATTGAGTTCAACAACATCAGACCATGAATTCTCTCCTCCATCCACAACCCTTTTATATCCCGTTTTTTCAATGTTCATTTCTTTTTCATCCACTTATTTTTATTTATTTTCATTTTTATTCATTGTTTTATCCCCACCTTTTATCCTATTTCAACCTTTTTTCCCACCACCTCCCCTCCCCCCACCTCACGCCCCCACTAGGGCCATCTGTCATTGATCACCTTGTTCTTTCCAAAGTGCTTATCACATTCTGCTTTCTGACCTTAATGCCACCATCAGCACCTCCTTTAGCCAGTACCACTATCATCAACACCCCTTTGTCCTTTTGTTCATGACATCTTTGTCAATCTCTCCTTAGCCCCCACCTATCGCTGGCCTTCTATCCAGCTTCACCAGCTCCACCCCCTTAAACAGTATATATTTCATCACATTTTTACATCTCTTTAGTTCTGAAGAAGAATCATACGGACTTGAAACACTAACTCTGTTTTTCTCTCCACAGATGCTGTTAGACCTGCTGAGTTTTTCCAGCATTTTCTGTTTTTGTTAATGCTCTGGGGACATGGGTTTGAATCACAGCACAGCAGCTGGTGGAATTTAAATTCGGTTAACAAATCTGGAATGAAAAAGCTATTCTTGGCAATAGTGCCATGAAACCATTCAGGATGTTGTAAAAACCCATCCGGTTCATTAATGCCCGTTAGGGAAAGAAATCTGCCATCCTTACTCGGTTTGGCTTACATGTGACTCCAGACCCACGGTAATGTGGTTGACTCTTAATGCTCTCCAAAGTGGCCTAGCAAACCGCTACAAAGCCTACAAAAAGGAATGAAACTAGGTACCGGAAGCAACAACAGCAAACCCAGCCTTGTCAACCCTGCAAAGTCCTCCTTACTAACATCTGGGGACTTGTGCCAAAATTGCGAGAGCTGTCTCACAGACTAGTCAAGCAACAGCCTGATATAGTCATACTCATGGAATTATACCTTATAGATAATGTCATCATCACCATCCTTAGGTTTGTCCTATCCCATCGGCAGGACAGATCCAGCAGAGGTGATGGCACAGTGGTATACAATCAGGATGGAGTTGCCCTGGAAGTCCTCAATATCGACTCCAGCTCCCATGAAGTCTCATGGCATCAGGTCAAACATGGGTAAGGAAACCTCGTACTGATTATCATTACCGCCCTCCCTCAGCTGATGAATCAGTGGTCCTCCATGTTGAACATCACTTGGAGGAAGCACTGAGGGTGGCAAGGGCACAGAATATAATCTTGGTGGGGGACTTCATTGTCCAGCATTCAAGACTGGCTCGATAGCACCACCACAGACTGTGCTGGCCAAGTCCTTAAGGACAGAGCTGCTAGACTGGGTCTGCGGCAAGTGGTGAGGAAACAAACAAGAGGGAAAAGCATACTTCACCTCATCCTCACCAACCTGCCTACCGCAAATGCATCTGTCCATGACAATATTGGTAAGAGTGAGCACAGCACAGTCCATGTGGAGACAAAGTCCTGTCTTCACACTGAGGATGCCTGCCATCATGTTGTGTGGCACTACCATGGTGTTAAATGGGATAGATTTCAAACAGATCTAGCAACACAAGACTGGGCAACCATTAGGTGCTGTGGGTCATCAGCAGCAGCAGAATTGTACTCAACCACAATCTGTAATCTCTTGGCCCAGCATGTCCCCCACTCTACCAGTAGCACCAAGCCAGGGAATAAACCCTGGTTCAATGAAGAGTGCAGGAGGGCATGCCATGAGCAGCACCAGGCATATCTAAAAATTAGGTGTCAACCTTGTGAAGCTATTACACAGGACTACTTGCGTGCCAAACAGCATAAGCAGCAAGTGATAGACAGAGCAAAGCAATTCCACAACCAATGGCACAGATCTAAGGGAACAGCAGTCTTGTCACATTAAGTTGTGAATGGTGGTGGACAAATAAGCAATTCATTGGAGGAGCAGGCTCCACAAATATCCTCATCCTCAATGATGGGGGAGCCCAGCACATCAGTGCAAAAGATAAGGCTTCAGCATTTTCTACAATCTTCAGCCAGAATTGCTGAGTGGATGATCCATCTCGGCCTTCTCCAGAGATCCCCAGCATCACAGATGCCAGTCTTCAGCCAATTCAATTCACTCCATGTGATATCAAGAAACGGCAGAAGGCGCTGGATACTGCAGAGGCTTTGGGCCCTGACAACATTTCAGCAATAGTACTGAAGACTTATTCTACAGGACTTGCCATGCCCCTCGTCAAACTGTTCTAGTACAGCTAAAATACCGGCATCTAACCAGCAATGTGAAAAATGGCCTAGGTATGTCCTGTACACAGAAAGCAGGACAAATCCAATCCAGCCTATTGCCACCCCATCAGTCAACTCTCAATCATCAGTAAAGTCATGGAAGGGGTTATCAGCAGTGCTATCAAGCAGCACTTGCTTAGCAATAACCTGCTCACTGATGCCCAGTTTGGGTTACCCAAGGGCCACTCAGACCTGGCCTCAGTACAGCCTGGGTTTAAACATGGCCAAAAGAGGTGAGGTGAGAGTAACTACCCTTGACATCAAGGCAGCAATTGACCACATTTGGCATCAAGGAGTCCTAGCAAAAGTGGAGTCAGTAGGAATCAGGGAAAAAACTCCCTGCTGGTTGGAGTCATACCTAGCAAAAAGGAAGGTGGTTGTGGTTGTTGGAGGTCAATCATCTCAGTTCCAGGACATCACTGCAGGAGTTCCTCAGGGTTGTGTCCTAGCCCCAACCATCTCTAGCTGCTTCATCAATGACCTTCCTTCCATCATAAGGTCAGAACTGGGGATGTTCGCTGATGATTGCACAATGTTCTGCACTATTCAGATACTGAAGCTATCCATGTCCAAATGCAGCAAGACCTGGACAATGTCCAGCTTGGGCTGACAAGTCGCAAGTAATATTTGTGCCACACAAGTGTCCTTGGCATTCAATGGCATTACTAGTGCCCACTATCAACATCCTGGGGGTTACCATTGACCAGAAACTGAACTGGACCAGCTATATAAATACTGTGGCTACAAGAGCAGGTCAGAAGCTGGGAATTTCTGTAGAGATTAACTCACCCCGTGACTCCGCAAAGCCTTTCCACCATCTACAAGGCACAAGTCAAGAGTGTGATGGCATACTCTCCACTTGCTTGGATGAGTGCAGCTCCAACAACACACAAAAAGCTTGGCACCATCCAGGACAAAGCAGCCCATTTGATTGGCACCCCATCCACAAACTTTCACTCCCTCCACCACTGATGCACAGTGGCAGCAGTTTGTACCATCTACAAAATGCAGTGCAGGAACTTACCAAGGTTCCTTAAACAGCACCTTCCAAACCTATGACTGCCAGCATCTAAAAGGACAAGGGCAGCAGACACATGGAAACACCACCACCTGGAAGTTCCCCTCCAAGCCACTCACCATACTGACTTGTTGGGTCAAAGTCCTGGAGCTCTCTCCTTAACAGCACTGTGGGTGTACCTACACCAGCATTCCTGACAATAATGTGTGAACCTGATGAAGCTACAAGAAAGGACTACTTGCATGCCAAACAACAAAAGCAACATGTGATAGAGCTAAATGATCCCACAACCAACAGATCAGATCTAAACTCTGCAGTCCTGCCACATCCAGTCATGAATGTGGGGTTCAGTTAAACCACTAACTAGAGGAGGTGGCTCCACAAATATCCCCATCCTCAATGATGGGGGAGTCCAAAACAGTCATGGGCTGGTGCATCTGCGACAGGTAGATTGGTGAAGAAGAGCTCAAGTATGTTTTTCGCTCTTGTTGATTCCCTTACTACCTGCCGAAGACCAAATCTAGCAGTTATGTCCTTTAGGACTCAACCAGCTCAGTCGGTAGTGGTGCTACTGAGCCACTCTTGGTGATGGACGTCAAGGTCCCTCACCTAGAGTACATTCTGTGGCCTTGCCACTCACAGTGCTTCCTTCAAGAGTTGAGGGGAGGAAGGGGGCTAAACATCAGGGGGTTTCCTTGCCCTTTTTCTGACCTGATACCTTGAAATTCATGAGGTCTACACTAGCCAAGAGTTTAATCTCCATGCACACCCTATCAAGGGCTCTGTTCACCCATTTATTGTCCTTCCACGCTCCATGTACATATTACCCTATCAATGACTTGAATTTCCACAGGCCTACATTCTCTGCTCCTGCTCACCACGAGAATCATCGTGGGTGGGACTGAAAATTAACAGGCCAGCAAAAGCTTTGTCGAATTTGGACGGGAATTGCCAGTCCTGCACAATTAGTCAGGGTGACTCGGGAGTCTTTCCGAATAGCGGCTGGAACCCGATTCTGGGATTCCCAACCCCATTTCCAGGGTTTCCGATTTTCATGAATGCCTTTTAAGGGTGTGGCCTGGATTGGGTCAAAAGCCTGCACCCTGCACTCATGACCTGGCCGGCTCCATTGCAGGAATAGGCATGAACGAGTCCTCCACAATTTTCATGGAATTGAGCCAGGTTTTCAATGAGTCATAGTTCATTGCACCTCAGAGGAGTCACAAACCATAGGGGACCTTTTGAAAGCTAAGTTCAAAATGTCCTCATCATGCCTCCCATGCCAATATATGCCCCCCACCCACCCCATGGCCCCTCATGCACCCCCATGCCAAGGTATGACACCCTATCCACTTCCTCTGGCCCCTCATGCCCCCATGCGTAAGCCGCCCACAAACAGTCCTTATGCCCCACATGCCAAACTATGGCATTTCCCTGTCCATTCACCCACTATACACTATATAGAAGCAATGAACTCCAAAGTGACAATAGGATGTGTTAAAAAAAGCATTAAAACAGTCATTCATTGATAACTTTCCACTTTCTTAAATAAAACTCAATTTATTACAGGGCAATAAAAGTATCAATCATCCAAGCCCTTTAAAGTTTCAATAGCTGAAACTGTAAGTACATGGAAACTCTTAAACAGGTGTAAGTATACATTGTGAAACTGACAACAGAGGTCAGAAATCCAGAACTGTCAATCAAGCAATATTTTTTTCTGGGGCTCAAGTGTGTTAGCACTCTACTGGATGTCTGGGGTCTCAGTCAGGAATACATAATAAGGCTTGACTGAAAGCCCAGACATCTGTTAGCCTTTTGAACCACCTGACCCCCAGAGAAAAAAATCCCTGATTGATAGTTCTGGTTCTCTGATCTCTGCTGTCAATTTCACAATGTTCATTTACATAAGGTTAAGAGCTTTCAAGTGCTTACAGTTTCAGAATTTGAAATTTTAAATATTCTGGATGATTGACACTTTTATTGCCCTGTAGTAAAAAAGTTTTTTCTAAGAAAGTGAAAAGTTATCAGTGAATGACTTTTTTAAAAGCTTTTTTACACATCCTACTATCACCATAGGGTTCATTGTTTCTGTATGGTGTATAGTGGGTGAATAGGCATGGAAATGTCATTACTTGGCATGGGGTGCATGAGGGGCCATAGGGGTTGTTGTGAGGGGCCTTACATTGGCATACAAGGCATGGTGGTCGATGAGGTGTCATGGAAGGGGCATGGGGTGTGTTTGTGGGGGTGAGGAGGTTGAGAGCTGGGGACCCTTTCTGCTATTATTTTAACAGAGATGACATCCTACAGCATCAAAGCAAGCCTTTTGAACAGCTCACCTTGGCACCAAGCAGCCCCTGTAGCTGTCTCCAAATTTTTCCCGGGTTGGCTAGCCCAACTCCAGCCTACACCCACGACCCCATAACGAAGATCCCATCTTCGAGGGCCCTTTCTCCCGAGGTGGATGTGCCAAGCTGGGAACTTTCCCAGCTCTCGCTATCCTCAGAGGATGAAAATCCAGGCCAATGTCTCTATCCAGCCATTCAACCTCTTCCCACAGATTGGGTACAATTCTTGCCATCATAGACTCCAGTTCCTCTTTTAATCTCTTTCCACAATTCATGCCATGAATTTCACTCAGCAATTCAATCTTCTTCCATAGCCCATACATAATCGCACCAATCACACAGCCTACACCAGCCATTTAACCATCAGGGGAAATCATCCGCAGATAACCCCAGTTCCCATAGGCAATCACAAGAAGGTCCAAAACATCCCCATGGACCTACTCTCTCCAGTATAGACATTGGCTGCTAACTTTCTATACTACTATCATGTTAGTCCCAGGCATATTTGTGTGACTATTTGTCCGTTGTATTCCCTCAATTCCCATCCACATCAGATGTCGACTAGCAACTTATCTGAAGGAGTCCATCAATTTAGTATTGCTGGATTCTGGTCCATTGCTTTGTGGCAAAGGTGATTTTTTTTTCCTAATCAGCAGCTATATTTGTGGTTTGTGTTGTGTTGTTCAGGATTCACTGAGCATGTAACAAGCGTGCTAACTTCCACCCCATCCCAACTCTGTCAATAATAAACACTACCACCTGCAAGTTCCCCTCCAAGCCACACACCATCCTGACTTGGAACTATATCACCGTTCCTTCATTGTCACTAGATCAAAATCCTGGAACTTCCTCCCTAACAGCACTGTGGGTGTACCTGCACCACATGGACTGCAGTGGCTCAAGAAGCTACCACCATCCCAAGGGCAATTAGGGGTGGGCAATAAATGTTGACCTAGCCAGCGACACCCACATTCTGTGAATGGATAACTGGGAAAAAAAAAACCTCCTTAATGTGAGGAAAATACAGTCAAGAATTTGGAAGTGCTGCATAATTTTAACTAGATCTTTCAGTGATTGTTCTGTGGCAGGTAAGCAGCTGAAAGGTTTTCACATGAACATGATTGGTTTACAGAAAACCTTTAAATACAGGTATTCAGAGAAACTCAACTATGGGGACACTGATTTTGAGACATCCTGTTTGAATCACACCTTGGGTGATGGTTCCTCAACAGTTAAGGGTATAAAACGGGATAAGAACCAAAAAAGAACAAACAAACGAGAGAACTAAATCTTAGAGTTCGGCTGACACCAGCGTTTTAGAAAGGTCAGTTTAGTAACAAGAAAAATAAATGTCAGCCAAAATTGAGTTCCAGAAATCAAATCTCCAATGTCAACAGGGAGTAAATTGAAGTATTTTGGTTACTGAGAATGAAAAGCATTACTCAAATGTGAGACAAATTCGAATCAAGAGGCGGGAGGGAATAAATTTCCACTAGCACACATTCAAACTCATGGCGAAGATGCAATTTGGGGGAAAGGAAACCATTCACTGGCAGGTATGTGACTCTATTACAATTAATGGGGACTATGGCAATGATGACTAATGTTATGGATCGTGATGGGAGGACTGCGCAGGCAATTCTCACCCACTTCTCCATAGTTTGTAACAATAGTTTAAATGTTTAATTCACCCACAAAACTGGCCAATAGCTTACCTTTGATACTGTTATTACCAAACTAAAAAAGACTCTAACCAGGCTTCTTTCAGTAAACACAAAATAAAATATTCAATTATTATAAAATAAACTAATTTTTAAAAACAAGTTAATAAACTGGTTAACATACAAGCTGTAGTTTAGAAGTGTAATGATTTCCCCTTTATAAAAAAAACAGATATTTAACCTCCCCATACACTCACACACAAACACAAAGCAGGACAAATCAAACATTGTCTTCTGCAGGGGCTGAAGGATGGGACAGTATCTTTCAAAAGGATAAAATTCAAAGAAGTCTGAATGCTGTTGTTCAAACAGAATTCAGGTCACAATAGATCTGGAAGTTCTTTCAGACAGGTTTGTTGGTGAAATTTTTCTTGACGACTCTGACTTATCATAACTTTGCAGGCTTTCAAAAAAACACAGATGAGTTATTCCGATGAGACGTTTCTGAGGAGAGTTTAACTCACGAGACAGTCAATTCTTGCAGCCTGCTTGTAAAGTACCCACACGCATTCTGAAAGTTTTTAAGATTAAATGCTCAAAGACTACTTCTCTTAGGCCAAGTGTTTTAAACCAGTCAGCAAGAGTCTTTAGCCTGGCAACAGCAGTTCTTTGTTAACTTGGGTATACAAAGTATCTCTTCCCTCTCCAGGCGTTCTCTGCTGGACATCTATCTTGACCCCTGGTTTCTTGAAGAATGGCAGATTCACAGCCCTGAATTAATATTGCAAACCTTTAAAAATAACTCGGGAGGAAGAATGTCCAAAATTCCATGTCCATCAAATTTTCCAAAAGCGGCTTCCTCACGCCAAGCAGAAGTTGGCATTGCTTAATTTTGTGTATCGCTTATTCAAAAAATGTTTAAAAAACAACAGGGAAATCTTTTCAGTAAATGAATGATGAGTCCTGAAACTGATCCTCTGGAGAATACCTGCATCTGATTATGTCTGTAAAGAGTGTGAACGCACAATGAGCATTGCACCTTACCCTGCCACAGGCAGATCTTGCATTTTGGGTCCGGGCCCTGTCACTGGGGTCAAATGTGGGTCAGGACCCCACACTGTGTCATAAGAAATGATCTGGCACAGATTTTGCCTTGAGTGGTCAATTAATGGCCAGAGGGTACTGCACTCACCAACCGAGTCAAGATGGTGGGTGGACTCTCATAGCCGGAGGGCCAATAGGAGGCCCTTTAGCACAGAAGGAGCTGAGACTTCTGAGCACTTTTAGAACATTTAAGAAAAATGACCACAGCTGCTGGGTTACCATTGTGGAAGCAACAGGGCAGCCAATGCCCACAAGTGCGTCCAGGGAGGGGTGCTTCAAGGGCATTTTGGAGTGCTGGTCCTTTCATTTACCACTGGGAGGCTGCCCACACCATGTGGGGGAAGGGGTGGGGGTGGCGGGGAGGGGGGTGGGGAACATGTCAACTGTGAGAAGTATTTAAAAGTTTACAGCAGTTTTAAAACGTCCCCTAATTGTTTGAAAATATTACTTTTGTGGCAGCCTTCTGTCTCTTGGGATGATGGTTTATGTCCTGGTGGTGAACTCTGTGTTAAGCATCACTTGGTGTGGCTCAGGAGCTCCACTCTGGCATTGCAGTCTCTGCCGCGTTTGCTGCAGAAGGAGACAGTGGGCTGAACAGGGTGCCCAATTCGCTGGCCTCTATTTTCTCTGGGCCCTCTTCTCAGCCAGCTCGGCTTTTTGCTTCTGCTCGCCTCTTCCAATGCCCCTTCCAAACAGTCAGCCTCCAGAGGTCATGGCTGTCAGCGACTGTCTCCCAGTTGTCAGCGTCAACTGTTAGGAAATGTTAGAAATCATTTAAAAAAAATACTATCTCCTGGCAACGCAAGATGGTCACACAAGATGGCCGCCAATACCCGCCTGTTCATGCGCACCTGTCCGCACATGTGCAGAAACCAACAACGTCATTCACAGCAGTCACGGTGCCGGTAAGATCTTATTCTCGCCCATCGGCGGCCAGGCAGCTGGACCCTAGCCTCCCGGCAGCTTCCAGGGATCAGCGTGGTGTTAGGAACAATGCATAACTTCAAGTTTAATTTATATTTGTACGTTAAGAAAGGTGGAACATGGTTTCAGTTCCGCTTAGTTTATTTTGATGAGCTTGGTGCCGGAAAGTCTGGAGGGCCTCCTAGCAAAAAAAGACCAGGGCCAGAATCTTCTGTCGGCTTGTGGGGGGGCGGGGCCCACTCGCCAACACGTAAACCGATGCACGGTGGCGTTGGGCGTGCGTCCCGATGTCAACGCGCATCATTCCGATTGTCAGTTCTGTGGGCACGCACCAGAGTTGGCTGTGTGCCCACCGAACTGTCAAAGGCCTATTAAGGCCATCTGAATGTCAATTGAAAAACTTAACAGAGCTGCCTGTCCAAGGTTGGCAGGGGGGTGGGGGGGGCAGGCGAAGAGCCCAAGCGGCCTTTGCATTTATCATAAAACCTCATCCACGGGCGGGATGAGGTTTCATGAGGTGTGTATAAATTGCAAGAAAGTTTTCATTAAAGTCCATTGACATGTCCCAGCTCATGTGACACTGTCACGTGAGGGGACATGTCTTAAATTTTTTTTTTCATTAAAATTTTTAAAAATCAAATTGAGGCAGCTCTCTGCCTCCCGGAGATTTCTGCACTCTTTCACACGCAAGTACGAAAGAGCGCAGGCCCGACTCAACCTACTCAGCAGCACCTCCGGGTGTGCATCACGCAGGGCGGGCATTAATTGGCTGTGCCCAGCCAATTGTGGGCACTGATCGGCTACGCACCCAGTCCCGCCCAACCTCCCCGATGGGGAGAAAATTCTCCCCCAGGTTTTCTGGATTTGTTTGTAGACGTTAATTTTTAATGAGGTTTTACAACTCTTGAAGGGAAGAGATGGGTTACAAAGGGATTAGTAGTTTAGTGATTTTCGGAATGAAACAAAGTGGAAAAAATTGTGCTGTTGCCTAGCTACAGGGGTCCAGTGGCACTCAGAGACACAGGGAAAGACAGAAATGGAGTTCAGAGTGTGTACGACAGAGAGGGAAGACAGGAGTTCTAATCTTTCTGATACGAAATATGCATGGCTGGTGGGGGACTGAGTTTAGGAAACTCGTATTTGCTTAGCAGTAATTGTGAGTTTAGACTGCAGTTTTGGGTGTCTCAGGGAGAGACACCAGCTGAGGGAAAAGCATCTAGTGAATGCTCATAAATCCACTGGAAGAAAGCCATTTGCAACAGGGCTAGTCAAAGCAAGAAACCCTTGAGTTAAGTTAGTGGTAAATCTTCACTGGGATTTTGCATCTGTAAGGGTTTTGCTGGGATAATGGGACAAGTGTGAGTTTGAATCATTTTCTGGTGTTTGTACTGAGACCTTTCCAACCTTTCTGTCTGGTTCATTTTTCCTTGTTTAATAAATGTTTTATTCTTTATATTAAAAGTTCATCAGCAAACTCCTGTGAACTTGTTCAATAACCTTTCTCCATGGTTTGTTAGGATCTATCAAGCCAGGTTTCACCCTGGGATCTGACTTGTTCAGTACTCGCATCAGCTGGGATTGTAACGATGGAGAGGGAGGGGAGGCTTCTGATCCATCTGGTGAGGGATACAATTCCGGATTACCACCTCCATATCCCACGTTAAGGCCTGAATTAAGGGGAAGAGGCCCTGGAGTAGGGGATTCAGAAACTGTGGGGAGATCACACCCCTACTGCCAGCCCACCAGGGGCTCAGAAACTGGGTGAATGGCTTCAGAACTGCCTCCCTGACAGACCAACTTCATTAAACAATCCTCTAACATCTAAAAGTTGGCACCCAATAGGTACTTGAAAACAAAATACTTTGACACTTTATAAAACTTTATTTTAAAAAGCACGATGAAACTGTTTGAAATTTCCTCCTTAAAAAACGACGCTGGCATCCTGCTGTGATGATTTGAGCGGCGCCATCTTTGCTCCTGGCCAACTCTGCCACTCTCAATGATGTAATGGAGTAACACAGTCGAACTGCACATCCACTTTGATGCCAGGAAATGCAGTCTAAAAATCAATTCCCTGTCAATGAGCTGAAGATTGACCTCAAGGCGTATGTCTTCAGCTTGTGACATCATTGGGAAGCATGGTTTCACCAGCAATGCGCTGCGCTAGAAGATCACACTGCTTGGCCCTTCTGCAGGAAGAACAGAAAATTTTTGTTGCGACCTACAGACAAGATGGGCACAGGTTCTTTTGTGGCATTGAGCTATAGCTTCGCCCCCTCAGAAGAAGATCAGGCCAACACAGATTATAAATTCTGATCCTTGCGGCACCTCAACAGCCTGCCAACCTGAAAATGACCTTTTCATTCCTCGGCAGGTAAGGCCGCGGGACAGCGAGGGACTGCAGCTCCTGCTGATGTTCTGCCTCTTAGTCTGGGGACCACCTCACTGCATAAATGTGACTGCAAATGGAGAATCAGATAAAAATCCATTCCAGTAGCTCTGTCCATGAATAGGACAATGTATCCTGTCCCCAGCAATCCAGATCCACATTTCACAAAGCACAGAAAAGTAATATTGTAACAAGAATGAATTTTATCTTGAATTTAAATTCTAAAATTAATTTTCAGTCAGTTTCCAACTGATTGGAGTTTATGGAACTGTAGAACAGCCTCACATTGGGGGAAGAATTGAATTAATTAAATATGAAATAAATTATCTGATTAAACTATATTAATGACAGACATGGATAGGACTCTGGGATTAATTACAAGGATATGTCAATGGCAACAATGAGTAATGGCAGCCCTTTCAAGACTGTAAAGAATTTTTAGCTGAATGAATACTTTGGGGTGAGCAAATTACAAGCCTCACACAGAAACAAACCATTATCTCATCCCAAACAGGGAGATATTCAGGGCCTAGGGTCCAGGTTACTGAACCCAAAGACCCAAAGGTAGATGGAGAAGCGAGCACATCTATAGCACCTTTCACACCCTCAGGACACCCCAAACTCCTCACGGCCAATTAAGTGCTATTGAAGCGCTGTTGTAATGCAGGAAGGGACTGCATCCAACAGGGATTCACATAGAGCAACATGACCATGATGAGGTAAGCTGTTTTAGCGATGTTGAATGAGATAAATATTGGCCAGGACCCAAAATTCACACTTTTTGCAGCTGTCTGGGGTGTGAATGAATGTTTTTTGGAACTGAAAAGTGAATGCAAACTTGAATTCAAGCTTTGAGGTTGAACCTTTCCTCTGATGGATCACCAGGAAATAGCAAATAAGAAATAAAAGATGCAGCACAGTGGGATAACGGGAGTGGATTTTAAGTGTGAAGGTACAGCCGTGGCAACAGTTGAACTGGTATCCATGAAACACAGTGATATTAACTGCGCTGCCTGAATTTTTTTCAGGGTGGTTGAGGTAAGAAGCTTAGGAGTTTGTATAAATAGAAATCAATGGTTGATATGGAAGGAAGTCCTTGATAAAATAGTCAGACCTAGGCTTTGCATGGGTCAGGACCAATGGACTTTGGAAGGACTGAGATTGATGGGCCGAATGGCCTGTTCTTGCCTTGTATCCTGAAGAAAGCCAAAGAGGCAAAGTTCAAGTACAGACAGACTCTCATCGATGGGACCAGCACTGTGAAACCCAAGTTTAACAATATTATATTAGATTCCAGATTTTGAAACGAAATCTAGTCTTGTGCAATTCCAACACCTAGGATATTGAACATTGAGACAGAACATAACTGATATTATACTAGGACACATGTGTTCTTTGCCCATATATCAAACAGCACTTAGCATGGTTGATCTCAAGGTCAAACACTTCCACTTTCCACAAACAACAAAAGTACTGCAGCAGGAAAAGCAATGTAGTCAGATGGAATAATGTAGAGTGTGCCACACACTTGGTCTGAAACTGTTCTGAAAAAGCTGAATTGATCTGAAGAAAATATTAAATATTTTGTGCCCACACACTCCTGCTCTTATACAAAGATTCATGCTCAAAGAACTTTAAAAACATCTCTAATGCGATCACCATAACATACTCCCATCTGTGAATCCAATTTTGAATTTCCTGTAATAACACTGTCACTGTGGAAACAGCTCCAGTTGTTTTAATATCACACTGTCTTCCCCCACCCTCTGACCACATGGTTCTTTTAACAGTTGCAATTTCATATTTCATTTTAAAACTTATTTCATGGTATTAGGGATGTAAACGTGCCTTGTTCAGAGACAAATGATTTCTGCTTTTCTCTATTTTCCTACATTCTGAGTTTGCCTTCCATTATATTTATGCAATGGTTATAAGATGGCACAGGTTGTGGAAGTGTGAATGTAAAAACTTTTATGATATGATGTACATGTACCTTTAAGGAAGTATTGTACATTTGACTTTGGCCATAAGTGCTATAGGCTGAGGTATGGGACAATACATCACATCCTGTCTCAGTAGCAGTGATTGACAGTAGTTTACAATATGTTCCCTTCGAGATACTTAAAGATACATGTACATCATATCACAACAACAAGGAGGAAGTGATGCTTTAGTTACGCAGAGCCTTGGTCATTCAGAATATTGAGTTCAGTTTTGGACAACAAGGGCTGAATTTTACTGGCCCTTTGGAGATGGTATTGGAGGCCGGGAAAGGGGTGGGTAAATAGGGGAAATCTTTCCCAGGATGACTCCCTGATGCCTTCTTGCCTCTGGGGGACTTTACCAGGGATGAGCTGGGGACAAAGTCCACGAAAGCAGGCAGCCAATTAGGACAACTAAGGCCCTACTTAGGGGCTATTCTCCAACGGTGACGGCAGCTTCTGGTGCCAGAGCAGCCTCTGTGGTGTGTGGAGCTGATCGTAACTCTTTGCCTGCAGTGCCTTGGTTATTGGTGGAAGTGTTTCATTGAGACCAACCGCGCCAGGTGCTTTTTGATTTTGAGCAACCAACTCCTAGGTTCAATACTGGTTGTCCAGGTCCTTGGAGGTGGCCTCTCACTGGAAGGTTGGCAGGCCACCGCAGGCTGCTTCAAAGGGCTTCATCGGGTGAAAGGTGGGGGGCGGGGGGGCGCAAGGAGCCCAGGAGCAGCCACAGGCATTCTACTGGAGGAGTTATCCTCCACTCTAAAGCCTCCCATAGTACTGTGCCTTTTATTTCAGTTGAAGAAGGAAGCCTTTGTGGGGCCTCTTTTGAAGCAACACCTAGGTCGCCCTCTCCTTCGACACCACTCTCCTCTCCCAGTGGGGCTGTTGACCGGACATTGCTGCTGCCTCTCCTATTGGGCCTCCAGCTTCCCTGCTCTGACCATCATCCTTAAATGGACAGGGCTGCCAGAGACGGCTTCCCAATTGGCCACCTCCGGGAAGATGACAACTGACATCCCACCTCGGCTACACTGGGTTCCCGATCTGGAATTGGAGGCGACACTGGGGCCACGAACTAACTGGAAAAACTTAGCCCCAAACCTCAGGAAAAGTTATATCAAACTTGCAAAGAGCACAGCACAGATTCACCAGAATGGTAAGGAGCCTTGAAGATTTAAATTATGAGCACAAGTGGCATAAACCTATTTGATTGATTTAGAAGGATAAGTGATTTAACCAGGTGTATGAAATGATACAGATATATGATAGGATAGAACTAGAGGCTGGAATCGTACAGCCCCCTGCAGCGGGTCCCCCACAGTGAGACTGGTGAGCCATTGAAGTCTCCGTTCACATCGATGGGACTGGAGGACCCGGCTGGCGTGAGGGGCTGGAAAATTCCGGCCAGAGAAACTAGTTGATCTGGTGGAGAAATAAAGGGGAAGAAATACTTCTATTTTAATTAGAGGCAGTTCATTTTGCAATGAAATGAAAAAGCATTTTTTACCTAAAAGTTAGTGGAAATTATTGGGAAGGTGTTGGTTACAGATCGGTATGTCTTCAGATTAACTGTAAGTCTCTATTAACTATTAGAACTATTTAAACATTCACAGCAAAGGGTACAAGCTAGGACTGTCTCCATGCTTAGACCTATGCACTTCTCTGCTTAATGACACACTGACTCTGAGTTTGGGTCATGTGACTTCATACATCACAGTGTGGGCGGTACTGTACTCAGTCCCACATTACCCCTATATTTGCCAGACCCTTATACTACAGAAATCTGAAAGTCCCGTGCCAAAAGGCTGTGAATCCTGAGTCAATTGAAATTTTCAGGACTGAGATCAATAGATTTTTGTTCGTTACAGGTATCAAGATGGGGGTCCTGTGGTACAGTGGCCGGCATCCCTGCCTCTGAGCCGGAAGTTCCAGGTTCGAGTCCCGCTCCAGGACTGGATGGCCAAGGAAGGTGCGTTCATAATGTGGCCAAACAGGTTAAGTATCAACCTGCAAATCCTTCCAACACACGCCAATGGCAGATGGTAAGAATGGGCAAGATTTCTGGTGAGCCATGTGATGGAAAGAATGTTGGAGCCTCTACTATCACTCAGCTCCTGACTACACCATGCATGTAAAAAGTGCATGTTGCCACAGCAACTCAGACTCCATGAATGAACTGTATCAGGAGATATAGAGTAAGGATCAAGTAAATGAAGTTTGAAGAAGGATCAGCAATGATGTAACCGAATGATGGGATCTTTCAGGCTCAAAAGTGCTGAATGTGCCTCCCCCTGTTTTACCCAAATCCCACATGCACTCTTCTTCCAGCTGTTCTTTCCTCCCAAAAGGAAAACAACCAAAATGTCCCAAGTATACAAGTATTTGAAAGTCCGTTCTGGTCCTGCAGTATCAAGAAATTGTGGAATTGCTTATAATTTACATTGTTGGAGATGTCAGGTTGGTGTGTGGTGAAAGAGATAGGATTGAAGAAACAATCTGTGATAAAACAAAATTAAAATTCAACAAATTAAGGCTGAGATGTTCCATTCCTGGTGCATCTCATTTCTAGCAAAGACCTGAAGCCTGATCTAGGACAAGTCATAGCAGTGTTTTAGCCGATCAAACTACAGATGTCGCAGGAATGCAAATGCTCGTCGGGTTTTGTTACAAATCTCGCCACATTTTTGATGAATGCCTGATGTGGTTCAGCCACTGATGAAAGCTAACATTGAAGATACAGGATGGTATCGCTACGCATTCACAGTCATGCAATTAACTATTCAAGAGACCATCCAACACTGAAATACTACAGTCCACTGCCATTTCAGAACCAAGTATTGGAGCAATTACAACACTCATTGGACACCCAATTCCACATACAAGTAAAGCACCTACAGTCACTGAAGCTCAGTGAACATAGACTGAAAAAGAGCTTCTAGCTCTGGACTCAGGAAATTCCATCAAAATCAGTGACTGTAAAGCCTTAAATGAAGTTTTGCAGAGTTTGAGTCAGTTGATATGATGAGCAATGTAAAGGAGCAACTACAACAAATATGTGGACAATAATGGAGCAAAGAATCCTCATTATAGGTTACTGTGGGCTGAGGCCCTTTAAGAATTGCTTGCAATGGAAACCCTGCCCCAAGACCAGGGCACTTGCCCAGTGTATCATGCACAGTGCATTGGATCACCTTTAAAATATTTAGAAGATCTTGTATTATCCTGTGTCAGTTCATTTAGGTGAAAATGAGAGTAACTCACCCCCTGACCCTCCAAAGCCATCTACAATGCATTATTCAGGAGTGTGATGGAATACTCACCACTTGCCTCAATGCATGCAGCTCCAACAACACTCAAGCTCAATACCATCCTGGACAAAGCAGCCCGCTTGATTGGCAATCCATCCACCAGTTTAAACTTTCACTCCTTCCAGTACTGGTACATTGTAGCTGTAGTGTATACTGTCTACAAGATCCACTGCAGCAACTCGCCAAGGTTTCTCCAAGAGAGCCTTCTAAACCCGTGACCTCTATCACCTATAACAAAAAGGGCAGCTTTATGCAGATACTGCCAGCTGCAAGTTCCCCTCTAATTCACACACCATCCTGATTTGAAAATAAATTGCCATTCCTTCACACTGTGCCAAAATCCTACCTAATAGAACTGTGGGTATACCAATTCAAGGCAGAGGCTCACTACCTCCCTCTTAAGGGCAGTCAGGAATGGGCAGTAAATGCTGGCCTTGCCAGAGACATCCACACCCTGTGAGCAAATAAAAAAACCCTCACTGTGAAGTTGATACGTACAAAGGAAACACAAGGGTGAGTTAGTGGACAAGAGAAAGTGGATATCTGTTTACAACATAATAGACAACAGTTTATATCTCAACAGAAAGGAACTTTCAACTTTGTTGTGAGCTTATCTACAAGGCAACAAAAAGGAAGATCAAGAGTCTAAAGAACAAAATCTCTAAGCAAGAAACAAAGATATCTGGGACAAACTTTGCAATGATGGATGTTATGAATCAGCTCAAACAAGGAACAGGAGTTCATTCAGTGCGGGGCTCACCAAACAGAAGATCTAAGACACTATTACCTACAAGAGACAATTTACTCAGACCTATATTATTGATAAAATGTATGAGAAGATCCATGGGATAAGTACACAGGCTCATGATTATAACAAGGAAGGAAGATATGGGAAGAGTAACACCTAGGGATCCTGAGAAAGAGTAAAAGAAAGCAGCAATCCAAAGACAAGCAGGTGTCACATTTTGCGAGATTCTTGCAAAGCAGATAGACAGATAACGAGAAGAAATTTTCACCATCCCAAGAGCAGAGAAAAGATAGATTACAATGCCCTTATAAAAACAATCAAATTGAGCCCGAGCACTCAGAGGCAAAACCGGGCATCAGGTATTCTTGCGAGATGAACTGGCAAGGATACGGAAGGTATGGTGATAAAGTAGCTTTGGGGAAGCTTCTAAAGAGAGTGAGAGTGATAATAATAACTCAGAGGGGTTTAGGAAGATTGTTCTGGGATCTATGTCCAAAACATGTGAAAGCTGTGTAGCCAAAGGTGGAGCAGAGGGATATAGAGGACAACATTTGATTGCAGCTGATCAGCTGTTGCTTGCAGTGTCAGCAAAACTTTCTGCTGTCCGTAAAGTGCAAACTGGAAGAACGGAGATGACACGCTGCTACATGGGATGCCAAAAATATGAGTGAAGAGCCAGTCTAGAGAAATCACATCACCTGTCCCACAACTGGTGGTAACTAACAATCACAGGGAGTTGTGACATGATCTTCAAGCGCTTTTAGTGATCAGCTCAACAGTGAATTGGATATATACTTGAAAAGGAGAAATTTCTCGTGCTTGGGGGATTCGAAGGGGAGTGGGACTAATTGGATCGCTCTTTGTTACAATTATGAGGCTTATAAGATTATTATGTTTGGGACTCTGTCTTTAAACTTAGGTTACAATGAAGGGTCATTGTTAAGTATAAAAGGGGAAGTAGTTTAAAGTATGAGTTGCCTACGAAAAAGAAAATAGTGTGTCGTCAACAAAACCTTTAGTCATTTGTTAACAGTAGTTATAAAACGTTAAATCTTGTCGTGTCGTCCTTTTCAGCTAGTCTGGAAGTTTGAACTTCTTTCTAACATTATTGTTCTCTATGGGGATTGCAACATCTTCAAAAAGCCAAATGGCCTTTTTCTGTGCTGTATGATTCTACAATTTTGTTACTTTTTGACTTATTGTGTATTTGTTGATTCACTTTAAACTGGGCCAGCTAGAAGGTGTGTGTAAGTTATTCAGCAGAGATTAGTGTTTCAGGCTAAGGAGAGGGTGGTTCAGTGGTACATTGGTCATGTTGAATTCAGTGGTGAGGTTGAGGATAGAATCAAACAACTAATGGCTAGTTTAGATATAGATTCCTAGAACACTGCCTGTGTATGGGCTGAGCAATAACCTGTACCTGTTTGTGTACAACACAGGACATGGTGAAAGTGGAATGCAGTGCCCGCAGCTAGCATAGCCTTCTGAAGTAGAGGTCTTGTTTAGCGACACAGTCTCTGTTTTCCCTCTAATTATACAAGGAACCAGAGGGGTAAAACCTTGCTTGGTTTATATGGCTGAGTACCCAAGAATCATCAGGGAGCAACTGAAATAATATTGGACTTTCAAGCTGGCAGATTTATCTGTGAAGCCATCGTTCACTGCAGCAGAAGATTGTCATTCAGCCACAGATCTCAGTCATGCTGCTGTTTGCCTCAAGCTGTCCCTGGCTGCTCCTTTTGTCCCGCTTCCCTTGCTGATGATTGTTTTATAAAGATGCTGATGTTCCTATTGAATTCCATCTGTTCCATGTTCAGTTGATGTTGCACGAGTGAGAAACAAGTCTGATTGAACAGTGTAATTAAAAATATAGGATAATTAAAGGGATACTTTCTGCAGGAAGGAGTGTTTGCCAAACTCACTGGCGTATGTTTGCAAACATGTGACATAATGATGCAGGCTACATGAGAAGTTCTGTGATCATGATGTGTTGCATGGTTCTGAATCGGTCTACCATTCTAAACCAAACATATCGGATTTGTCAAACCATGTTTCTATTCAGATACTGAGGACCCCTTTAACCTGAAAACTTCAGACAACCGGCAGTTTGGATTTTTTTCATGTCTTCAATCTAAGCTCCACATATGACCATTTATACTAGTTTAAAAGAAATGGTTTTTCTATAATTTCCTACATCCATTAGACTGTGGCCAATGGTCATCAGACATTGTGTCCAGTGCAGTCCACAGCAGCAAATAAGTATTTGGAATGTGCATCCAATGAACTCCTGGCTACTAGTCAATGGTATATCATGTATATCCAATGGTGTGGGGCTTTATATTCACTAGGTACCAGTCTACATAGCCAATAGCACCAGACCATCAATATGTTGCTGCCACCACAACAAATAGGCACTGGAGTTTTGCAATAATTCTATAGGGCTTTGGCAAGACCATATCTGGAGTACTGTGAGCAGTTTGGTCTCCATAATTATGGAAGGCTATATATGCCTTGGAGGCATTCCTGAGAAGTTTCCTGGGATAAGAATGTTGTCCTATAATGAGAGGCTGAGTAAATTGGGCCTATAGATTTTGGGATCTAGAAGAGTGAGAGGTGATCTCATTGAACGTGGGGCACAGGGGCACAGTCCTAGAATAAGGGGCCGATCATTTAGGACTGAGATGAGAAGAAATTTCTTCACTCAAAGAGTTGTGAATCTTTGGAATTCTCTACCCCAGAGGGTTGTGGATGATCCATGGTTAAGTATATTCAAGATTGATAAATTTCAGGTCTCCCAGGGAATCAAGGGATATAGGGAGTGGGCAGAAAAGTGGAACTGAGGCGAAAGATCAGTCATGATTGTATTGAATAGCGGAGCAGGCTTGAGGGGCCAAATGGTCTGCTCCTGCTCCTATTTCTTTGTTTTTATGTTCATTCTCTCAATACAGGCAGCTTTTGTGAACTGAGGCATTGGCACATGACAGTAAATGCACTTGGAGCTCATCACATCCTTCGTTAGAAATATTTAGCTTTTTCTCTCCTTCCTCTGACCACACCCCCCCCCCCCCCCCCCACCGCCACCCCCCCCCCGCCCCCCCCCACCCCCATCACCACCCCCCCCCCCCCCCCCACCCCCACCGCCTTTCTTCCCATTTATGCCAATACAGGAATTCTCAAATATATCAATTAACAACACCAAAAGGAGCTGTTCGGTCGAAGGGTCATGAGGACTCGAAACGTCAACTCTTTTCTTCTCCGCCGATGCTGCCAGACCTGCTGAGTTTTTCCAGGTAATTCTGTTTTTGTTTACCAAAAGGAGCTAGTTGCTCAGAAAGAGGAATTCTGGGGTTTTGTCCACAGTGTTTCCTAAATCTTTTCCCCAAACTCCTGGTTGATTTGAGTGTCAGAATCAACCTAAAATATCTGGAAGCATTCAAGTTTTGAGTAAAATCCTGAGAATCCTTGTAAAGAGAGAACCATTTTAAGAGCTTTCTTGCTAGGTTCGTTAACTGGGTAATTATCATGAAAAAGCAGTTGAAAGCATAATCAGAAACCGGTTCAGACACAAGCATGATGAGCCTCTTTTAAACAGATGTCAGTTTGTTGAGCCTTTAACTGCATTCTAACTTGTAACAAATTGCTCAATTTGAAAATATTGGAACCTTTACTTATTACAACTGAGTTACAACCTTCATTAAAAAACGGGAGTAGCGAATTCCTTACAAATGTTTTCAATGTCACTCCAATAATACCTTGCATTTTTGTAGTGCCTTTAACTTAAGTAAACATCCCAAGGTGCTTCAGACAACTAGTGATATTGAGCTGAAGAAGTAGATTAAAGGAGGAGTGAAGAAAATAAATTGGTCAAAGGAGTTGGTTTTAAGGGCGGTCTTAAAGGTAAAGAGAGAGAGAGAGAGAGAGGTGTAGAAATCAAGAGGTTTTCAGGGAGGACTTCAGGGATAGGTGTCTGAAGGCACTGCCATCAAAGGTGGGTGGGGAACATGGAGGAAGCCAAAAAGGAGAAATTCAGAATTCTTGAAGAGTTATAGGAGGTTATAGAAGTAAACCTCCAGACAAGATTGTAATGGATTCTGTAGGAGAAAGCTCATGTTGGACAACCCCTTATTTTTTTCTCTGTCTCGGGATGGGCTAGGCCAGCATTTATTACCCATCCCTCATTGCCATCGAGAAGGTGGTGGTGAGCCGCCTTCTTGAACCGCTGCAGTACATGTGTTATAGGTACACCCACAGTGCTGATAGGAAGGGAGTTTCAGGATTTTGACCCAGCTACAGTGAAGGAACGGTGATATAGTTCCAAGGAGATGGTGTGTGGGTTGGGGGGAAACTTGCAGATGATGCCCCCATGCATCTGCTGCCCTTGTTCTTCTAGCTGGTAGAGGTTGCAGGTTTGGAAGGGGCTGTCGAAGTTGAGCTGCTGCAGTGCATCTTGTAGATGCTACACATTGCTGCCACTGTGTGTCAGTGGTGGAGGGAGTGATTGTTTAAGTTGGTTGATAGGACGCCAATCAAGTGGGCTTGGTATTAAACTATTTCTGAGAGATCATAGCATGATTGGCATGTGAAATGGAAGTTGAGTGGCAATGTGGGGGACAATCTTTTTAGGTGAAGGTTAGTGCATGGTGTAGAGGAAGAGCAGAAGAAACTTCATACTACATCTAATCTGTGCTCTACCTGACCTGGGAGAGCTCCATGCAGTGCAGAGGAAGCATTGCTGCACATCTAGCCTATGTTGTCTCTGACCTCGGAATGCTTGGCTGGCACTGATTAGAGGGAGTTTTACGATACATCTAACCCCTGTTGATTCGGGACTGTTTAATGTTGACTTTGGATCTCTGACATGAGGACAGAATTTATCCACTCCTGCCCGTGTGATCACACAAATCATTCAAAGAATATTTTCATCACGCTCCACAGACCTGAAAGTAAAACAGAGTTTCTGCTTTTTTCTCTTGAACCATTCACTGGGGATTAAGCCAGAAAAATACAGGAAGCCACAGAAAAAGTGAAGTAAATGGACAGAAAGATGGGGACGTCAAGTGCAGGGGAAATAAATGAATAAGAATAAAAAGAAGTTAGACACAAATATACAAAAACAGATTTAAGTGTGTTTCGAGAGGAGGAGACCACAGTGTTACATTTCCGAAGTGAGAAGTGGAGAATGGAACATTTTCCATTTGAAGCATCTATAGTGACAGTCCCAGATCAGGTGCAGCACAAACTAAAAACAGAGGGAAGCCCCTTGTGGTAAATCACTCCCAGATCAGGTCTAGCAAAAGTGTTGCTCTTCCTGCTGGCACAGGGTTGGAACCCAAGATCCTCCTTGGCAAAACAGCTTAATATCACACTGGGTTTTGCATTTACCCATCGAATATTTAGGA
The DNA here is from genome assembly GCF_017639515.1 of Carcharodon carcharias. Classification (NCBI taxonomy): domain Eukaryota; kingdom Metazoa; phylum Chordata; class Chondrichthyes; order Lamniformes; family Lamnidae; genus Carcharodon; species Carcharodon carcharias. The sequence continues at coordinate 35,469,222 of NC_054492.1, read as the reverse complement.
GAATCCCATATCACACTGTTCACAAGCCCTTTAACGTGTGCCAAAGGTGCTATATTAACAGAAGATGAACCCAAAACTGGGACATTGAGGCAGAGGAACCCCAAACAGCAGGGAATACAATCAATCCCAGCAACAGGGATTATAATTGAGAATCAGAGGACAGAATGGGAGACAATTCTGAATTTTAATAAGACTCTCTGCACTGCATCAACAAATTCAGCACCTGAAACAACAGGAGGGTGTTAAGTAAACAGCATCACCACAATAAAATATTCAAGGACATCAACAGGTCACAAATAGCAGACGTGCTCTGATCCGCTCGCTGCCCCAGCATTAATTCTTTTTTTTTCCCAGAGTAATGAGTAATTACAGTATTTGTAATTATTCTAATTAGTTTTGTCAAACGAGCAACTGAATTTCCCATATTTTAAACATGTGGAGGGTCTGGATCCAGTCTTTTCTGGTTATGTACGTTCCTCTGTAATCTTTACAATCAGGACCACCCAAAGCCCCAGCCACCACTGCTAGTCTCAGCCCCTCTTTGAGCTTTGATTTCAAGATATATTCGGGATCTAAGTTAGAATTGCCTGACCGCTGGCTTTGCATTAGGAACAGGTCAGGTTTGTCTGATATATTTAACCGTTAACAGTCCGAGCGTAGCCAGGGCACCAACTACTAATGGATGAAAAAATTCTGGCCACGAGGATGTATTTTATGTCCTGCGAGTGGGCGCGTGCCCAACATGAACGGGTGTAAAATCGCGCCAGATGACATCGGGCGAGTGTCCTGACATCATCGCGCACTCGCGCGACATTTCGCTCAGCGGATGTGTGCAAAGAGCGCCTGCAGACAATTAAGCAGGCGATTAAGCTCACTAACAGCTCAATTGCCAGCGATTTCTTGTGGCCTGTCCGACCTTACAATTGGCGGACGGGCTTTACGTTTTATATAAAACCACATCCAAGGGCGGGATGAAATCTCTGTTCGGATTTAAAAACACCCCGGGGACTGTTTTTTTTTAAATGAGACCCGCTTTCAGGTGCTTGATTGTGCTGCATGGACATATTCTGCAGCATTTTTGTGCTTTCTTTTATTACTCGGGGGTCCGCAGCCCCCTGAGGGATCTGTCTGCGTTCACCAGCACCCACGGTGATATTGGCACCCACCCTCTCCCCGCCCCCACCGGAATTTCTCAGGGCCCGTTTCACGCTGACTGGCTGTTGGTTGGCCCAGCCTGTGTGAAATCGCGGCTGGGGGCCGATCGCAGTCGGAGGGGAGGGGGGATGGTTTCCAGTCCGCTCCCTGGCCCGCTGATTGCGCGCGCCCGGCGAGTGCAAAATTCAGGCCCGTGTCTCAAAGCCAAGCTTAAGTTTTACTGGGCTGAATTCGGTATACAGACAACGGGGGAGTTTTAACCCCTAAAACAAGTGGATTCGGGTCAGACGGGATGTAAAAATTTCGAACCTGAACCAAGGCCGCCTCAAACCTGCCCACTTCCAGGTTTGATGGAGGCAGGGAGAAGGACGGATTGTTCATTTACATGTTTTAATTAGACAATGTGCCTGGGCTTCTGTCTCTCTTTCAGACTGAGCCCCGGCCACCCGTCTTTCCGGGCTCTCGGGAAACCCAGCAGCTAAAGGGAGGCATGGACAGCTGTGTCCCAGCACAGCAGCGGACCACGAGGTGGAGGACTGCTTCCACCCAGCCCCCTAATCTGACCTGCTTCCTTCCCCATGATCAGACTCACCCCCACTCAAATGATGGTTTAAAAATAAGGGGTCGCCCATTTAAGACAGAGATGTGGCAAAAGTTTTTCACTTAGAGCGTTGTGAGTCTTTGGAAGTCTTTTCTTGAAAAGGTGGTGGAAGCAGGGTCTTTGCGTATTTTTAAGGCAGAAGTGGATAGGTTCTTGGGGAGCAAGGGGGTGATAGGTTATCAGCGGTAAGTGGGATGGGGCTTTCAGGTTACTATCAGATCAGCCGCGATCCTGTTAGATGACGGAGCAGGCTCGAGGGGCTGAATGACCCACTCCTGCTCCTTGTTCATATGTTCTTGTGTTTGTATTGGGGAACCCCGACCCCATCTGATTGTCACTCCCCCCACTATGTCACTGACATCCTCCCCCACCCTGACTGCCTGTCTCTGCACCCGCCCCCCCTCCCCCTCATTTGTCACTGACCACCCAACACAATCTGTTTCCCAACCATAGGACTGCTACCTACTCCATCACTGCAGCCTCTTCTGCAACATTTCCCACTTGACAGGCAGCCAGGCCTGTCAATCAGGTTGGCTTCCAAGCAAGGATATTTTTGGAAAAAATAACAATTTGTTGTGGCACAGCCAATGGTAAATGCTGATCTGTTCAAATCCCAGAGGGAAACTTGAAACAACTGTTACAAGAATTTTACAATTTGTCTTTATTTCAAGATGCGTGCCTTGAATTCTGTAGTAATAAGACCACTGAGTCATAAAGGTTTCTTTAAAAACTAAATTAAGCCTTTATTAATAATTAAAAAATGATTTTAAGCACATACATTGGTTTACAATTTACTACTATAATAACCCCTAGCTCGCCAAGTTAATCTAACTCCCAGTTACACCTCCGTTAAGGCAACAGTAAAACACAGATTTTAAAAGGCCCAGGCAAAGTAATACGATACTTTGAATTCGATTGTTCAGAGTGAGTTTTCTTCACTTCAGTTCATGTAGACAGCAACTTGACACTTAGAGGCTGGAGGCTTTTTACACTTGTTAGATCTTAGAATTCCTTCCTCTTACACATAACCTCATCTCCTTTATAGAGGCTTCTCCCTTTTTAATGTAAATCCCATTGTCCCAATATGTCTTTTCAACTCTACTTTTCTAATAATAAAAATCTTTCAGAGTACCAATTTTATCAGCAAGCTTTGAGAAAAAGCTTGGTTTGGCTCCTTCTGGCTAAGTGTAACACTTCACCATTTCTTTTGAAATTCAAATTACTCTGGTTTATCTAAAAATGCTAATTTTCCCTTTACACCTCACAATCTAAAACTTCAGCCATGTTTACCTATTTAACATTTCAAACCTAGCTTCTCTCCTGATATATCAAAGCCTTCAGACCAGCTGCCTTTAATTCAATTACATCACACACACACACACACACACACACACACACACACACACACACACACACACACACACACAAAGAAACACACACACACACAAAGAAACACACACACACACAAAGAAACACACACACACACTATTCCTACCTTACAATAATTTCCAATAACATTATGAAAATTATTATATTTTCCTGACACAAGTACACTATGAAGTTAAACCTCGACTGCATTTGACCAGTATGCCCATCTCCAGCGCTTGGAAATTCTGTCAAGAACCAGGATCTTCCGGTTGGCGAGTGGGGGTGGGGCCCACTAGCTGATGCGTAAGATGACGCAGAATGACGTCGGGTGGAATTCCTGATGTCACTCCCCCCCACGTCACGTCCATTTTCAGGCCGGCGGGGGCACGGCCAAACCAGCTGCCTTAAGGCGGGCTTCAGAAAAAAGCATAAAACCTCATCCACAGGTGGGATGAGGTTTCATGATGGTCTTTAAATTTTTATCACATCTTTCAATAAAAGTTATGGACATGTCCCAACTTATGTGACAGTGTCACACGAGGGGACATGGCAAGGAACTTTTTTAAACCTCTTTATTTAAAGTTTTAAATCAGACACTATCTCCCTGAGGCAGCGCTTAGCCTCAGGGGGATCAGTGCGCTCTTTAATGTGCATGTGTAAAACAGCGCACTCCCAGCTGAGGGAATACCACACTCCCCACCCCCCTCCCCAGCCAGTACAGGGAGCGCAGGCCTTAATTGGCTCACCCATGTAAAATGGCGGTGCGGCACACCCTGATTGGGGGGGCGCCGATCGGAGGCATGCCCGCCCGTGTCTGCTCCCGCACTTCACCCCCAACCGGGGGAAAATTTTTCTCCATGTCTCCATTAACAGCTTCAGTAGCCCAAAGCCTTGTAAATCTTCTGACCAAGCAAATCTGTCACACATACTTAACAGCTTGTATTAATATCACATTTCATATATAAAAGAACATATTGGAGAGTTCAACAAAGACAAGAGGACATCAAGTAGAGAGACGAAGGAGCGATAGAGAAGTGAGAGATTGAAGCCACAGTAACAAAAAAACAAGGGACTTCAGCAGCTGCAGAGAGAGGGAGCGTGAATTCCTGAGAATAGTAATAAATGAAAGATGAGCTTTTGCTACAGCAGCAAAGCAAGCCTGAAATAAGCAGCAATCTGCATTCAGTGGAATACTTGGGAGGGCATAAAGCAAGTGAATATTGTTCTGACAGGGCAGGATGGGGGCAGGGGTTGAGTATGTTTGGTTACCGAAGATCATTTTGATCAGGTGAGCCAACAACGCTTTTTTAAAATTCATTTACATGGTGTGGGCTGGGCCAGCATTTATTGCCCATCCCTAGCTACCCTTGAGAAGGTGGCAGTGAGCTGCCTTCTTGAACCGCTGCAGTGGAGGGTGGAGAAGATTACTGGGCGGGACGATGATGTATGATGGAGGAGATCACTGCCTAGATGAGGCAGGGAGGACTGACTGAAAAAAGCTCCCCACGGTCGTAGGGAGAGATTTGAAGATGAGGTGGAATCACTGACAATCAACTTGCCGGAGCAGAGTCCAAAACATGTCACAGATGGAATGGCAGGACTTTTTCTGGGAGATGCTGCAAGCCATTGAATCCTGAGCTTGTTCAAGTTGATAAAATGTGGAGGAGGGGGCTTGGTGAGGACAATATTGAAGCTATGAGCTAATATTAGGGAGAGAGGCAATGGAAAATTTTTCAGAGGGGAAAGAAATGCATCGGGGGAATGGGCTAGTTCTGTGGCATGACTGAGGGCTGGAACTAGTAGGTTGTCCGGCTTAGCCTGAAATGGTAACTGGACAGATTGGGCTTGGTGGAAGTCAAAAGGAAAAATTTCAGTTTTGCCAATGCTGTGTTGATGGAAATTCATTTCGAATGAGACTTATTTATAAGTGCGTCACCCAGTTGAACGCATCTCGTTCTAATGAATAAACAGAGCTCCATGATGTGTCAATGTCTTTGGGATCAGCTCCGTGCCGTTCATAATAAATCCTTCCTGACAATGACAGCTGTGGTAGAGGGCACAGCGCTGGAGACAGAAAGGCTCATGGCTAAATGGGCACATCGTCCGAAAGCAGTTAACGCATCCATCGTGTACAGTCCGTTGCATCAGCTATGACACGTTAATACTTCCTTAGCTATTGTGCAACCCGATATTACATTACAAGAACATTGTTCCACATAAGTAAATGATTGATTTTTCAATTAAAAACACAACCAGCAGACATGTGCTGCTACACTTCCTGAATGTGTTCTATTGTGGCTTGTAATTACACAGATAGTGGCCTGTAGGACCGAGAGCCGTCTCAAAACTCTGTCACTTCACAATTAAACAAAAAAAAACCTCTTCAGGGCCTGAATACTGCAAGATTACGATTTGAGATCTGAAGTGTTTTATACACAGCAGATACATGGCTATTTTTCATGTAAAAAGAACTCACTCCCCCTTGGAAGAATTTCATCATCCTTTCTTCATATTGTGTCGCTGGCAGCATGTTCCAGAAATGTTTAATGAAATACATTGCGAGGAACTGATAAGGCATTTAAAAGCTGCAGCTTTGCAATTTATTGCCTAAAGTTGGTCTGGCTTTTCTTAACTGGGCTCCCTTATACTCCGATTGATTAATTACTTTGCTAATTTAGCTTACCTAACAGAGGTAACCGTGATGGTAATAAGAACAGAAAATGCCAGAAGAACTCAACAGGTCTGGCAGCATCTGCGGAGAGAGAAACAGAGTTCCTTCAGAGTCATATGGACTTGAAACATTAACTCTGTTTCTCTCTCCACAGATGCTGCCAGACCTGTTGAGTTTTTCCAGCATTTTCTGTTTTTATTTCAGATTTCCAGCATCCGCAGCAGTTTGCTTTCATTTTAGAGTCTGTGATGGTGTAAGCTTGTGTAAGGTGCAGGTTTTCTGGGCTGAATGATGGTTTTCTCCCTCTCCTGTAAATGCCCTTGTAACTAAAACTGGACCATGTAGGCCACTGTCCCTGGTGGGTTAATGGATTTTGCACTATCACTGATGGCAGTTAGTACTGCACTGCCACTAGTGGGTTAACTGATGTTGCACTATCCTGATGAGAGTACAATGCTGTAGCTGGTACTGCATTGCCAAGGCTGGGACGACTGTTTGTTTAATATCTTCACACACACTTTGCAGAACATTGGGGAACTGTTGGAAGGATTAGTTGGCTGATTATTAACCTGCTGAACCACATCATGAACACTCTTGCATTGGCCAACAAGTCTTGGAGTGAGTCTTGAACCTGCTACTTACTGAACTACAAAACCTCCTATTAGGACTAGGTTGATCAGGTTATGATGACTAAAATATGCAATCCAAAGCAAGGTAATTAATGCTGCACTGCCCTTGGTGTGGTGACTGGCATTGCAGGCTCCCTGATCTTGACTGGTACTAAGCTGTCAAGGTGGGCTGACTGGTGTGTGATATTTTAGTGTTTCATTCAACTGATACAATTACACAAGGATATTTACACATCCCCATCAGACCAGGAAATGCATATTCCCATTGGACTATAGGGACACATGTACCCAATCAGAATAGGAAACATGCTCCCCAATTGTACCATCAGGTAATCATCCATGTCCCTCACAAACACAACAAGGACATTGTTGTTCTGTCAAGACTCGGGAAGCAGTACAGCCATAAACGAACTGAGCTGGACAAATCATGCATGCCAAGTTAGAAAGATTTGAATGACCAACTGCTTTCAAAAAGCTGATATTTACAAGGTCCCCCAGACTCCCCTACCTCCCGTCCCAATACATGGGGACACTTTATTGCTCCCCACAAATCTCCACTCCATTCACTCTCCTTCCAAAACATCCAACTCACGTTGGCAATTTCCTCCCACTCCAACCCTGGGTCAAAGTGGAACTGTTCTTCTAGCCCGACATATACAAGGTGACGATCTACTTTCCTTCTCCTACCACTGCCCATCCACTCCAATCAAGCTGACATTTTCCTCTACACCCACATCTTCAAGCACCACTGCCGATTTCTCCCCGAGCCTTCTCTGTCCCTTACAGGTCACAAGATAATTATAGCTCAGAAGGACCATTTAGCTTGTTATAACATGGGCTAGCAGCGGCAGCACCCAGGGAGGGTCAAGGGGCTCACTTGGACTTCTGGCCAATGGCCTCTCTGCCAGTTTTTCCACTGATGGCCTGGTGGCAGCCATTTACCAGCCTTTCCGCCTCCCAGCCCATCAGAAGGGGAGGGTAAAATTCCAGCCAAAGCGTGGCCTGATCAGAGCACTCCGCAGTTTGAGCATGCCTTCATTGAAATTTCCGTTCTTTAGTTTTGGCCATCTTGTTCGGCATTCTGTGGGCTTTGCTGCTCTTCATTGCTCAGAGGTTTTAAGGGTAAAGTCTGCTGAGATCGCCATATTCTTTTCAAGTTCATCCTTAGCTATTTCAACACCAATTAAGGTGTTTATATGTGAGCAATTCTATCTGCTGCATACTGCTCATCTTCTCGAGAATTACTGCTTATAGTTGGCAGTGACCAGAATAACTTCCCTATATGTGGGACTTGGGTTGGACAATGCTGAGGCAAAAGGGTGTTGGTCAACTGACAGTTACATAGATTAGGGATTCAACACACCAACTGGAATCAGGCCCATTGGCCAAGAGTATCTGACTTACAATTCATTCAGCCTCTTAATTGCTTCTAATAAATTAACACACAACGAGTGTCTCTAGCAGATGTGAAATATTGATGTAGATATTTCCTGTCTCCTCTGGGGTTGCATACACAAGGAAAATTAGAGAGAGAACAAAACAATAGCAGCATAATCCAGCCCTACTGCTGCTCCATACACACGTGCACAGTGCTGCCCTACTACACCCCATTGCCTGCTCTTACACAGTGCAGCCCTACTGCAGTTCAACCCCTCTCTCTGAGCAGTCAAGTGCCTCTTCAAGATTGCAGCAGCACTGCATGAGCGCCCCTGGATAGCGGCCTTGGCTTGGGGTTGCTCAGTCAGCTCTGAATCAGAAGATTATTCAAGTTGCACCTCAGAGGCTCGAGCACAAAATGTAGGCCGACAATCCAGTGTGATTACAAAGGAATGTTGCGTTCGTGGAGGTACTTACTATCTTTCAGTGAGATTTTAAAATATGGCCGTATCGGGCCTCTTATGTGAGGCATTGAAGATCCCATGGCATTATCTAAAGAGGAGCAGGAGCAGGGGAGTACTCCACAGCGTCCCAGCCAATGTTTGTCACGAAACCAGTATCTTTCAAAAATAACATCTGGTCATTATCACATTCCTGTTTGTAAGACCTGGCTGTGCACAAATTGGATGTCGCATTTTATACACAATAACCGTGGCTACATTTCAAAAGTACTCCATTAGCCGTGAAGCACATGGACTTGTCCTGGGGATGTGGAAGCCACTATTTCAATGCCAAGTCTTTTTCTTCTTTTTCTATATGTGGTGGTCGCCTTCCTCAATTATTCCAGTAACCTCATCACTGGTTTGGGAAGGATCACAGCACAAGCGAAGCAGTGGATAAAAATCTTGCTCCTACTTATTTCCACCTCCTTGCTGGGGTCTGTGGAATTCTCGGCCATCATGTTTTGCTCAAGGGAGCTACATTGGAGTTGGATAGCTCATTGAAGGCTAACATTCCCACCTTGCTCCATTATGTGGAATGTCAACCCAACAACAAAGAGAATAATGGGCAACTTTGATAATTTTTGTTCACGTTCACTGAAATCTCACCCAGATTTAAGGAAGTCTCAGCTGAGGTGCAGATTCCTGAAGGTGGTGATTCCTTGCTGGGGTAAGGTTTCATTGGTGCCAGCTGCAATCAAGTATCAAGCCTTTTTTTTTAAATTCATTCACGGGATGTGGGCTTCACTGGCTGGGCCAGCATTTATTGTCCATCCTTAATTCCCCTGAGAAGGTGGTGGTGAGCTGCCTCCTTGAACCACTGCAGTCCATGTGGGGTAGATACCCACAGTGCTGTTAGGGAGAGAGCTTCAGGGTTTTGACCCAATGACAGTGAAGGAACGGTGATATATTTCCAAGTCAGGGTGGTGAGTTGATAGTGATGGCCAGCACTAGTGTGTCGGGCAATCACAACTGAACCTGATGAATCCTCTCCTGATATCCATGCACAGCAACAGGGCACATTGGACAATAATCCATAGGATGTTTCCTGGGTGAATTTTCTCTCCAAATCCAAGAGCTCTGAAGAAAATTGGACCACCCTAACTAGGAATTGAATGATACTGGTGGGTCCGCTCTCTGCCCCTACCCTTCCTATTTCCAACTAAGATTTCAGCATTCTGAGGGAAGGACCTAGGCTCAATGTACAGGGCATCACCAGGGGGAGCCAAGACTCTTAACAGAGGGTACCAAAAGAGGATGGGCTGAGGCCTAAAATGCCAGGCACCAGAGGGAGGGCTAAGATCCATAGCGTAGAACATCATCAAGGAAAGGCCCAAGTGATAGAGTACAGGACATCAGCAAAGGGATAAGTGGAAGGATAAGAGATGACAAAGATAAATAAAGAAGTGTTATTGGCTCAAGCTTGGAGTTTAATAACTTGTAGATTAGCAGAGGCAGGGAAACGTGAGGAAGCTTAGGGTAAACACAGTTTTGTAATAGTGGGATCTAGTGCAATAAGTCTTGGTTTCAAAAACATGACCCTGTAGTGAGGAGGAAAATTACATTGAATAGGGTAATTGGAGTTTAGGGAAACCTATAAGTTGCCCAAATTGTCCCAGTTGACCTGTGACTGGTTTTACACAACTGCTATCTATACATCAGCCCAGGTCTACATAACGGCAACTTAAGCTGAATGTGTATGCACTGCTGGCCCTGTGTGCAGCACCAACAGTATGTGGCAAATGTTAAATATAATATCTATTCTGGTTTAAACAGCTGTGTTGTATGAGATTTTGACATATTTACATAAAAATGGATTAACAATTGCAACTTTGTGAATGTGGGCCATTAACCAGATACATAAAGAGTGACACTGCAATATGAAAAAGATTGGCAAAATTCAAACTTAACCAATGGGCCATGCACAGTCTGAGATACAGCCAAATGCTTTTAGCTTCACCTTAATTAAGCCATGAAATTCAGGTATAAGGTGACCCGGTGCCCACTTGAATAAGACACAGGAGCAGTCAGTCTCTTACCCAGCTCAACTTCACACCTGCCTCTACACATCTGGAACCCACGGCTATGCTCAAAATTCCAACCAGCCACACACATTGCGGCGGCTTAGAATGATGCAGGAAGAGGTCATTGCCATGTCTGCAGGCTCTAATACTTCAGGACCGTCTCAGATTCCAAATAATAACATTGAAGAAAGGAAAAGGAATTCATTTGCAGCAAAATTGCAAGCACGTAGCCAACTAATTAACATTTCTTTTCATAAAGCACAGGAAATGATTGCTGACACACAAAAGGCCTGTCAGCTTGTGAAAGAGAAAAGGCGGGTTCATGTTTCTGATGGGACACAGTATCAGAATGGGCAGGGGGAGAAGCTAAGGAGAAGGACCCTCGCTGTGCCTGGTCTGATGAATGATTCCACCCAAACGTTAGCCTGATGTTTCCTTTTCAGATGCTGAAAAAGTCACGGCCAGTGCTTTCTACTGTTTGCCTGCATAACAGCCACTCAATTCCAGACATAATGTGTTGTTTGTAAGAGATGTGATAAAAGCAAGGATTATTATATTGTTATTGATCAGTTGTTGATGTATAAAACAAACAGTTGACTTCTGTGGAGTGGGTGTTTTTCCAGTATTTTCTGCTTTTATTTCAGGTTTCCATTATGCTCAATCTTTCTCTTTTTCCCTGCAATCCTTTAGATGCTGTAAGTGTTTCATTGGACTTTGCCTTCTTCTTCCATTTAATCCCAGGTTGTTTGGCACATTCTGATTCAACATTCAGAGAGTTTTACTGAGATGTTTCATGCTCCAGGAAGGATCTGTTCCTTGTTTATTCTAGATGTACACAAATATGGAGCTGGACTTTTGAACTAAATCTAATAAGCTGACAGATATTGCATCTTCTGTACAACAGGAGGAATTTTTTGCAGGGGTTGAAGGCTGCAAGCAAATAACTATTGTTGTAGGGTGTTGGTTATAGTTTGGTAGATCTGAAGAAGTCTTCGTAGGCATACGGAGGTTAAGTGGAAGTCTTTATTGACTCTTGGAACTATTTATAAATATACTGTAAAGAATACAAGCTAGGAGCTATCTCCATGCTTGCTGGAACACACGGCTCTGTCCAACACTCAACTGAGGCTAAGTATGGGCGGTCCCTAGTGTGGGTGGTACTGTAAGCAGTTCCACATTAACCCTATCTGTGCCAGACCCTTATACTACACCTCCCCAGAAGTCTTTATTAAATGTATTTTAAGTGATTATAGTTAACCTTATGTTTTACATTGTTATTACTATCATACATTTACATTGTCATTACTACATTCTCACTACCTCATTTCCCTCCTTCAAGTCCTTAAATTCAAAGGTTCAGGCAGGCTGGAGGCCTTATAGCCCTTCCATATCTTGTTCCCACTACTGTCGGAGGGGTGGTAGGCTCTGTTGCTGTTGGTTCTTTCTGTAGGTTTGGAGGTTGCTCCAGCATCTGGGTATCTTATCATTCTTTTCTTCCATCCTTTTCTGTTGAACCGCACTTATTCAATTCGGCTTTTGTGCTGGTCGGTGGTTCCCACTCTCACTCATTTCTTACCCGGTAGACAAACATTGTACTTGTGTCCTTGTTGTTTCTTTTGCTCCTCCCGTTGTTGTATGGGTCATTGCAATGTCCTCTGTGGTGGAGGATGATCAGTCCTGTGATTAGAATGGGGTTTAGCGGTACGCTCACCTCTGCATTTCACAGTCAGCAATGGACAACTGCTACCAGGTTCCAGCATCTTTTGTGGCTTTGGCATGCTGGCTGGGAATTGCAGTGTATGTTCAGTAGTTGCAGTGTCGACCTGCTGTACTGTTTTCGGGGCTGGAGGTTGAGGCTCATTAGGCTGCTGCTTGGTCTCTTTCACATCCTCCACTGGAGGCATTGTGGTTACTTCCTGGGTTGTTGGTTGATCTGACCATTGTAGGTTTTCCAGCACCTGTAACAAGGATAAAGCTGCTCCATAAAGAGAGAAGACAGTTAGGAACTGAAGTCCCAGTTAGGATGCTCTTTTTCATTTCAGTACTCAGGAACTTGCTGTTCTGTATGATTAATGACTGTGGTTCTCTTGACATTTTCTGCCAAAGTGGTCCAGGACTACACAGACATCACTACTCAAGAGAGAGAAAGGCTGGTTACAGAAGACATATATCAGCTCGAAGATTTGTTTGTCACCATATCTTAGTGGTTTCAGAGTCATGCCTATGATTGGAAGTTGGATTCTTCCAGGCCCATGGAGTGGTGTGTCTTTTGATCGAAGCCAGATACCTTTTAGTCATGGTTCTTTGTCTGACAGGGGTACTAAGCTGGATCCTGTGTCTAATTTAAAACTTGTTAAATGGCCATTGACTGAAGCATTCCAAAACGAGAAACCAAGATCTTTGCCCTCACCCAAGCAGCATGGTTATGTGTCTTCCAGGCTTGCAGTCTTGACCTCGTTGATAGTTTTTTGGCCTTCTGTGCACTTCAAAGATTTTGCCCTGCATAATTTACTGTAATGTCCAATCCTGTTGCACTGAAAGTATTGGGCTGAAATTGCAATACATTGATCTCGCCTGTGGGGGCACTTTGCCCCTAGGAGTTGGCATGGTCACTCTGCTGTCCAGCTCAAGCATTGCTTTCCCTGGCCTGGAGTGTCCCTGTGTCTTTGTTGCTTAACTAGCTGAACCGTGGGTTGACCTCTGCACCACGGTTTATTTTCTCCCTTAAAATGGCTCTGGGCTACTCACATGGTTCTGACGCCTAAATATCTCGAATGCCTTTTCCAGGGTTAGATATTCTTTTGCTTGTATGAGGTTAGAGAGCATATTGTCCGCTTTTCCTACCACTATTTTGTCTCTGATGAGCTCAGATTTTCGGTCTCCGTATTTCTGCCATCCTGTACAGATCACTTATAAATAAATTGACAGTTCTCCTGGCTGCTGGACTCGCTTGTTAAATTTAGCTCTTTCGAGTATTTTGCTGCTTCTTAGATTGAAATAAACAGAAAGATTTTAGTACCTCTTTAAATGTAGCAGATGTTTCATTGATTTCCTGTCCTACAATAGTGTTGTCTGCAATCATGCCTACCAAATAGAGCAATGTGTTAACCTGCTCCGCTTTTGACTTTTTTGTCTAAACCTGAAGCATTGCTGTATCTTAGGAATCTTTTCTTCTAAAATCTCCAATAATATGGCCCTTGATTTTGGAATGTGGAATTCTGATCCATGGTTAAATCTTTGAAAGTGTATGTTCTGCTTCAAGAGGTTTCCGGATGTCAACATAGCATCACCGTTCACTTGGAGCTAAAGGGATTTCCCACGCTTGGTGGGCTCCTCTACAATTGCAATCACACTCAGCTTGAAAAGAAAATTCTCAACAAAGACTGCCTGGAACAGCTGCCTGCAGAGTCCCCTTGCTCAGTGTTTATGTTTAAAGTCACAAATTCATCACATCCCGGCTTTTGCTTGCTTTTAACTGGATTTGATAAGTTGCGGTTCTCCCAGAGTATTCAGTTAATTATTTATAAATTCTTTTGGAGCCAGCTCAGATGTTGTGTGTTAAGGCGCTGATTCGGGAATCGAGTTTTTTTTTCAAACTGCACTTCTGAATGTGAAATTTTTTAAGATTTCTCAGGACTTGCTGTAGCCTGTAAGGTTAAACGATTTAGTTCATCCTTGCTAGGTTGGCTGAGTCTGTGCTCTGGAATAGAGTCTTCTGCTGCTGCAAGGAATTTTAAATCCCTGCCTTCTGTTTCCAAACCTTTCTTGGAAGCTTTGTCTTGACAATTTTTCCTCTGCACCTTTGCTTTTGGAGTTTCTTTTCAGGTCACAATGCTTTGCTGAATTTTTCCTTAGTTTTCCAGCATTTTAGTTTTTCTCAACATTTTCTATGAGGTTTTGGGTTTATCCACAAGCTGCCACCATGTTGTAGGGTGTTGGTTATAGTTCGGTGGGTCTGAAGAAGTCTTTGTAGTCCTACGTAGATTAACTGTAAGTCTTCACTGGCTCTTGGAACTATTTACTATTGGAACTATATAGGAAAGGGTATATGCTGGGAGCTCTGGGTTAAAACTCTGCTGTTTAACTACCAGTCACAGTCTTTAATAGAAACAATGTAAGAACATTTGCAGTAAGCCTGAAAAACAAAATCACTGACCCGATCAGAAGTGAAGTGATTCAAACCCCATCTTGCGCCCATCACAGTTGGGCTAATGCTTACTGCTTAGGCCCGATCCCACAATGAAATCCAAACCCCACCAATCCCATCACAGCCCGCCCAAATCGCAGCCAATCGGAGCTCTCCTGGCTTCTTTGGGGGTTAAGGGAGGTTTGAGTTTGATTGGGCGGCGCTGCGCTGGATGTGATGTCACCGTGTGACAATGCCTCATGATGATGAGAGTTCCTTTCCCCTTGGTTGCTGATGACGAATTGCGGGGCTGATTTGTTTAGAACGTTGGCTTTCAGTTCTGATTGTTAAAGAACAGCTGGCAGTTTTTTTTCCACACCACTCCCCCCACCATTTTGTGCCACCTTAGGTGGGCACCTAGTTTGCCCAGTTGTAGCCTTGGCCCTGGGAGAACATCCGCTTGCAACAATAATGGAAAAGCGACGGGAGAACAGGCATCAGAGGAGCCAGGGAAGGACACGACTGTCAAGTGAGCAGGAAACAAAAATGAGGAATATGGCTGGGATGGGGGAGGGGAATCAGGGAGTCTGAAAGGAAGCTTTTAAGTTTAATTTCTGACACAATCAAAATTCAGTGAGCATTTTTAATTTTAATGGAAATTGCACCATTTTAATATAGCGCAACAGAACTGCTTTTACAATCGTAAAATAGATTACAGCAGCGTACAGGCATTGGGACCTTTGTCTTGAGCTGTGGACTGGACGAAAGAGCAACAACAGCACCCCCCCCCGCCGCCCCCCCCCACCCACCTGCCCGCCCCCAACCCCCACCCCTCCCCTCCTCAGTGCAGGATAACAATGATGGGGAGTCTCTTCCCTGAGCTGCCATGAGCAAGTGTTGGGTTTTCTGCAGTGACCATCTCCCCCTGCCCACTGCATCTCCCCCTGCCCACTGCATCTCCCCCTGCCCACTGCATCTCCCCCTGCCCACTGCCTCTCCCCCTGCCCACTGCCTCTCCCCCTGCCCACTGCCTCTCCCCCTGCCCACTGCCTCTCCCCCTGCCCACTGCCTCTCCCCCTGCCCACCCACACCTTGCCCGCTCCCTCTGATGGTGGATTGAATCAATGCAGGCTCTCCCCTGGTGCTAAGCATCAATGATGGGTGTCCCACCTCCACCCCCCAGGTACTTGAGACATGTGTTGCTTTAAACGGGAAAATGCCACTTTAAAAGGCTATTGCTTCATGAAAAAAAGTGCCAAGCAAATCATTACTGTACAACCACACAGTGGTGTTGGCTGTGTTGAAACACATCATCATATTCCTTGTGGGAGTGCAGTTCCTGAAACCAAAGAGTTGCCAAACACTTCAGGCTCATCTGAGCATTGCTTCCTACCTCTTTTCTTTCTGAAGGAAATGGCAGTGCATCAATAGCCTGACTGCAGGAATTCCAGATACAGGACCATGTCGAGAGGGATGTTTATAATCAAGTGTGACCCAAGCTGCAAATTCATTTAAAGGAATTGGACAAGTTTCCAAGCAATGTGGCTCCATGTGACCAGTTTGCCATCCATCAATCCTCCAAGTTACAGGTAAGGCAGGATTCAGTAGAATGGCTCATCACATACACCACAGATCCATCGACTAAAGCAGATGCCCCCACTGCACATACCAAAATCCAGGAACTCAGAATCCTTCTTCTAAGTACTTCTGCTAAACTCCAAATGTAGACTGCATCACACTTCCCATAAGTAACCTGAGTCTTTTGCCAACATTAGTACCGTATCTTACTGTACTCTTGTTCTATATTTCCTGCCATCACCTGTATCCCTATTCCACTGCATTCCTCTGACTCCTATTTCATCTACTACATCTGGTTAAGCCCCTCACTTGCCCCAATTGGTTCCAGCCTTGGTAAAAAAATTGCACCAGTGCAAGTGATGTTTTGCGATAGGAAAACATATTTTATCACCACTCACTTCATCATGCCAATCTCTCTCAAACAGAAGGACAGTGTGGCAAATACACACCTGTCCAGAATTAAGACCTTTCCAAAAGAGCATCCACTTCAACTAAAAAAGAGACAGAGCTTTGTGCTTGACTTTCTTAAAAGAATAAAATGTATCCAGCTGGTGCCAATCTAACCCAAGCTAGAAACACAAGTTTTAACAAAATTGCGCTTTTAAGTTAACATAATAAAAAATCCCAGAAAGGAATGGAATTAAAAATAAATTAAACAAAATCAAATTGAAGATTGTCACAGGTTCACAGGTGATGGAGGAAGGTTGAAGGTGAGCCACTTGTGACTGGATTTCCAAAGGCCACGTGTATTAACTCTGGGACTCTTTTATATAGTAAGAAGTCATTAATTTACAGTGGAATTTCATGCTTTGTCAGTGTAACAAAGCTATTCCAAACCTTCAAAACGAGACCAGCTGAAATGGGAGAAAGCATATGGGAGAAGGGAGAGAGCATTGTTTTCTGTGATCTGCAGCTTTCAATCGATATTCCAATTATCGCCCTACCTTGACATTTAACAAGTTTCATGAAAAATTACAGTACATTTGGACAGCAGAGTTATTCTGCAACATAGCACTTAAAACCTGCCAGCATTAACTCATAGACCTGAAAATAAACCCCATTCAGTGAGATATTTGCTGTTACGGGTTGTCATGACAACACTGGATTTAGCATTTCAGCCTTTTAAGGAAGTTGCAGTGTTTCTCTTCCGAGTATAAATATTTAATTTCAGTTTATTTAGGGAATTATTTAAATTAAAACGTGGCTAAATAGGAGATTCGAATGGAAATGTTAAAAATTAGCAAGGTTTCAGAGGTAAAAAGCAAAACAATATTTTCACTAGTTGCTTTCTGGGAACAAGCACTAATGATCCATATAACACAAAGGTGCAGGTTAGAAGCTCTATTTCCATGTAAAGAATATGAAATATCTTTCCCCTAGTAACTATTGAAACTGAATCAATCATGTCATTTAAGTGGGAATCAAATAATTGTTTGACATGCAAAAGCAATAAAAATCAAAGGGAAAGAATAGGGGTGGAATTAGCCCAGGGAACTCTGTCTGAATGATCTCCTTTGAACTGAATTCACCAGTTCTGGGCAGTTTCATTAATTCTACTTTTATAATATTCAACTCACATAAACAAAATTGTCAATGTTCAGCGGATTAAAGCAGAACAGATTTGATAGAGTACAAGATGTTGGTGCAGTAATCTTACTGTGCTAAACGCATGTCAAGCAAATCTTCACAGATCTCCAACATGTCCAATCGTACCAGGCTAACTTGTCTCAGGGCAACAGGGATCTCTTAAATGGATCTGATGAGTCATGTTCCTACCATTTCAATGCAATAATTGGTCTTTGAGTGAGAAATCTAACCTACGCAATATAATTTCATTTCACACACTCTTGGGCATTACAATCTCCTTCTATTCAAGCTTTTTTTCTATGAAATTTGTCGAAAAATTAAGGACAATTGTATTTGGTAATTCAGTGGCTCGAGCAGATTCCCTCGAGGCCCCAAGTCTGAATTTGAGCCTCAGCAATTAATCAGACTTGGCTCTATTAATCAGACTTGGCTCTATTAATCAGCCTAAGATCTATTCATCAAACTCAGCTCCATGGGCAAGTTCTATTGTTTCTCATCCTGAACAAATGATAGAATTAAAGTTGCAATTGGTATTGGTGTCAAAGGTTGCTAGCTGAGAGATGCAAGCTGATTTGCCATGTGCCAAGCTGCAGCAGTTAGTTGCCTTGATGGAAACTTTATCTGGCAAGACAAATAGTGGCATCTTGATGACTGAATGCAAAACAACAATATCGAACAAGTGAACCAAAAGCAAAACTAAAAATAGGCCAGCTCATTATTCAGTAACCAGGGGTAATACAAAAGCAAAATACTGCAGATGATGGAAATCTGAAATGAAAACAGAAAATGCTGGAATTACTCAGCACATATGGCATCATCTTTGGAGAGAGAAACAGATCTAATGTTTCAGGTCTGTGACCTTTCATCAGAACTGGGAAGAATGTGGGCTTCACTGGCTAGGCAAGCATTTATTGCCCATCCCAAGTTGCCCTTGAGAAGGTGTTGGGTGAGTTGCCTTCTTGAACCGTTGCAGTCCATATGGTGTAGATATGCTGACAGCGCTATTAAGGAGGGAGTTCCAGGATTTTGACCCAGCGACAGTGAAGGGACAGCAATATATTTCCCTGATGGTGAGTGAGTGACTTGGAGGGGAACTTCCAGGTGTTGGTGTTCCCATCTATCTGCAGCTCTTGTCCTTCTAGAGGGTAATGGTCGTGGGTTTGGAAGGTGGTGTCTAAGGAGCCTTGGTGAATTCCTGCAGTACACCGGAGCAAAATGAGAGATGTAATAAGTTTGAAGCAAGTGAAAGGGAGAGTGGGAAGAACAAAAGGGAAGATCTGTGATAGGGTGGAGGGCAGGACAGATTAAATGACAAAGGTTTCTTATTGCAAGGCCATAGGGCACGCTAAAGGGACAAGTAAAGAAACAAATTCTGCTTCTGGAGGAGGGATGAATGGTAGGATAGCTGCCTTCCGAACACAATGTAAAGGAAAGAGAGAGATGGGAAATAAAACTCAAACTAGCAAAAAAGACACAAAAGAAAATGGGGGCACAGGTTATGATCTAAAATTATTGCACTCAACGTTGAGTCCCGAAAGCTGTGAAGTGCCCAGTTGAAAGGTGAGGTATTGTTCCAGAGGAACATTTTGTTTTGTGTTTCTTTGCAGTTTTTTTTTCTCTCATTTCTCTCTTATTTCCTTGACATTGTGTTCAGTTGGCAGCTATCCTGCCATTCACACTATTGTGATATTGTAAGCATGCCAATGCAGACAGTGACACACACCTTTAAGAAGTTGTATAGTGACATTACTATGACGGTAAGGTTGGGGGGATAAAGGCACAGCCTCCATATTAGATGTTCACTTTTGCCTGTGATCTTCATTCTGTCTGTCGACTGTCTGTGACTCTCTCTCAGTAAGGCTTTATATGTCAGGCATATAGTCAAGCAATCAGCTTATATAACCATTAGGATCCAGGCTAGATCAAGGCGTTTACAGAGCTGTATATAGTTGTTGTTAGTAATAAACTTCATGCAATCGTGTTTGAACAGAACCCTCATCAGTCTCAATATCTTGTTTAGCAATAGATAGCATAGAGACAGCTTCCTTGTGGTCTACATTGAGACCCTAAACATATATGGTAGCAGCAGATTGGAAGAGGCCACGACATGGTTGGCAGCAATGATTGCTTCTAAAGATCTCACAGCATCGCAGATTATTTCTGAAGATACCAGAACACAAGACAGAAGACTCCTTAAGTAGCAATGCCAACTCTAGTGATTCCATTTACCCAGCTCCAATCCAGAGTCCTTGAGGGAAGGATAATCTGTAAGTACAGCACTTTAAGGGATATCACTCACAGGGAACCTCAGTCTGGGTGCTTTGGTTTAAAAGCAAAAACAGTCTACTTCTTCAATCATAAGAACTTCATCTGAAATCAGGCAGAGAGACTTGGTCCAACAGACATCCGAGCTCAGAAGTGAGTGAAGAGCTTACCCCGATCTCAGTGATTTGGGTAGTTGGCTTCATTTTATCTGAACATCAGGATCAGCTATTTGTAAGCCATTCATCCTAACAGTGAAGGTTGGAGTATCAAGTTTGTTCAAAACTAAAACAAATGTACCTCAAGCTGCGAGGGATAGGAGACGCAAGTTCCAACAGCTCTCGACAGAGCTCAGCACAACTGTTGGTTGGTTCCGCCATTTTGTTTTTTCACTTTTGGCACCAAAACCATCTTTCCAGCCCCATGGTAGCAGCCCAGCAGAATAAAGTGGCACAGCTTCAATACCACAACAATAATGCAACGGATGCCAGTGATGGCATTATCATCACTGAATCACCCACTGTCAACATCCTGGGGGTTACCATTGACCAGAAACTGAACTGGACTAGCCATATAAATACTGTGACTACAAGAGCAGGTCAGAAGCTGGGAATCCTATGATGATTAACTTACCTCCTGACTCTCCAAAGCCTGTCCACCACCTACAAGGCACAAGTCAGGAGTGTGATGGAATACTCCCCACTTGCCTGGATGAGTGCAGCTCCCACAACATCAAGAAGCTTGACACCATCCAGGACAAAGCAGCCCACTTATTTGGCACCACATCCACAAACATTCACTCCCTCCACCACCGACGCACAGTAGCAGTAGTGTGTACCATCTATAAGATGCACTGCAGGAATTCACCAAGGCTCCTGTCGCTGGGCCAAAATCCTGGAACTCCCTCCCTAACAGCACTGTGGGTGTACCTACATCACATGGACTGCAGCGGTTCAAGAAGGCAGCTCACCACCACCTTCTCAAGGGCAATTAGGGATGGGGAATAAATGCTGGCCCAGCCAGCAAAGCCCACATCCCGTGAATGAAATTTAAAAAAAAACAAGCCAGACACTATCTCTGCAATCTAAAGATCTGCAATTTAAAATTCTTTCTCCTTATTTTAAGCCAGACTAGAAGAAGCCAAGCATCTAAACTGCTCCTTTCAAAATATATGGCAAAAGAAGGAGCAAGCTTTTTCCTTTAGCAGCACGTTGTTATGAGCT
Organism: Carcharodon carcharias; assembly: GCF_017639515.1. NCBI lineage: Eukaryota > Metazoa > Chordata > Chondrichthyes > Lamniformes > Lamnidae > Carcharodon > Carcharodon carcharias. Next base: position 35,448,121 of record NC_054492.1, on the reverse strand, counting down.
CACAGCGATAGTGTTGCAGCATCTGTGCTCCAATAGCACAGGGACAACAGACAGGAAGCAAGTGCAAATTCTCATCCAGAGACACAGCACTCAGTACCGACATTTGTGTAGCACCCAGTGCACCCAGTAACCAAGATCATCACAATGGCAAATAGAGACGTGATTACGGATTGGCAAGCAGGAGATCTTCTTGCAGAACTTCGACTCTTTCGACAAAAGATGCACTTACGCTTTGTAGACCAGCAGGTCCAGGAAGAAGAGAAAAATGCCGCCAAATTACTAATTGCTCTTAGCAATGAGGGGCTAATGGCTATACACTCATCAGGTCTCCCTGATAAAGACCAAATCTTCAAGCTCATTGAAAATCAACTGAAGGTCCAAGTTAACTTTAGAATCCACAGGCTAGAGTTCATGTTGTACAGACCACAGCCAAGTGAAAACATCAATTTATAAACAGGCGACGCACAAAGGAGCTTTAATCTGATATGTAAGAAGAATGTTATAAAAGATCACATGATCTTATTATTTGATGACAGAGTAGCGTGGGCTACGTAGCAGCCTGTAGTCAGTAGTCTAGAGTAAGAGTCTGTAATGTAGAGACAGGATTTTAGTTTTAAATACACTAGTGGAGTTGCTGAGTTCCTTTATAAATAAATAGAATGTGTTCTATGTAAGAACTGTCTCAAAAGGCTGTTCTTTGCACAAGCCAATTACTCTAACATTGAATGCGAAACCCTTGCATTTGTATTTGGCATCCAATGTTTCCACATGTATGTGTTTGGTAAATGCTTCATTGTTCCAACAGATCACAAGCCGCTGGAAATGATTTGTCAACAGCCCCTCACCAGTGCACCATCATGGCTCCAGCGTCTACTCGTGAAGATTCAGGGCTATGACCTTGATGTCCAATATAAACCAGGCTCTAAGCCGATAACCTCTGACATCCTGGCCGAAATCTTCCAGCGTCCCCCCACCTCCTCCCCACCCTCTGCAGCAGGTTCCCCCACAGCAGGGCTGGCGAACCATTGAAATCATGGTTCACATTGGCGGGGACGGAAGATACCACCGGTGTGAAGGGCCGGCAAATTTCGGCCCCTGAGTCAGTTACCCAACCCAAACAAGAACAAAGATGTGCCTCTGGACCTCCACGTGGACAATATCGAATACGAGGTGGAAGACAATCTTCAAGTCGATATGGTGCAGTTCGGTCAAGGTCAAGCTGAAATGATACAACAGCCACCCACAAAGACCCACAGCTACAACAGCTGAGGCAAGTTATTATCACAGGTTGGCCTGATCACATCAAGGATGTTCACGAAAGTATCCGACCATTTCGGCACCACAGAAATGAACTGGGCATCTCCAGGGACATTATGTTCAAGGCAGGCGAGTCCTCATACCTCGGGCAACGTGTCAAATCATGTTAAGTCACCTACACGTCAGACATTTGGGCTCAGAATGAACAAAACGCCGTGTCAGGGAATCAGTTTATTGGCCCAGTATTAATGAGGGCCTTGACAAATTGATGCAGACGTACCATACCTGCCAGATGCACCAACCACAGCAGGGCAGAGAACCATTGTTGCCACATGAAATCCCTTCCATCTCATGGTCATAAATAGCCACTGATTTATTCCATGTGGACAGCAAAGATTACATCTTGGTAACAGACTATTTTACCAAATTCCCTTTCGTTTGCCAGATCAAGGACATGACCAGCTTTACGGATGTTGACACACTCAATGCGATTTTCAGCATGTTCAGTATGCCTAAACCCATCTCTCAGATAACAGCCCTCAATGTACAGGACAACCCTCCCAGGGCACGTGCACAAGGTGGGGTGTAAAACACATCACATCTTCCCTGCACTACCCTCAGTCCAACAGGTTAGCAGAACAGACCATCAAGACGATCAAAGCAACACTTCTAAAGTGTAAGGCAACCATGCAAAATTTCTGAATCACTTTGCTCAATCTCTGTGCCACACCACAGGAAGATGATCTACCCTCACGTGCCAATTTGAAGTTTGGGAAGCAAGTCCATACCCCTCTCTCCTGTCCCACATGCTCCCAATCCAGATGGCAGCTCACGATATGCTATTAGGCCGGAGAGAGAGGATGTCCCAGCAGCATGGCCGGAGAGCAAAACCATCAGCACAATTAAATGTAGATCAAAGTGTTCACATAAAGGATCACTGCGCAAAGACATGGGCACAAGAAAAGGTGCTGCGACAGTGCACACAGCCATGGTCATATGAGGCTGAGGGGCCAAACGGACAGATCCTCAGAAGGAACATTCGGCACATTTGCATCGCACATGCTGAACCACAGACAGATCAGACTGATGTTGACTCAGACACAGAGAGTGTTATTTCAGTCACAGAGGACCACACAAGTACCAACACTGTAAGACAAGATGATCCCGCAATGAACAACCAAGAAACACAAGCTGTGAATACACAAGCACAGGACACAACACATCATCCTGAAAATGACATGAGAACAAGATACAGTCGCGTGATAGGCCCACCAAAACGTTATCTTTATGCGTAAAGACTCTATACTGCGACTCAATCTTGTTATGCCTGATATTCACTTTCTTTTTATCAGACAGGAAAACGGGGCGATTGTTATATTGTATACATGCCAATGTGCCTTTAAGAAGCTGCATAGTGACATCACTATGACATCACTGTGTGTAAGATGGTATTGTTGCTGGACGAGTATATCCAGAGACCCAGGGACCTGGGTTCGAATCCCACGACGGCAGATGGTGAAATTTGAATTCAATAAAAATCTGGAATTAAAAGTCTAATGGTGGCCATGAATCAATTGTCGTAAAAACCCATCTGGTTCACTTATGTCCTTTAGGGAAGGAAATATATCATCCTTACCTGGTCTGGCCTACATGTGATCCCAATGTGGTTGGCTCTTAACTGCCCTCTGAAATGGCCCCGGGTCAAACATGATTACCACATACCGCCACCTCTCCATCAGCTGATGAAACACTGGGGGTGACAAGGGCACAGAATGCACTCTGGGTGAAGAACTTCAATGCCCATCACCAAGAGTGGCTCGGTAGCACTGCTACTGACTAAGCTGGCCAAGTCCTAAAGGACATAGCTGCTAGACTGGGTCTGCGACAGGTGGTAAGGGAACCAACAAGAGGGAAAAACATACTTGGCCTCAGTCCTCACCAACCTACCTGCCGCAGATACATCTTTCCATGACAGTATTGGTAAGAGCGAACCTCGCACAATCCTTGTGGAGACAAAGTACCATCTTCACATTGAGGATGCTCTCCATCATGTTGTGTGGCACTACCACATGGTTAAATAGGATAGATTTCCAGCAACCCAAGACTCAGCAGCCATGAGGCACTGCAGAATTGTACTCAACAACACTCTGTAACCTCATGGCCCGGAAATACCCCATTCCACCATTCCCACCAAAACCAGTGGATCAGCCCTGGTTCAATGAAGAGTGCAGGAGGGCATGCCAAGGAGTAACTCTAGGCATACCTAAAAATGAGGTGTCAACCTGGTGAAGCTACAATACAGGACTACTTGTGTGGCAAACAGCATAAACAGCAAGTGAATGATCGAGCTAAGCGATTCCACAAACATTGGATCAAATCTAAGCTCTGCAGTCCAGCCACATCCAGTCGTGAATGGTGATGGACAATTAAACAACTTACTGGAGGAGGAGGAGGCTTCACAAATATCCCCATCCTCAATGATGGAGGAGCCCAGCATATCAGTGCAAAAAATAAGGCTGAAGCATTTGCTACAATCTTCAGCCAGAAGTGCCAAGTCGATGATCCAGGGGTCCCCAGCATCACAGATGCCAGTCTTCAGCCAATTTGATTTATTTCATGTGATATCAAGAAAGTGCTGAAGGAATACTGCAAAGGCTATGGGCCCTGACACCATTCTGGCAACAATACTGAAGAATTGTGCTCCAGAACTTGCTGCACCCCTAGTTCCAGTACAGTGACAACACTGGCATCTGCCTGGCAATGTGGAAAATTGCCCAGGTATGTCCTGTACACAAAAAGCAGGACAAATCCAACCCGGCCAATTACCACCACAAAAGTATATTCTCCATCATCAGCAAAGTGATGGAAGGGGCCGTTGACAGTGCTATCATGTGGCACTTACTCAGCAATAACCTGCTGAGTGACACTCAGTTTGGGTTCTGCCAAGGCCACTCAGCTCCTGACCTCACTACAACCATGGTTCAAACCCTAGAGGTGAGGTGAGAGTGACTTCCCTTGACATCAAGGCAACATTTGACAGAGTGTGGCATCAAGGAGCCCTAGAAAAACGGCAGTCAATGGAATCAGGGGGAAAATTCTCTGGTTGCAGTCATACCTAGCACAAAGGAAGATAGTTGTGGTTTCTGGAGGTCAATCATCTCAGTTCCAGGACATCACTGCAGGAGTTCCTCAGGGGTGTGTCCTAGGCCTAGCCATCTTCAGCTACTTCATCAATGACCTTCCTTCCATCATAAGGTCTGAAATGGGGATGTTCGCTGATGATTGCACAATGTTCAGCACCATTCATGACTCCTCAGATACTAAAGCAGTCCATGTCTAAATGCAATAAGACCTGGACAATATCCAGGCTTGGGCTGATATGTGACAAGTAATATTCATGCCACACAAGTGCCAGGCGATGACCATCTCCAACAAGAGAGAATCTTATCATCGCCACTTGACATTGTATGGCATTACCATTGCTGAATACCCCACTATCAACATCCTGGGGTTACCATTGACCAGAAACTGAATTGGGCTAGCCATATAAATACTGTGACTACAGGAGCAGGTCAGAGGCTAGGAATCCTGTGGCGAGTAACTCACCTCCTGACTCCCCAAAGCCTGTCCACCACCTACAAGGCACAAGTCAGGAGTGTGATGGAATACTCTCCACTTGTCTGGATGAGTACAGCTCCCACAACCCTCAAGAAGCTTGACACCAACCTGGACAAAGCAGCCCGCTTGACTGGCACCACATCCACAAACATTCACTCCCTCTACCACCAATGCACAGTAGCAGCAGTGTGTGTACCATCTACAAAATGCACTGCAGGAACCCACCAAGGCTCCTTAGGCAGCACCTTCCAAACCCACGACTACAACCATCTAGAAGGACAAGGGCAGCAAACGCATGTTGAACACCACCACCTGAAAGTTCTCTTCCAAACCACTCACCATCCTGACTTGGAAATATATCGGCCGTTCCTCCACTGTCGCTGGGTCAAAATCCTGGGCCCTCCCTAACAGCACGGTGGGTGTACCTACACCACATGGACTGCAGCTGTTCAAGAAGGCAGCTCACCACCACCTTCTCAAGGGCAATTAGGGATGGGCAATAAATGCTGGCCCAGCCAGTCCCATGAATGAACTTTTTAAAAATTAGTTTATTATCAGTGAATGGATGTGTGAGGATTGATTAGAGACTGTCAGCAGCAATGACAGGGAAGTGTTAAAAAGCTGAGGTTGTTTGGAATATAGTGTGACCATCGAGGGCATTGGATTGCTCCTGTGATTGGGGTTTGCTGCAAAATGAGCTGGTTCTTCACACATTATTCTGATCAGTGCTGCTACAAACACTGCTGCTAACGATTGCACGGTTATTGTGGCTGAATGGACACTCACCATTATCTCCCTGCTTAGTAACATAATGCCTAAATTACAGGCATTAGCCACGGTACTTACAATTGCTAATCCAATAATTTTTTGGTTATGATCCAGGTTGAGGATTACGCCAATAAAACAACAGCTAACTCTAACAGGAGAAAAGCACAACTTGTCACACATTCCGGATGAGTGAAATCCTCACTCATACCCTAAATCTGACCAGTCTACCATCTTTCATCCTCCATAAACTGGAGCACATTGAAAACTACGTATGCACATATGGAATGGAAGCAAACGTAGGCCATTCAGCCCCTCAAGCCTGCTCCACCTTTCAATAAGATCATAGCTAATCTGTTTGTATTCCAAGTTCCACATTCCCATCTACCCCCAATAACCTTTGATTCCCTTGCCTAATAAGAATCTATTTCTGCCTTAAAAATGTTCAGTGACCCCGCCTCCACTGCTTTCTGAGGCTGCCCGTATTCTAATTTGCACCAAATTCATCCATAACCCCATGTACTCACTGACCAATACTGACTCCTGGTTCAGCACTGTCTCAATTTTAAAATTCTCTTCTTTGTTTTGGCATCCCTCCCTGGCCTTACCACACCCTATCTCTGTCTCCTCCAGCCTTTCAATCTTCTGATGTACCTGCATTCCTCAGTTCTGGATTCTTGCACATCCAAAATTTTAACCACTCTACCATTGGCAGCCTTCTGTTGTCAAGGCCTTCAGCTCTGGAAACCCCCTCTAAAGCTCTGCAGCCATCTCTCTTTCTTTAAGATGTACCTGAAGACCTCCCTCTTTGACCAAGCTTTGGTCATCTGCCCTAATATCCACTTCTGTGGCCATGTGTCAAATTTGGTTTGATGATGCTCCTGTGAAGTACCTTGGGATGTTTGAATACATTATAGGCCCTATATAAATACAAGCTGTTGTTGAGACTGCATGAATTCATGATCATCAAGGACTGGTTGATGAAGGGGTGGCCCATACTCTTCCCAGCTGAGGCAAGGAGAGTAAGAGTGGAAGGAGAATAAAACAAAAACAGAAATACCTGGAAAAACTCAGCAGGTCTGGCAGCATCGGCGGAGAAGAGCACAGTTGACGTTTCGAGTCCTAATGAACCTTCAACAGAACTAAGTAAAAATAGGAAAGGGGTGAAATATAAGCTGGTTTAAGTGGCGGGGGTGGGGGGGGGGTGGTTGTTGGGACAAGCAAGCAGTGATAGGAGGAGATAACCAAAAGATGTCACAGACAAAAGAACAAAGAGGTGTTGAAGGTGGTGATATTATCTAAAAGAATGTGCTAATTGAGGACTCGAAACGTCAACTTTGCTCTTCTCCGCCGATGCTGCCAGACCTGCAGAGTTTTTCCAGGTATTTCTGTTTTTGAGTGGAAGAAGAGTTGGGGGACAACTTAACACCTCCCCACCTAAATTTTCATCCATTATTAGCTGTTACACTGACCAATTTAGCACAGTACAGTAAAGTTCAAGTCCTGGTGTCTCTTCCTTTATCTCAAATCCTTTGTATCACCGTGCTCTGATGACATGATGGAATCAGGCTCATGAAGTGCACTCACTAATCAATTTAAGTGAATCTAACACTAGAAGAAACTGGAAGTCAATAACCTGTTGCTCCTGCTTAGTTCTGTACACAAAAGCTCATCAATCAGGATTTTTGTAGATGGGTCATCAAAGCCATTGATTCAAAGTTAAGAAAGCAAATAAGATGGTGGGGTGGGTGATATTAAAGTTGTATTTGGTCTTGGTGAGACTGCTTCTGGAGCTCTATATGTTTAGTTTTGGTCCCCATATTACACAAAGGATATAGATTTATAGGAGAGATTCTAGAGAGGGCTATGCTGCATTACATTTTTTGCTACATACCACATTAATTGTTCAGTGTTTGATTTTGTGTGTCTGTTGACTGCTCACTATGCTGCGTGCTGTGAGTTAAGTCTATGGGTATGGTTACACAAAAACTCAAAGCAAAAAAAGTAAGTTTATGGCTGCAGACATTTTAAAAGCATTTTAAATAAAGTTCCTGTTAGAACCTGGTGAAAGTCATCTCTGCATATCTCTGAGGAATAAAACACAGTAGGCTATAGGGATGGTTCCTGAACTTTGAGGCTATGCTATGAGGAAAGCATTGCCAGTCTGAATGAGGGGGGCTTGATAGAAGTCTAAAGGGTAGAATCCAATTGTGTAGTGCTGCTGGAGGGTTATGTAGATTCCTCTAGGGCGAGGTCTATAGTGCTGCCAGGAAATCAATGCAACTCTGTATAAAAGACGATTGCAAGAGTTTTTTTAGATATATAAAGGGTGAGAGAGGCAAAAATGGACATTGGTCTGCTGGAAAATGATGCTGGAGAAGTAGTAGTGGGGAACAAAGAAATGGCAGAGGAACTGAATAGGTACTTTGCATCAGTCTTCATGGTGGAAGACATGAATAACATCCCCAAAGTTCAAGAGAGTCAGGGGGCAGAGGTGAATATGATGGCCATTACCAAGGAGAAGGTGATAGGAAAACTGAAAAGTCTGAAGGTGGATAAATCACCTGGACCAGATGGATTACACCCAGAGTTCTGAAGGAGATAGCTGAAGAGATAGTGGAGGCGTTAGTGGTGATCGTTCAGGAATCACTCGAGTTAGGGAGGGTTCCAGAGGACTGGAAAATCACTAATGTAACCCCCCTGTTTAAGAAGGGATTGAGGCAAAAGACGGGAAATTACAGGCCGATTAGCCCGACTGCGGTCGTTGGTAAGATTTTACAGTCCATTATTAAGGATGAGATTTCAGAATACTTGGAAGTGCATGGTAAAATAGGGCAAAGTCAGCATGGTTTCACCAAGGGGAGGTCATGCCTGACAAATCTGTTAGAATTCTTTGAGAAGGTAATGAGTAGGTTAGACAAAGGAGAGCCAATGGATGTTATCTACTTGGACTTCCAGAAGGCCTTGGACAAGCTGCCGCACAAGAGGCTGCTCAGTAAGATAAGAGCCCATGGTGTTAGAGGCAAGGTACTAGCATGGATAGAAGATTGGCTGTCTGCCAGGAGGCAGAGAGTGGGGATAAGGGGGTCCTTCTCAGGATGGTGGCCGGTGACTAGTGGAGTTCCGCAGGGGTCAGTGTTGGGACCATAACTTTTCACTTTATACATTAATGATCTAGATGAAGGAACTGAGAGCATCCTGGCTAAGTTTGCAGATGATACAAAGATAGGTAGAGGGACAGGTAGTATTAAGGAGGCGGGAAGGCTGCAGAAGGATTTGGACAGGTTAGGAGAATGGGCAAAGAAGGGGCAGATGGAATACAATGTGGGGAAGTGTGAGGTCATGCACTTTGATAGGAAGAATAGAGGCATAGACTATTTTCTAAATGGGGAGAGAATTCAGAAATCTGGAGTGCAAAGGGACTTGGGAGTCCTAGTCCAGGATTCTCTGAAAGTTAACTTGCAGGTTGAGTCAATAGTTAAGAAGGCAAATGCAATGTTGGCATTTATTTCGAGAGGACTAGAATATAAAAGCAGGGATGTGCTGCTGAGGCTTTATAAGGCTCTGGTCAGACCACATTTAGAATATTATGAGCAATTTTGGGCCCTGTTTCTCAGGAAGGATGTGCTGGCCCTGGAGAGGGTCCAGAGGAGGTTCACGAGAATGACCCCAGGAATGAAAGGCTTAACATATGAGGAACGTTTGAGGACTCTGCGTCTATACTCGATGGAGTTTAGAAGGATGAGGGGGCATCTGATTGAAACTTACAGAATACTGAAAGGCCTGGATAGAGTGGACATGGGGAAGATGTTTCCATTAGTAGGAGAGACTAGGACCCAAGGGCACAGCCTCAGAGTAAAGGGGAGACCTTTTAGAACAGAGATGAGGAGAAACTTCTTTAGCCAGAGAGTGGTGAATCTATGGAATTCATTGCCACAGAAGGCTGTGGAGACCAGGTCATTGAGTGTATTTAAGACAGAGATAGATAGGTTCTTGATTGGTAAGGGGGTCAAAGGTTACGGGGAGAAGGCGGGAAAATGGGGTTGAGAAACTTATCAGCTGTGATTGAATGGCGGAGCAGACTCGATGGGCCGAATGGCCTAATTTCTGCTCCTATGTCTTATGATCTAAAAGATAAACAAAGCTAAATTAATGGATTCGGCAGATAAATTGCAATTAGGATGACCTGCAGGGGTGAGGAAATGAGGCATAACTGAAGGTATAGCACAGCATTTAAAATTAGAAGGAATACTTGAGAAACTGGGTTCTCCAAGGTTCATTGGAATGGGCTTAAATTCAGTTGCAAATGAAAAAATGGATCTACAGACAGCAGAAAAAGACAGAAGAAAGACCATTTCAAAGGAAACAGGCAGAAAGGCAGGAGAGAGAAAGAAAACAAGAAAGGGAATTAGAGGAGGCGAAGTTAGAAAAGGAGAAAAGAGAAAAAGAGAGAAAGAGAGAGAGAGAGAGAGAGAGAGAATTCCAGCTTAAAATGCAGACAGTGAAAAAAGATACACCAGTCGGTGAGGAAGGATTTATTTCCAGATCAGAAACCAGTGGGGAGATGTTTAAATTTGTACAAGCCCTTCCAAAGTTTGAGGAAAGAGATGTTGAAGCATTCTTTATTTCATTTGAAAAGATAGCTAAACAGATTAAATGGCCACAGGTAAACTGTTACAATGCAGGTTGGTGGGTACAGCACATGAGGTTTATGCTTTGCTGTCAGAAGAGATATTGCTGAACTATAATGTGGTAAATAAAAGGCTATTTTGAGTGCATATGAGTTGGCTCCTGAGGCACACAGGCAGAAATTTAAGAATATGAGAAAACAGCCTGGGCAAAATTATATTGAGTTTGAGAGAGTAAAACAAAGTACTTTTTACTTTGGCATTACAGGCATTAAAGGTAGAAACAACATATGCAGCTCTTAGAGAAATAATACTTTTGGAAGAATTTAAAGATTCAATTTATTCATTAGTGAGAACTCGTGTGGAGGATAGACAGTTGAATCTGTAAAGCATGCAGCAGAGATAGCTGATGATTATGAGTTAGCTCATAGAGCCAAACTTTTTATCTGTCACCCTTTCAAATAGGAAAAGGATAGAAAGTCGGACAGTGAAAGGAAGGTGGGTAGTCAGGGAGGAGAAGGAATAGTTGAAAATTCGCAGGTAGATTTTTATCAGAATAAAAAGGAAGGTGCTGAGGTGATATTTGAAAACTAAGATGTTTTTATTGTAATAAAGTTGGACACATGATGTTAGTGTGCTGGAAATTGCAGGGAAAATTTGTTGGAATTATAGGGGTGCAGAAAAGTTCTGGAAGTAAAAGTGCTGTGGGTTCTGAGGTTCAGGCACACTAAAAACCAGTGATTTGTGTACAGGTAAAACAGGACAAATCAGTGATAGGTAAAGAAGGGGGAATGTGTTCATATTTTACCCAGGAGAATTCTGAGGAGCAGATTGCAGAGATGTTTAAAGCTTTTGTATATGAAGGGAAAGTCTTTCCATGTGTACAGGGTGGAATAGGTAAAAATGTTAAAATTTTAAGAAACACAGGGGCTAGTCAATTCTTAATGTTGTGGGATAGTGATATTTGTTGTTCAGAGGGAGTATTGCAAGAACAAATGATAATAAGCAAGGTTCATGGGGATGCTAAACCTATTGCATTGTGGAAGGTCAATTTAAAGAGTAGGTGGAAAACAGGTGAAGTAGCTGTTGGAGTGGTGGAAAAATTACCCATTGTAGGAGTTCAATTTATCTTAGGTAATGATATAGCTGGATCACAAATGTGGGTGATGCCTATGGTAGTTGAGCAGCCTGTGGATGTGTCTTCAACAGAAGCGTTGCAAAGAGAGTATTCTGGATTGTTTCCAGATTGTGTGATTAGAAGAGGCTGATATGTTGAAACAAGAAAAGCAGGAAGGACAGGCCATTCAAAGGCAGGAAGAAGGTGTTGAAATCCAACTAGCTGACCCTGTGTTTAAGAACTTTGTTCAGGAAGAAAGGCTAGAGGTCAATTCAGCTGAAATGTTTAACTCAAGAAGGTTAGTGGAGTTACAGAAAAAGAATTTGTAAATACAGCATTTATATTAACAGCTTACTCAGAAACAGAGGGAAAAGGAATTCCAGAATGGTTTGACCTTAAGGGTAATACTTGAATGAGAAATTGTAGGCCGTATTATGTTTCAGGAAATGAAAGCTGGAAGGAGGTGCATCAGATTGTTATCCCAGTTATAGAAATGAGATTCTGAGGATAGCTCATGAAATTCCAATGGGGGACATTTAGGAATTAAAAAGACACAGTTGAAGATACAAAAACATTTTTTTGGCTGTTATTTGCATAGGGAAGTAGTTAAATTCTGCAGAACATGTCACACATGTCAAGTGATAGGGAAACCACAAACAGTGGCACCTTTAGTTCTAATTCCAGCATTTGAAGAACCTTTTACTAGGGTCATGATTGATTGTGTAGGACCTCTCCCTAAGATGAAAAGTGGAAATCAGTACTTTCTGACAATAATGGATAAGTTACTCAGATTTTCTGAAGCAATACCTTTGAGAAACATTACAACAAAGAGGATTGTGGAAGAATTAACTAAATTTTTTACAAGATATCATTATCTAAGGAAATACAATCAAATCAGAGTTCAAATGTCATGTCACTGCTGTTTAAGGAAGTAATGAACAGTTTAAGAAAACAGCGTATCATCCTGAGTCACAAAGGGCTTTGGCAAGATAGCATCAAACTCTAAAAACTATGGTGAGAGTGTACAGTCAGGATTATCCACAGGATTGGGATGGAGGAATTCCATTCTTGTTATTTGCTATTAGGAACATTCCTAATGCAATGACTGGTTTTAGTCCTTTCAAACTAGTCTATGGTCATGAGTTAAGGGGACCACTGTAATTGATTTATGAGAAATTGATGAGTTAAAATGCAGAAATTACTCTCCTGGATTACATATCAAACTTCAGAGAGAGATTGGACAGAGCATGTGAGTTGGCTGGGGAACATTTAAAGATATTACAGCAAGTGATGAAAGTCAAAGCACACAGGAAAGCTACAGCTCAGAATTTTGTTGCTGGAGAAAAAGTGCTAGTTCTGTTACCAGTACTGGGTGACTCATTAAAGACAAGGCTTAGTAGGCCTTACAGGATTGAAAATAAACTGGTGAAGTAAATGATTTAATAAATACTCCAGATAGAAAAAAGAAGGAGAGAGTTTGTCATGTAAATATGCTTAAAAAGTACTTTGACAGGGAAGAGGATCAAAAAAAGGTGTTAGTGGTGTAAGATAATGAGAAGGAAGTAGAAATGCAGGATTCTGAAATTGATTTTCCTCTGATCAAACTGGATAATAAGGGGTACTTGAAAATTTAAATGCAATATTGAATTACCTTCCAGACAAGTGTCCAAGTGATTTGGAAAAGTTATTGCAGTCACACAAAGCTATTTGTGGTAATAAGTTGGGGAGGACAGATTTAACTATACGTGATGTATCTGTGTAAGTTTCATCTTCAGTTTGGAAATATCCTTATAGATTAAATCCGGCAAAGTTATCACAAGTACAGAAAGAAATTGAATTCATGCTTCAAAATGATATAATTGAATCAAGTTACAGAAACTAGAGTTTGTCTATTGCACTGGTACCAAAACTGGATGGAACACAAAGATTGTGTATGGACTATCAAAAGGTGAATGCAGTGACAAAAGTGGATTCATATCCTATGCCAAGGTTGGAAGATTGCATTGAGAAAGTGGGGCAATCAAAATTTATCACAAAGATTGACTTGCTACAAAGATATTGACAAGTACCGTTATCTGACAGAGCAAAGGAAATATCAGCTTTTGTGACTCCAAATGGACTATATCAGTTTAAAGTCATGCCATTTGGTATGAAGAATGCATCTGCAACATTTCAAAAACTGATGAACAAAGTAATTGCAGGCCTGATCAATTGTGCTGTTTATGTTGACGACTTGATAGTTTTCAGTCCAACCTGGGAGGAGTATTTACAACATCTGGAAGAATTACTTACTCAATTACAAGAAGCTAATTTGGTGATGAACTTGGCTAAAAGTAACTTTATAAAAGCACGAATTACATTTTTAGGCCATACCATTGGATATGGTAAGGTGGCTCCAAGAGATGTGAAAGTCAAGGCTTTCATGGATTTCCCAGTGCCAACAACAAAATGAGAAGTTTTGAGATTTCTGGGCATGAGTGGGTTTTATCAGAAATTTGTACCAAATTTTAGCTGTGTGGTTGCTCCACTGACTGACCTATTAAAAAAGAACAAGAGGCTTCAATGGACAAGGGACTGTCAGAAAGCATTTGACAGTTTGAAAACTGTATAATTACGACACCAGTTTTGGCAGTACCCAATTGCACCAAGCAATTTAAGTTGGCCGCTAATGCAAATGATATAGGCATTGGGGCCATACTGTTACAAGAAGATGACACTGGAATTGAAAAACTGATAGGGTATTTTTCATGGAAGTTGAGTGTACAACAGAGAATATATTCAACTATCGAAAAGGAAACTGGGTTTGGTGTTAGCATTACAGTATTTTGAAATTTATGTGGCAACAATTCATCAGAAACAATTGTTTATACAGACCACAATCCTTTACAATTTCCAGACAAATTTTGAGACAGAAGCACAAAGCTATTCAGGTGGAGTTTATTACTGAAACCATTTAATCTATAAATTATACATGATACAGAAAATCTAATTGCAGATGCTTTACAAAGAGTTTGAAGCTTAAAGGGAAAATTGGACATTTAAAAACCTGGACTCTGAACTGGAATGATTTCTTTGATGCAAAGGATTTGTATATATGTTGTTATGCTAATGCATGCATCTGGTAATGTAATAGGGTAAGTATATAATTAAGTATGGGAGATAATATGAGATGGGTTATTAAAATTAAGTCATCTTTTTAAATTATGATGGTTCATTTCTTAATACAAAAGGGGATGTCAGGAAGTTATGATAATTTCAATAATGTTATTGGAATTTATTGTAAAATAGAGTACTAGTGGGATGTGTCTATGGGTGGGATTTTCCAGCCCCGTCGTGGGTGGGAACCGAGGCGGCACCCCAGCCAGGAGTCCATTGACTTGCAGCGGAACTGGAAGATCACGGCGGCAGGCAGGCACAGAAAATCCCGTCGTATGTGTGTGTCTGTCTGTGTGTGTGTGTGTGTGTGTGTGTGTGTGTGTGTGTGTGTGTGTGTGTGTGTATGAGACTTAATTGAATTAGAGGCAGCTAGTCTGGGTGCTTTGATGTTAGAAGAGAAGTTAGGTTTGAAATGTTAGTTAGGTAAACGTGGGAAGTTTGAGAACGTGAAGTGTAAAGCAAACATTTGCATTTTTAAAGAAACTATAGTGGTTTTAATTCAAAAGAGGGGGTGTAATGTGTACCTAGCCAGCATAAGTAGTGAGAAATAGTGTGTTTATTTATTTTTCTCAAAGATTACTGGTGGAATTGGCAGCAGGATAGAATTTTTATTAGTAGAGAGGTAAAGTTCAAAAGACATAGTGAAACAATGGGAATTTGCATTCAAAGAGGAAAACGTGTATAAAGGAGAGAAGACAGCTTGTAAGGGAGGCAGTGTTTAAGATTCAACAAGTGTGAAAGGCCTGCAGCCTATATGCACCAAACTGCTGCCTCCAGGAACTGAAGTTAAGAGAACTCACTTTGAATCCAACAGTTCAGGGTGTTGTTTACTTTGCCTGGGTCTTTTAAAATCTGTGGGTCTTATAAAATCTGTGGGTCTTACTGTTGCCTTAACAAAAGTGTAACTGGGAGTTAAATTAATTAGGAGATTTAGAAGTCATTATGGTAGTAATTTGTAGACATATGTATGTGCTTACAATCTTTTTTTAAATTAATTTTACAAAAACCTCTTAAGACTCGGTGGTCTTATTATTGAATTCAAGCCCGCATCTCGAAGCATATAAATTAAAAATTAGTTGTGACAGTTGTTTCAAGTTTCCCTCTGGGATTTGAACAGCTCAGCATTTACCATCTGCTGTGTCATAACACTTTAAAAAAAAAAGACTGGCTAAATCCCTGTCAATAACAAGAATTCAGGACTATTGGTTCCTGGATTGTGTTAAAGGTGATGACAGATTTTGAAAGGTGTGCTAGATGCGTTCAGTGGTACCAATGCTTTTCTTCTGACCAAAGCTTTACTATGTTATGATATTATGATGTAATAAGTTCAATGCTGCTCCATGGCTCAGTAGCACCCAGCGCTTCCTGATGATACGTTAGAGGGGGGCTCTAGCTAAAAGTGAATATAATTAAAAGCGGCATCTACTCTTACAACCCCGCAAACGTGAATTTAAAACAACAACAATGACAACTTGTACTTATGTGGCACCTTTAACATAGTAAATCATCCCAATGTGCTTCACGCAGGTGTTAGCAAACACGTTTTGACACCAAGCTCCATAAGATGCTATTTGGACAGGTGACAGAATGTTTGGTCAGAGGGAGGTTTTAAGGAGCGTCTCAAAGGAGGAAAGAAAGGTACAAAAACAAAGAGGTTTAGCAAGGAAGCTCAGGGCCTAATTAGCTGAAGGCATGGGCTCCAATGGTGAAGAAATAAAAGTCAGCAATGCAGATGAGGCCAGGAGGAACACAGAGGTCTCGGAGGATTGTAGGGCTGGAGAAGGTCACAGAGATAGGGAAGATTGTGGCCATGAGGAATTGAAAAGAAGATGAGAATTTTAAAATTGAAGTGTTGCTCAACCAAGAGCAAAGGAGTGGTGGGTGTACAGGACTTGGTGCAAGTTAGGACGAGAGCAACAAGGTTCTGGATGAACTTATGTTTATGGAAGATTGACCAAGGGTGCGTAGAATAGACAAATCTAGAGTTAACAAAGGCATGAAAGGGGGTTTCATCTCAATAGGAGATGAACTGAGGCAGGGGCAGAGTTCAGCAGTGTTACGGAGGTGAAAGCAGGCAGTCTTAGTGACAAAACTCTCTCGGGGTCAAGTACAACACCAAGATTATGAAGAATGTGCTTCAGCCTGAGAAATTGCCATGGAGAAACAAGAAAGAATAGAACTTGTTAATAGTAAAAATGGATTGGAGTGTTTTCAGCTATAGCCATGCCACCGGCTCTTCTGGTCTGACTCCTGGTGCATCTACAAAGTTCCACTGACTGTGACTTACTGTGACCAACACTGATTTAGCTCCTTCCAATCATTTGCTGGTGCCCCTGAATGGAACAGGGCAGATTAAGCCACCAAAAAAATAACTCACACGCACAACAGCTTCAGAGTTTTCCTTTCAAAACTTTGGATTTAACAGCAGATCAATGAGTTGTCAGAAATGAAAAAGTGAGCTGTTTGTCAGTGTTTAATCGATTTTCAGATCAATCTGCCAATTATCACTGCAATTGGTTTATTTTAACTGAAAATATAGGGTAGTAAGAGGCACTGGTAGGAAGAAACTTGGGAATATTCTGCAATTTGATTAGTAGAACTGTCTGTATCGATTCATATTCTTAAAAAAATAAATGCCTTATGAGCACAGTACTATAAAATGTCTGAGCCAGCAGAACTGTGGATGAAATGTTGGGAAAGTGTATGAGATTGAATTGATATTGGAATCTTTATGGCTGAGAGCACTTTGCTGCTGCATAAACACCTCTGGAATTTCCTGACTGTCAGCAATGCAAACAGCTGATGGTCTGCATTAATATTCCTTGGCAGGATTTACTGGGGTAATGAGCTGGTGGTGAGGTGATGGGTTAAGGGCTGGTGAGCTGCAAGCTTAGATTTATCATTAAATCATTTTCAATGAGAAGAATTGTAATGAGTGAAAGTGATGGGTGGGACAAAAGACAGGGTGAAAGCTAATGGCACCGAACAACCTCTGAGCAAGAAAACGGTGAAACTATGTAGCACATTCAATTGAAGAGCCAGGACCCACAAGCTAGCAAGATCATAGTCAGGTATCTATCCTTTAATGTTGAGAGCTGAGCTGGCTCCTTGAAGCAGTTTTTCCACAGTGGACGTAGATGTGGACGGGGTGTTGCAGTCTTTGTCCCCATATAAGGAAATCATGGACATCTTCAACAAACCTTCCAGAGTTGGCCCTAACTTTACATATTCATTGAGCGTCTGGTGAATCTATCAGTGACTGTGAGCTCGCAGATTCAGGGGTTATGGGAGGGGGTTATCTGGTGCTGCTGCAGTTATTTAAAATAAGGTCACTATTTGTCAGTCAAAGACTCACCGAGGATGTACTTTGTCTATTGTTATTGTTGAGTAGTACCAAAGATCAACACCCAGCTTTCCAGACACAACATTTGAGATGCTAAGGGCTGAAGTAGGAGAAAGGGCACCATACTCACAGTAGAATAGCCCAACTGCCCAGCGGAAGGTCATGAAATGTGTAACAGCAATCTCCAGAGGAAATCAATCCAGGTAGGGCTACCCAGCAATACCTTATACCCCATAGATGGGAAAAGTATCCAAGTCACAAAGTGTTTCCCCACAATGCCTCAGTATTATACATTGATTGCTGACCCATGCAACTCCACTTGAAGATTTGCCATGCATACCCATACTGCAGCAGTGCACAAAAATCAAGAAACACAAGAAACAGTTTGTATGGAAGTAGATAGGTTCTTGGGGAGCCAAAGATTATCGGGGGCAGGTGGGAATGTGGATTAGAGGCCACATTCAGATCAGCCATGATCTTATGGAATGGCGTGGCAGGCTCGAGGCCTACCCCAGGCCTAATCTGTACATTTGTCTGTTTGTAAACTGCGGCTGAAATCTATCCATAAAACTCTTGGTATAATGACATCTCACAAGGCCTTCATACAACAGATTCTTCAAACAAAAGCTGCATGATGTATGGTTACGGACTCACACATGATAGGCAGAATAATGCACACTTGGGCATCATTTTATCTGCCGCTGAGCTTCAGATATCTCAACACTACTCTCCACTTGCAGGACAAGACAGCACAGAGGAAAAGGGAGAAGATCTAAATGACAGAAGGATCTACAATTCTAACCTTTCGAATACTTTTAAGTACTTACTTTAAAAATTGTTAATATTGGCACCATAGAGGGAAATGGGCAGAGTTCAAATGGGAGTTGTGTTTCTTCTTTGGCAGGATGTGGTTGTCTAGGCCAGCATTTATTGCCCATGCCTAATTGCCCTTGAGAAGGTGGTGGTGAGCTGCCTTCTTGAACCGCTGCAGTCCATGTGGTGGAGGTACACCACAGTGCTGTTAGGGAGGGAGTTCCAGGATTTTGACCCAAGACCCCATAAGCTTAGGACATTTTTGTGTTCGTTCTTTTTTGCCAATTCATTAAATTCCCCCACCCAGGCAAATTCTCAAGCATCATGCACACAGTGTGCTGTCAGGCAAGGAATAGTTGGCAAGAAGATGCATAGCTAGCATTCCAACATATTTTCCTACAAGTGACCTAACAGCAAAGCCTTATTCTGGTCCTAACAATGTCAATGTTTGTAAACTTTCCTGCTCAATAGCAATCAGAAGTAGGAAACCTGGCTGATTTTTCCTTTGGTACACCAGAGATATTCACACCAGTTATATCACTGCTACAATTTTGTGCTTATCTTAGCACTGATCAGGGATCAAACATTCTCTGTATGGCACAGTGCGCCCAATACTGTCTTCATTAACAAGTTCTTGGTGGAGTTACTGGTTGCCAACAATATATGTATTTTAGAAATTGTCTCCGGCTGCACTATGTCAAATCAATTGTGACAGTGGGTCTGCATATCTGATAAATAGTTCTATTGCTATAGTTATGTTATAAGGAAAGAGAAGAAGAATTCATCAAAGGACAAAATGGAGCGATTGTTTTTCAGTTGCCCTGGGTAAAATTGTAAATGTTAAGCTCAAGAGTGTTGTCTGGAGAAAAAATAACAAAATAGGGAAAAAGCATCTTGTTGATTCCAAACCTGTTTCAATCCTCATGTGTGAAACCTACGCCTAATGACTCGAAGGCAGGAATACTAATTCTAAACCATAGGCTTATCCCTGGGTCCTAGAATCCTGCCTATATTGAGCTGTCCAGCACCGCACTCCAAATTATGGCTTAAGCAATGTTTTGTAAAAACTCGATGTCACTTCCTTGATTTTATATACAACTCTCATATATAAGCCAATCGGCCCAGTTGTTTTTTTTTTCCATCATGGCCATTCCTAAATCGTTAATACCTTTAAAGATCTGAATCCCCAAGGCTTTCTGTTCCTCAACTTCCGATAAAATATCTTACATTTTAATGCGTAGTTTCATGATACACTTCCCTCGAAGTTTTACTTGGGATCAGTCACCTGCCTCAAGAAATGAAGCTGGGGAAAGGCCAAGCGTGGTCTAATGAAGGAACAAGCTTTGTGGGCCAAATCGCTTTTTCTTGTTCTAAACTACTGTAAATTCCAAACATTGTAAGTGTAAACAGGCTTTCAACATGTTAGCCTGTAACTTTTATTCCATGGGAAGCATTCCCCCCTCCCCCCCCCACCGTTGGGGGTGAAGTGCAGGAATAGGCATGGGCAGGCAAGCCTCTGATTGGTGCCCCCAATCAGGGGCGCGCCGCCATTTTACGTGGGCGGACCAATTAAGGCCCGCCCAGTGTGACATCCACCAGGAAGCACTATGCGCTCTCTGTGCAGGCGGAGGGGAATCCCTCAGCCCAGAGTGCACTCTCTCACGCGAAAGAACACACTCATCTCCCTGAGGCTAAGTGCTGCCTCAGGGAGATCTGCTCCACATTTAAAAATGGCAATGGAACAAAAACAAAATTTCCCTGACATGTCCCTTCATGATGACACTGTCACATGAGTTGGGACATGTCCATCACTTTAACTGTAACCTTTATTAAGTATTTTAAAACCCTCATGAAACCTCATCCCGCCCACGGATGAGGTTTCATGCTTTTTCTGATGCCCGCCTGGGCTCCCGGCCTGCCCTGAGGTTGGACGGGCAGGTCCATTAATGATGTCAATTACTTTTTAAATGGCCTCAATTGGCCATTGACAGGTTGGCGGGCGCACAATTGATTCGGCTGCACCCCCACCCTGAAAATTGCAAGGACACGGGTTGACATCGGGAGTTACGCCCAACATCATCCCGCATCATTTTAAGCGTCGGTGAGTGGGTCTCACCCCTCACTCGCCAACCTAAAGATCCTGGCCTATGAATTTATTAGCTATCTTGCAGGCTTTGTGTTTAGGTTCACCGAACAGATATTTTTGACTTCCATGTAGAACTCTTTTCCAACAATGTCCAGCTGTTGCAACAGGTTTGGATTCTATTGGTGCGGTTCTTTTAATTAGAGATGGAGCTGTCTTTGCCCAGCAACCTCGGGCATTTAAGATTTAGATAAAGCAGCCACCGACAACAAGGATGTCAGTCAGACAACATGCAATACCTGAAACTGGATGTTATTCACCACTACCCTTGTAGAAAATTAGTGTTGCTGATAGAAAGTTCTACTCAAGGTCTGCCAACCACACTCATCATTAAGAAGTTGTCAATCAAAAGACATAAGAGGATGTAGAAAAGCAAGCCTAAATATCTCAGACCCCAGGGGGTTGTAGATAGAGATGTTTCTTCGGTACAGCAATTAAGCGCAAAAAAGACAGAAACAAATAAGATCAATTAAATTTGAATGAAGTGCTTTCAACATGTTAAAAATCACTTGGACAACATGCTAATAAAGTCAATGTTCTTGCAGAGCAAAAGACAATTACTGGTCTAGAACTTCAAATGAACCGAAGATGGGCAGTTTATTTCTCATTTGAGGGTAATCCTGGAAAGAAAATGGAGGTAAAATAAGTAAGTAACAAAGACAGTGGCAGCCAGGTCAAAGACACAGACTGAGAAAGATGGTGGATGAACTGAATATCCACTGTAATTGCATATTGTTCCTTCATGCTAGATTTGTTCCTCTTTAACACAATGACTGTCACAAGAAAGTCTCTTTACTCACTAATAAAGAGGCACTTACTAAAGCTATATGACATCATAATGCTCATCACTGCTTGGACCTTTCACTCAATCATTCTCTTCAGTCAACCAATCTAACCCAATCCACCAACTCTTATCGCAAAATGGATGGCCAAAATCTAACAAAAAGATAGAAATGAATCTGGAATTACTAAGTGCAACAAAAATAAACTCCATTCTTTACAAATGACATTGCACAAATAGATTTTACCATTCTGCATGCTATACTTATAGAGCATGGAGCAAATTTCCCATGGGATTTTTGGGGAGGGGAAGAAGAGGCAGAATCTCACCTTGGTGCTTGATAGCAATAATTGGCTTGACAATGACTTGGGTTAGTCGTCCATTTTGTCTGAACCCTGAACACTAGAGGTCTAACAACCTAGAAATTTGCCTTAAACAGGAAGTGAGTGCTTGATTGTGACATGCGTTAACTTTGCAGCACCGATCATAACAAAATAGAATTATAGAACCATAGAATAGTTACAGCACAAAAGGGGGCCATTCAGCCCATCATGTCTAAACTGGCTCTCTGTAAGAGCAACTCAGTTAGTCTCACTCCTCCCCCTTTTAGAAGCCACATTTGAATCTGTTGCCACCACATTTCCAGATAGGATATGGAATCCATGAACCACTCACTGCGTGAAAAAGATTTTCCTCTTGTTGCCTCTGGTTCATTTGACAGCCCCTTAAATTGGTGTCCCCTGGTTTTTGACTCTTCCACCATCTGTAAACAATGAGCTACTCTTGGTGAGGGTAGTGACTCCAAAATCCCAGCAGAATGTGCAGGATCAATAGATGGGCACCTAATTGGCATAGAGCAGGCAGCTCCAAGCACCACTACAGGTATGTCTCTAGCATTTACCTGCCCTATTCCCACAGGTAGGGAAGACTCCAACCTCCTTCACGCCCATTCCCTAACTGCAGCCATTTTTCTTTGGTTTCCCCTCAACCAACTGGACTAATCTGGATTTTTTTTTAATGATACTTTTCAAGGACCTGGATACAACTGATTGGGTCCCTTGCAGAGACTGGCTTGCCATTCATCCAGGGACCATAAACTGAGATGTCATGCCCCATACAACCTGAATTCGAACCGCCAGTCTCCACTTCTTGCTATCATTTGAAATCTATGGGACAGACCAATGACTCCATCCTATACAAAGGAGCCAATAAACCTCCTGCGGATGGGCAGAGACCTGGCACAAATGAGTCTTCACCATTTTCTCCCTGTCTCTGGCTGGAGTTATGGAGGGAAACTGGTGGAACCCTCATGTAAGTTCATGGCAATGTGTCTAATCTAAGTTTATTAAACCATTTGTATTAATGTCCACATCTCATGATACAGTCCTCAAGATAACAAGGCCAATGAGGTGATTACAGACAATTTACAGCATAGGAACAGGCATTAAGGCTCAACTGGTCAATTGGTGTGTATACTTCACACTAGCCTCCTCTCACCCCATCAACATAACCTTTCTCCCTCATGTCCTTATTTAGCCTCCCTTTTAATACATCTATGCTGTTTGCCTTAACTACTCCATATGGTAGCAAGTTTCCTATTCTAATTATTCTCTGGATAAAGTGGTATTCCCTGAATTCCAACAAGGGATTTGTTGATGTTTATTTTTGCACAGGGGGAGTCAGCAAACAGAGTTCTGGAGTTGGGGATGCAACTTGAAAGCATGTCCAGGTGTGCAGTTCTCTGCCAGTACTCCAATTCCACCCTGTAGTGTTAATGGGGTGAACTCAGAACACCAGCAACCATACCATATTGGTCATGCAATATAAATGGGGCATTACACATGAGGTAGGATGCAATAAATCTATGTTTAACTAGGTAAAAGTACACAGTAATCAGTCACAGCTCATTACGCCAGCCCTCGTTAATCCATCAATTTTGGATTCCAGCAGCACATTAAGGACCAAAGAGGCATCTGCACAAGGAGAATTAGCCATTGAAGCAGTGATTTAAATTCCAGCTCTGTATGCTTGATTGATAAGCCAATTTGCCCCTATTTCAATATACATTCAACACACCTCATTCTAATTCAGGTCGATTTGTGCAGAAAAGAGCTGAAGATAGATGAGAAGCCAGATGAGATAGTTACCTGCAGATAGATATTGATAGATAGAGGGGACATAGCAGGATGCAGACCCTTACCAAATCACTAAATATTTGACTGTAAATGACAGTGACACAATTAATTCTGATTTAAGATAGGTGGAAACCATCTTTATTATATTTCCATTTTAATATCTAAACATTTTAAGCAAAGCCAAAAACACTGGGGCCACAGTGGCTACCATTTGTTTAGGTTCACTTCTTCACTGTCTATAGCCACCTACAGCAGGACCTCGATAATATCCAGATTGGTTGACAAGTGTTAGGTAACACTCATGCCACAAAAGTGCCAGTTAATGGCCATCTCAAAAAAGGGACAGCCCAGCTATCTCCCTTTGACCTTCAACAGCATCACCTGAGCCCCCCCATCATTAATATGTTATGGATAGTCATCATTGACCTGAAGCTGACTAAATCAGCCAAATCAACACCATGGTGACAAGATCAGGGTAAAGGCTGGATACTTTGTAATGTACTGGTTTCTTTCCTGATCCCTCAACTATCTCCAAACTTCAAGTCAAGAGTGTGATGAAATACCCATCATTCACCTGGATAAGTGCAGCTGCCACATCCAAGAAACCAGACACCGTCTAGGGCAGAGGAATTCACTTGACTGGCACCGAACTCAATACACCCTTGGTACATCCACCCCTAATGTTTGCTGTATGCACAATCCAAGCTGCACCAAGCTCAGTCCAACAACACCTTCTTTCCCTATGACTTCTACCATCAAGAAAGACAAAAGCAACAATGTGGTGGGAACATCATAAATTCCAAACCATACTAAAATTGCAATTCCTTCATCTTCTCCGGATCAATAATGGCAAAAGCTTGTATTTACCACTTCTGACAAAGTAAAGCCACCCAAGCTGCTTCATAGAGGCACAGTCAAAAAATAGCAAATAAGGAGATATGAGGAGGGATGACTGAGATCTCAGTTGAAGAGGTGGACTTTAAGGAAGATCTTAAAGGGTGGGAGGGAGGTGGAAGAGCGGAGAAGTTTAGGGTAGGAGTTCCAGAGCTGAATCAGATGAAGGCACAGCCGTCAGTGGAACGGGAATGGAAATTGTCCAAAAAGCCAGAGTCAGAGAAACAGAGGATTCTTGTCTGGAAAGCCCCTTTGCAGAGTAACTTGGGATGCACAAGAAATGCAGCCTGGCCACAAATAATACAACTTATAAAGCCCGTTATGACATCTTCATGATATTCCAAGAAGTTTTCTTTCAACAAATTTTGAAGTCAATCACTGCAGATAAAAATTGAAGTCAAATTTCAATTAGCAAGATTCCATCAACAGCAAATGAATTAACAATCTTATAAATTTTCTCTTTTGGTTGTCTTACTCAAAGGAGTAATATTGGCCAGAACTCGAGGACAACAGAATCATCAACCTTTTTGAACACTGCTCTGGGCAATGCTACATCCACTTGAGCTGACTGATTCAACCACAGCTTATCATATCAGGCCCGAACTTCCTCGGAGTGGCCATCAGCACAGCTTGCCACTCCGCGCCCAGTTTCTTACCTTAACTTTTCTTCAGTCCCCATCTCGCCCGGCCTTCCGACTTAAGCTGGGCAAGATCCAGGCAGTGCAGCGCATCCCCGGGGCCCATGTCAAAGTGAAAGAGAATCGATGTGAAGGAGGCCATGCCCCCATTTTTACAGCACTAGCTGCCGTAAACCAGGTGAATTTAAAGGTCCAGTGAAACTTAAAGGTCCTTGACAGGCCAGGGAGGTGGTATATGTCTAAGGTAAGTGGATAGGGTTTGGGGGTGGGGATTGGAGGTTGCTGAGGAGATTGGAAATCGCTTGGGGTGGCGGGGGGGGGTGGCGGGACAGGCCTACGGTTGGGTTGGAAATCAAGATGTGGGCGGTGGGGGTTGTCAGACCTCAGGGAGGTTCAGGCCTTGGAGGGTGGTGGGTATTTACTTGGGTCCGGTTGGGCCTTGTTTTTGGGGGGGGTGGAGGGGGGGGGGGTGGTCATGCCTTGGGTTGGATTGGGCTTTGGGGGTGGGGGGAACATTGGGCCTGGCGTCAGGGTGAGGGCTGTCAGGCCTCGGGGGCAGGGTCGGGTCAGGTCAGGCATAGGGGCGGGACTGAGGTGTGTCGGACATCAGCGGCGGGATGTCAGGCCTCAGGGGGTGTCAGGGCTGGGAGGGTGGAGGTCCCGGCTTTGGGCCGGTTCGGCTGAGGTCACGCCTTGGGGGGGGAGTGGGTTGGGGAGAGGGCATTGGCCTGGGGGTGGGGGGGTGGAGTTGGGCCTTGGGTCGGGTCAGGTCGGGTCTGAGGGGGTTGGGGTCGGGGGTGTCAGGTCTAGGGTCGGGTCAAGTTGAGCCTTGGGAGCGGGTTGAGACTCGGGCCTGCCGGGGTGTGGGGCAAGTCCCTTGCGGTTGGGGCAATCCCATGGTAGTCTAGGGGTGGGGAAGACCCCTGGGCAGTCAGGGTCAGTGTGGGGAGTCCGATGCGTGGGGTCGTCAGGGGGTGGGGGTGTGGGGGAAGTCCGAGTGGTGGAGTAGTCAGGGGTTGGAAGGAGACCCTTGGGAGGTCAGGGGGTGGAAGTTCCCATGGGGATTAGTCAAGGGGTGGGGGATGTTCCCTGGGGAATCAGGGGTGTGGGAGGAGTCCCATGGGAAGGGTCAGTCTGAGTCTATACAATAGTTACCCAGAAGTTAGAAGTGGTTTTAATTCTTCTAACCTTTACTGGGTAACTCAGTTGGAACCATCCGAAATTTGCGATTTAAATCACATTTTCGGATGGTTCTCAGTACGGGGCAATTGCCCAGGGGAAGTTTGTACTTCTGGGCAATTGCCATGTAAACCTTAACTGGAATCCTCCGAAGGGGATTCCCCAGCACATCTTGTTGGCAGCACCCCCAACCCCCCAATACAAAGCCGGGGAGCTCAGGCATTATGGCTGTAGCAACCATGGCTTTACATATCACTTTTTAAATTCTTACCTGAGATGTGAGTGACAGCAGGGAGGCCAGCTTTTGTTGCTAATCCCTAATTGCTTTTGAGAAGGTGGTGGTGAACCAACTTCTTGAACTGCTGCAGTCCACGCGGTGTAGGAACACCCATGCTGCTGGGAAGGGAGCTGCAGGATTTTGACCCAGTGATAGTGAAGGAACAGTGATATTGCTCCACGTCAGGATGGTGTGGAGCCTGAAGGGGAACTTTTATGTGGTGGTGTTCCCATGTGTCTGCTACCCTTGTTCTTCTAGATGGATATAAAAGTCATGACGATGGGAAATTGTGATGGAGTGAGACCTACCTATAACCTCACCAGCTAACCAAAAACATATCAAACTGTTTAAAGAGGACCTGTTTTCTTAAAAAAGAAAATTAGAAAAGACAATGACCAAAAATGGCTGCCATAACTCTCCTGATGTCTGGAATTGTAAGTTGACCTTAAACATGAACATACAAATCAGGAGCAGGTGTAAGCCACTTAGTCCCTCGAGCCTGCACCGCCATTCAATTAGATCATGGCTGATCTGATTTTAACTTCAATTCCACATTCCCACCTATCCCTGATAACCTTTCATCCCCTTGCTTATCAATAATCTATCTAGCTCTGCCTTAAAAATGTTCAAAGACTCTGTTTCCACCACCTTTTGAGGAAGAGAGTTCCAAAGACTCATGACCCTCGGAGAGAAAAAAATTCTCCTCATCTCTGTCTTAAATGGGTGACCTCTTATTTTGAAACAGTGACCCCTAGTCTTGACCCCTAGTTCCATAGCTTTTCTGGAAAGTTACTAAATGGATTTCACTGTTGATGTGTTGCTCGTGGAATTCCACACCTGAGGGGTGTCAAGGTCCACTTCAAAAAGGGGCAAGCAAATATATTTGGATTGGAAAAGGCATTTATGGGGAACTGAAACTTTAAAAAACCTTAGTTGCAAATAATTGAGGGGGCCTGAATAAAGTGGAGCCAGATTTCTCCTCTTCACCCTGTCACAGGAATATAAAAGGTATCTAAATAAAATGCACATGTTATATGGTACGCCGAGCATCAGTGCCTCATATCAACTTAACTGATGTGATTTTGTGTTTCTATTCTCCATTGAAGGCTTTAATCATGTTCAAGGGAACAAAAAGTGTTAAGGAGTAGATGTTCCATCATTCTATTCAGCAAATAAGAAAAAGCTCCCAGCAACCCTGGTGATAGAAATAATTAATGTGGATCACTGGGCTGTGATCTTTCAGGATTTACAGTCTATTTCCATGCTATTGTACCAAGTGTTCAAAGGGCACCAGCTGTGGTGACGGTCTTAACATGAGTTCTACTTATCAAACTCACAGCTGTGTTTTGTTTTCAAAATGGATTAAAGGCTCTAATTTTTGAGAGACTGCCCAAGCATCTTTGAAATTCTTTCTTGGTTGACAATTCTGTAGTCAGAATAAGCTTGAAACTTTAGCTTTACACGGCCGGAGGTTAACAATTGAGCCAGTAGCCAAGACGTTTCTTCCACGCTAAAATCCAGAGCAAAACAGATATTGTGCCTACAGTGAGAGCCCAAAGCCTGAGGCCTCAGGCTTCAACCGCATACAACCACCAAGCTACAGACACCAATAAACACCAGGCAGCCTCCAACAATCCCTTTATGATCCTCTGGTGAGGCTACTGTCGACATGGAAAAACTAAGCAAGTGGTATACTTGCATGTACTGGAAGCTACATATATTAATACAGAGGCCCTGTTCTTTACAGACAGAAAGAACATGTTCACACATTGCGCCTCTTTCAGCTAAAGAAAATAAATGACAACCATTGGCTGGTTCATTCCCCTGGATGATATCTTGACCAATCAGAGTCAAGCTGCCTGGTTTAAACTACGAAAAAAGGCATGGCAGTTAACTGTTGATTACCATCAACTAGTGCATTCTCCATGGCACCTGACACCAATCAGAGTCCACTTGCCAACCAGCAGCACTCTCTTCTCATGCAATATAAATACGTTGTTTCCCCTGACATTGATATTTTCTTGCAAATTGTCTTGATGAGTACAATACGAAAAGCTATAACAAAAAAATTATTTTTTCAGCAATATTGCAAGATAGCAAAATCTGATACTTCTTTTAATCTTGCCTCTGTTCCCAATAATAGTGGTTAAAAGCATTTTTTTTTTAGCCTGAGATAGATGGTCTGGTATGATTTGTCCAAAGATTCCATATTGTATCTGGTGTATACCATAATAAAAGGGTTCATTACTCAGCTTCTGATGTAACACACCAGGTTGTTTGCTGCACATCGCAATATTTCAATGCCTAGGGATTGAAAGTTTGTCTGTGTAAGTGAACTCACATTTGGAATTAGAAACAAACCTTGGACAAGCTTGAATCTTTGCTCACATGTTGGGCAGAATTTTCCATTCTGGAGACGAAGGGAAGAATTTTTTGCTTGGCATGCGGGCGTGCGTCTGACACACTCGAGCGTAAGGTGATGTGCGATGATGTTGGGCAAGGGTCCTGACCTCATTGCGCAGTCCGCAATATTTTGGTGGGCGGGCACACGCGGGAGTCGGAAGCACGCCCACCGACAATTAAGCGACCGATTAAGGCCCTTAACTGGCTAATTAATTGGAATTTGTTGCTGCTCGTCCGACCGTCTGGGCAAAAAGGTCAAGCGGCCTTTGCATTTTTGATGAAACCTCACCCACGGGCGGGATGAGGTTTCGACCAGTAATTTAAAAAAGTATAAAAACTTTTTACACTCATATTTAACATGTCCCTGCTCATGCGACAGTCACACGAGGGAAACATGTTTTCATTATTTTAAAAATCTTTATTTTTATTGATAAAAAATCTTCAGCTCCCTGAGGCAGCTCACACTCCTCCCATCGCAAATCTGGCAGCGCTTAGCGCAGCAGCGGCAGGTGTTTCAGGCTCGCTGGCCGGTAATCGGCCAGCCAGCATGAAATTGCGGCCGGGGCCCGGTCGCGGGTGGCGATTGGGGTTTCCTGGGCCCCCCCACCTTGCCCCCCCCCCCCCCCCCCCCGACGAGGGCAGGATTTCCTGGTCCCGCCATGGGCAGGTGTCCCCCGGAGCAGATGGAGTGAGCCATTCAAATCTCACTTGACTTTGGTGGAACTGGAGGGTCCCACCTGCAGGAGGGGCCGGCAAATCCCTCCCTAAGTCCGGTGGCAGGTGGGAAGATGGTGTGATTTCCACTGGGTGGCACAGCGGGTGAAGACCTGCAAATCTTCCATTTTTCAGCTCATTAATTATGCATCAGTGAAGGGTTTGGCAAATCTCGTGGCAGGGCAGGCAAGAAGCCACCCGCCCTGCACTTACCTCTTAAGGTCCAAGGGTCCTGGCACCATTTTTAAAGGGCACCCGGACAGACCTTCACTCATTGCAGGCCAGGAGTTCTGCACTACTCCTCCAGAGTCCTTGTGGCTGCAGCTCTTACTGGAGAAGCTGGTACCTATGAGCAAACACATCTACGGTACTTATAAAGGTGCCTCTGGCATTGCCTTTTGCTCATCTCGTGATAAGAGCACTTCAGACCATACACCCATGGTTGCTTCAATGCTCGTGATTGTAGCAGTCCATGTTTGCCAACCCCTTGATCTTATAGATGCCTCGTTTCCTCTTGCTGCTCAGAACCTTGCTCCTAATGGCCCTGTGCCAACCAGTGATGGGCACTCCTCCTCATGTGGATGAGAGCTATTACCAAGGCAGGGTTGCCTACAGTCTGTATCATTGACACATCAGTGGATGTATGAACGAAGTGATATATTAAGCGATCATGTCCTCTAAAGGTTTCCCTCCATCTCAAAGTCATCAGGCAAGTGCCAAGCCCTTCACCTGGCCTCTATCTAGACATATAGGCATCCCCGCCCCACCCCTGCCACCCCTGGTAAAGGACATCCTGGAAGACCAGAGATGGGTGTTCCCCCTGTTCATGTGTGAATGCAAATGGAGACACTGCTCTCTGACCAGGGTGATGAGAACCACGTGCAAGAAGCCTCAAGCGGGCATTTTTCCACTTGTCTTGCCTTGGCAGCATAGAAAGACTACCTGCATGATCCCTTGTCAGGCATGATCATTCACCCAAAAACAGAATTACCTGGAAAAACTCAGCAGGTCTGGCAGCATCGGCAGAGAAGAAAAGAGTTGACGTTTCGAGTCCTCATGACCCTTCGACAGAACTTGAGTTCAAGTCCAAGAAAGAGTTGAAAGGACTCGAACTCAAGTTCTGTCGAAGGGTCATGAGGACTCGAAACGTCAACTCTTTTCTTCTCCGCCGATGCTGCCAGACCTGCTGAGTTTTTCCAGGTAATTCTGTTTTTGTTTTGGATTTCCAGCATCCGCAGTTTTTTTGTTTTTATGATCATTCACCCGGGAGGTTGGAGGTTTGGAGTCACTGCCCCTACCAGCCGTATCCCTTGGAGGCATCCACTTCCCTCACTCCCTTCATTCCTGCCTCTGACTGCAGCCAATGGCAAATGGCCGCTCCACACCTTACTGGGATCTCGATGACATGAGACCCATGAGTCCGGAACAAACCTGCTGCAATGCAGGCTTCACCCAGAGAGGAGAACACAAGTGAGCATCTTTGACATCCAGTTACCTCATAATTATTAGGGTGTCCCTTTAGTCGGCCACTTTTGCTGATCTTGACCTCCTCCCACCTCGAGGGTTCTCACTGACTGACTGACTGTGTGGTCAAGGTCAGATTGGAAAATTGGTGTGCTTCACCTTTCAAGCTCATCCACCACTTTGTATCCTCTCCCTGTGACCCAACTTCCCCTCATTGCCATAGACCCACCCAGTATCACTATTCCCCTTCCTTCTGTCACCCTTGAACCTCCTCCGTTACCCTGGACCCTATCACAATCCATCTCTACATGCTCCTCCCCTCAGAGCTGACACCCATTACTGTCCTCATGCCCACACTGACCCTGCCTCCTCCCGTCACTGAGCAACCTGTTTTGTCCAACTCCGCCACCCACCTAACAAGACCTTCACCTACCAGTCACACACCCTGGACCTGCCACTCTACCCCATTCCACTCTTCTTTCTGAGAGTAACCGTTCCCTCCTATCACCACTCCCCTGAATTCTCCCCCCAGAACCCCACCATAGATAACCACAAGACACCACCCACCTTCCCTGGCCGTTCCACCTCACTACTCCCCGGACACTCTCTTCACCCTTCCCCCCTAAGCCCACCAACCTTTTCCAGCCTTCATTCTATCCTTCCACTCTACCCCCTGCCCCTTCCAGCCTACCCCTGCCTCCCTTATCCAGCATCAGCGCTGCGTTTGCTAATGGTACTCGAGTGAAGTTATGTGAGGTCCCCAAGAAGGAAATAGCAACATCTACCGACCTCAAAGTCATAGAAGAGGTGAAGCTCACCAGGTACAGGCCACTCAAATATAGTCGTAAAACCAAACATTCTACATTCTCCCTGGCAGGGAACTTAATTTGAAGGTCAAACTTAATTCCGGTGAGGTGCCTTTTAATAGCATGCAAATGGGGTTCCTGACGTCATTCATTGGGAAGCTCAACCTGC
The DNA here is from genome assembly GCF_017639515.1 of Carcharodon carcharias. Classification (NCBI taxonomy): domain Eukaryota; kingdom Metazoa; phylum Chordata; class Chondrichthyes; order Lamniformes; family Lamnidae; genus Carcharodon; species Carcharodon carcharias. The sequence goes on along the minus strand of NC_054492.1, from coordinate 35,415,821 downwards.
CTTTAACACCTTGAAAGTCAGGAGAACAAAATTCCAACAGTGTCATGAAAATATAATAATTTTCATAATATTGTGATTTATTGTAAAGGTAAGTTAATAAAGGGGGATTTAATTGAATTGGAGACAGCTGGTCTGGAGGCTTTGAGTTATCAGAAGGGATATCAGCTAGGTTTGAAATGCTAAATACGTAAAAATGGCTGAAGCTTTAGAATGTGAGCTGTGAGGAAAATTTGCATTTTTAGATTAATTAGAGCAGTTTGAATTTCAAAGAGATGATCAGATGTTACACCTAGCCAGAAGAAGCTAAGCCAAACAGTGTGTTTATTTTTCCCAAAGGTTACCAATAACATCAGTACTATAAAAGATTTATATTACGAGAAAAGTAAAGTTGCAAAGACATATTAGGATAATGGAATTTACATTAAAAAGGGAGAAACATATATAAAGGAGATGAAGTTGTGTGTAAGAGAGAAGGAATTCTAAGATCTAACAAATGTGAAAAACCTCCTGCCTCTATGCATCAAGTTGCTGTCTAGAGGAACCAAAACCAAGAAAATTCACTTTGAATATCACTGTCCAGGTATTGCGTGCTTTATCTGGGTCTGTTGAAATCTATTTTTGTTTTATTGTTGCCTTAACTGAGGCATAACTGGGAGTCAGATTAATTAGGGGATTTAGGAGTTATTATAGTAGTAATTTGTAATCTATGTATGTGCCTAAAATCTTTTCTTTTATTAAAAATGGTTTAATTTAATTTTGTAAAAAATGTCTAAGATTTGGTGAACTTATTACTACTGAATTCAAGGCACGCATCTCAACATAAAATACAAATTGCAGAACAGTTGTGGCAGTTGTTTCAAATTTTCCTCTGGGATTTGAGCAGTTTGGCATTTATCATCTGCTGTACCATAACAATTTATCCCACCATCAGGAAACAGATTTTTTGCCTCCCGCCAAATTAAGCGCACCCGTCTGTCATGATTCCCGTTGCTGGCAAGACCGGAAAATTCTGCCCATAGTATCTGGCTGTATTGAGGCAACAGAAGAAATGCAAGGGGTACATGTGCATTGGACACAGTTCAAAGAAAGTTCACTAACTGATTCCTGGGATGAGGGGTTTGTCTTATGAGGAAAGGTTGAGCAGATTGGGCCTATACTCACTGGTGTTTAAAAGAATAAGAGGTGATATAATAGAAGTGTAGGAGATTCTGAGGGGATTTGACAGGGTGGATGCTGAGAGGAAATTTCCCCTCATGGGGGGAATCTAGAACTAGGGGGCACAGTTTAAAAATAAGGGGCCTTATTTAAGACAGTGATGAGGAGAAATTTCTTCTCTCAGAGGGTTGTTAGGGTTTGGAATTCTCCTTCCCAGAAAGCAGTAGAGGCTGGGTCACTGAACATATTCAAGGCTGAGTTAGACATATTTTTGATTGACTAGGGAATCAAGGGTTATTGGGGTGGGGGGAGGGGGGCAGGCAGGAACTTGGAGTTAAGGCCACAATCAGGCCCAGGCTAATGATCGGGAAACAGGTTCAAATCCCACCATGGCAGCTGGTGAAATTTAAACTCAGTTAATAAAATGCAGAATTAAAAGCAAGTCTCGGTAGTAGAGACCATGAAACGATCATCGATTATTGTAAAAACGTTTATGGTTCATTAATGTGCATTAGGGAAGGAAGTCTGCTGTACTTGCCTGGTCTGGCCTGCACATGACTCCAAACCCTCAGCAATGTGGTTGACTCTTAACTGCCCTCTGAAAAGGCCTAGCAAACCAATCAGTTCAAGGGCAATTAGGGATGGACAACAAATGCTAACCTGGCCAGTGATACCCACATCCCATGAAAGAAAAAAACAATATAGCCATGATTTTATTGAATGATGGAGCAGACTCAAGGAGCCAAATGGCCTCCTCCTTATTTCTTATGTTCTTATTTAATTCTTCTCTGACTGCTTCCTATAGTAAGAAGAGGAAGAGCTAAAAAAACTGCACACAGTGGTCAGGTCTTACATACTAGAGCAGGGCATCGCACAATGAACGCCTAATAGGCTTTATCCTGCAATTTCCTACTCAAAAGCTTTTGCATTTTAACTTGTTCATTGTATGCATGCACGGGGTATCTGGCATCTCATTGAATAATGGGGCCAACAGTGTAACCAATGGAGATTCAAGGATTGAGAAAGAAGCAGTAGGGATGGAGAAGGAAGTTGAATTAAAGTCAAACCAGGTACAAAGAGAGAAAGAAAGGGAGAGAAAGAAATATTGGATAAAGAGAGAGGTAAAAAAAATTAAAAGTAGAAGAAATATTCTAGTATTTAAAATTTGTAAAATCTCTAACAACAATTGGCAACATGTAGAAATGAGATTGAACAGCTTAAGCCGTCCCTTTCTTGTGTCCAAGAGGTTGATTTGATTTGTATTGCATTAGCAATTGTCAAGTCATTCAACTTACACATGCTATTAAATTCTAGCCCTAACTTTGAGTAACAAGTTTAATGAGCAATTAATATGCAAATCCAGCAAATTTGTAAATATAATGGGGAGGCTAAGGGTGAGATGTTGTTTCGGTGAAGCAAAGAGCAAAGTGGAGTAAACTGATTGGCAATTCTGAAGACTTGCAACTCATTGTAGATCTTCTCATTGCCAGAACTTGCCCACTGATTTGTGCATTAATAACAGCATGTATTGTTAACACATCTTTACTTTTTTAGCAGGTTTCAGCTCCATATCTCTGGGCAGCAAACTGTTGGAATGATTGCGTTGATCTGATAATGCTGAGGGAAATATAAAGCTGCAGTTCTATTTCAGCTTCCCTTGCTTGTTAAAAGGCACAAAATTTTCAATCAATAAACATCACTGTCTGCACAGTCCTGGCAGTTCTCCACGCTGACTTCATCAAAGACGAATGCTTGGGTGGTATTTGCACAGAGCCAAACCTCTAAGGTGCTAAACTCCTGGGCACATTGGTGGCTGCTACCCAATTACTTGGAATTGAAATTGGAATTATTCAAAACTGTCAAAACTTTCACTACCTGATGGAATAGGGCTGCATTTGAAAGTAGTCTGAACTATGGCATTGGCTTGTAAATACCCCAGGGCTCTTCCTTGGAAGGAATTGAGTGCTTTTGAAATGTTTCTGCGTATACCAGTTGCTCCCAGTCATGGTGGCTATAGTTGCAGTTCTTCTTGAGCTGCAATATTCCAGAGAAATGAAGCAGAGGCAACAGAGAAGATAAGCTACTCACAGAGGGAGGAGAAGGAAGAGGGTACCCAGCAACAGACCATACTCGCCTGCAGAGAACACCTCTCCTACTGCAACTTGTCCAGGAGCCATGTGTTCAGCGCCTGTGCTTCACCAAGGAGATGGTCACCGAACTGTGCCACCTCCTCAACCCGGACCTACATCTTCAGAACGGTGGCCATCAAAGTGACCACGATCCTCAATTTCCTCGACAATACACCAAGCATTTTGGTGTGTGTGCCCATCAGCCTTTTTCTGACTGCTGCCACATCAGAATCCTCATTTGAGGCCTCTGCAGCAGAACTTGTCTGTGACCTTGCCCTCTGGGGAGCTGGCACACAGGTTACCTTCTCCCCCAAACTAGCTCCAGCCCACATGTGCCCAGTGACTCACCATGTGAAGATCCGGCTTCTTTACTAGACTCCTAGGTATGCATTGCACCAATATCTGAGCTGGTGGCTGCAAGAGTCAGATCAAATGATGGTGCTTCTTCCTCAGAAATTTGCTCTTTCTCTGGGCTTTCACCTTCAGGTGCCACTGGCTGGCCGGGCAGCAGTCCTTATTGTGGTATAATGGAGTATGTTAGACTAAGTCCCATAAAGGGTTAACCGGAATTGTCTGTGATGTCATAGAAGGGAGTGACATTTACTCAGGTGATATGAGACTCTGAGATAGTCTAGAGTGAAAGTAAGAGCAAAACAAGCATGGTTAGAAACTTGTAAGAGTGTTCTCCATAATCTGTAAATATGTTAAAATAAATGTTAGTGTTTACAGCAAGTAGGCTTTGGGAATCATTGAAACTGCTCCAGCCCAACAACACAATAACATATTTACTATAATCAGAGCATAAATGCTCTGGGCTGAACTGGAAGGGCTGGAGTGAGGGAAGTCTGGGGATCGAGGCAGGGTGGGTGGAAACCAAACACCCTCAGCTGCTTGTACATCATGCCAGGTTGCAGGATAAAAGTGGGGCAATTTGAGAAGATGCAGATAGCAGGGATAGCAGGGCCATCTGTGACCTTGGGGTGGTCCTCCCTGCCCTTTTACAGAATGCCCAGATAAGGGTCCCATGCTCAGTGTTCCCAGCCATGGCCAAGGGCAGAACCAGCAAACTTTCGGTGGCGATAGTGGAAGAGCCAGAACCTCAAGGGACAACGTCTGCTTACAGGCGGAGGGCTGTTCAGGAAGGCGACTTGTACTTCCTCTAAGCACACATGAGGAAGGCAATGGGAAACCACCTCATGTATTCTTTTCCCTGGTCATATTGCGCATTGAAATTGAAAATGGGAGGCTCCTATGGACAACTGAAGGGGAAAGGACAAGATCATGAGGTGTGGAAAATGAGCAGAAGATGTGCCCTTAGTCAGATTGCTACTACATAAAGTCGGAACATCTAGTCATCCGGGATGGCTTCAGCAATGCCAGAAGCCATGGCCTCAGTGACAGCTGTGACAGTAACAAGCACTGTCTCCTTCAAGGGGGTGAGGACACGTCTATCCCCACAGCTTCATTGCTGATGTTTTCTGTTTTGTGCCAGCTTGCCCTGCAAGAACGAGGGAAGAGTATCTGCAGGTTGCAAAATGTTTTGGTGATGTGCCTGTCACAGCTGGATAGCTGGAAGTATGTGGAAGATTTGAGATGTGGGTGCAAGGCAGTGGTCAAGTATGTGAGGCTGAGGTGGAGCACTGAACATTAGGCGTGATTCCCAATTGCTGGAGAATGTTGATGGGTGAGTACTGGGAATATGGTGAATTAAGCAGTGTCAGAAGCTAGTGGTCAATTGGTAGGATATGCCATATGAAGATCCATTCACTTACCTTGACCACTCGTGTGAGGACATTGAACATTTTCCAGGACTGTATCCAGGTCCTCAAGGCCCGATGCCTGGCATTGATCTTCATAGCTGCCTGCTTCCAATGCCTTTGTAATGTAAACCTGGAGGGCCTCCACCCCCCCCTGCAGAAAGATGAGCTTTCTTCTCCTTTCCACTTCCTTCACTTAGGCCTCCACACTGTATCTGAGATCCTAGGGGCCCTCACTGAGGGCTTGTTCCTCCATTACCCCAGTTTAGTCCTGCTGAATATCATTCTCAGCCACTTCCAGCATCGGTGACAGCCAGGCTGCACCTCCTCTTTAAGAGCTGCAGGCTAAAGCTTTGGTGTTAGCCTTACACAAAGTTGAACCCCTGCTGAGGAGGCAGCCACTCATCAGCATGTTGAGCGCTGGCCGGTGCACAATTATCGAAGTGAGCAGGCAGTGGGAAGCTTGTGTACTACCTGCATCGTTTCCATTGAGGGTGGCGGGGTGGTGGGGGTTTAATCATGTGTCATGATCCCCATGACTGTTAATGGGCCTTATTCAATGTTGCCTCCTCAAAGCTTTACGGCTACTGAAGGAAGATGGTGTCCTTTATCAGACAGAGTCACTTGTCCCTTGTATGTGCGGTGAATGGAATAGCATTGCTGCTGGGTTAACAATTATTGGGACTAAATGTTCTTGGCTATAAAATGCTAGGGAGCAATAAAGAAGGGAGGAGAGGTCAGCTAGTTAATTAACTACATCATTGCAGCCATTTAACATCAAGTTCTTACTGGCAGTGGTGCTCAGTGTATGCCTGCATTGAGATGAGGAATGACAAGTGATCTATTACTAGATTAATAGTATATTATAGATCAATGAATAGTAGGAAGAAAATCAAGGGTGAGACTTGCAGTCAAAATTTCATCCTATTCTCACCTTGATCCCCTCGCTTGCCTCTCTCCTGTCACTCAGCTGTTGAAAACCTCAAATATATCATCGCTTCCAAACTCAATGGGTGGAATTTTACAGTCTCACCAAAGTCAACGGGCTTTTGAATGGTTCACCACATTTTACAGCTCTACCCCCACCATAACAGGGCCATGAAATTCCGCCCAATTATTCCAACTTGATACTTTTTAGCCTCCCTTCTTCCATTCTTCCAAAATGCCTGTCTAAAACTCTGCTGCTTGTTTGCATTCCTACATCAAGTCTGTCTCACCTACCAGCCCTGTCCACTCATCTACAATGATTTCCCCAAAGCCTCAAATTTAAGATTCTCATCCCTGTTTGGAATCCTTTCATGACCCCAAGCTCCCCAACTCTGTAATCTCCCACAGCTCAGCAAAGCTTCCAGCTTTAGTGCGTCTCTTCACTCCGCTGTTAAGCGGCCATACATTCAGCTCTTTAGAATTTACACCCTAAACTCCTCTGTCTTCACCCCCACCACTTTTAGCCAAACATTTTGTTACCACTCCTAATGTTTCCTTCTTTGGTCCAGTGTCTGTTATCCTCAGTGCACTGTGAAGTGCCATGTGATATTTTTCTATATGAAAGGTGTTATACAAAGAGGAGATGGTGGTCTGGTGAAAATGTCACCGGGCTATTAATCCAGTGCTATTGGTCTGGTGACATGGTTCAAATCCAACTATGGCAAATGGCGGAATTTAAATTCAATTAATAAAAATCTGGAATTAAAACCACTGTTGATCATCATTAAAAACACATCTGGTTCACTAATGCCCTTTAGGGAAGGAAATCTGCTGCCTTTACCTGATCTGATCTATGTGTGACTCCAGGCCCACAGGACTGTGGTTGACTCTTAACTGCCCTCTGAAATGGCCTAGAAAGCCATTCAGTTTGAGGGCAATTAGGGCAGGGCAACAAATGCTGGCAGCAATGCCCACATCCCAAGAAAGAACAAAGGGTATAACTGCACACTATACTTGTTGAAGGGAATTTAGAGAGGCATTCAGCAGTAACAGAATTGTAATAATGGGGGACTTTAACAATTTTAATGTGAACAGAGGTTTGACAAGCATTTGAATTCAAAATGAGAGACATTCTTCAAATTATCCCAGTTTTTTTACTGAACCTGTTACACACTCAATAGGGAAATGTGTCACGCCAGATCTGGTTCTGGGAAAGACTCAGGAGAGTTAGTGACCAAAGAGGGAACACTCGGGAAATAGTAACCCGAACATAATTAGTTTCACCTTTTAAATAGAAGAAAAAAAAAGACCAAGATAAAAATGTTGGACTAGAAATTTAGCAACTTCAGTAGGGGGAGGGGTGGAATTCTGTCAAATGGTGGATTGTAAGTGGAATATATTTAAATGATATGGACAAGGTAAATTATAAATGTATGTAGGCTGGAAATAAAGGATGTGAATCATCAAAAGGCCTTAATAAATACAAAGGGGATAATAGAGAATTAAAAATACAAACTATTGAAAATTATGAAGGCTAAGAGAGAATGATAAATAAGACTGACAGTAAACAGAAAAGTAAATATTAAGACCTTAGATGAACACAGAATTGAAAGGATTCGATAAGAAGCAGGGGCACAGAGTTGAAGGGACTACCTTATACTTGAAAGGAAGGAATTGGAAGAGGTGTTTAATAAGTGGGATTATAGGAGTACCTGAAAAGGTTGTTGAAGAGAGATTACTAGAGATAAATATTCAAAAGGAAAAGGGATTAAAAAGGGTTTTAAAGTGGAAAAATCACCAGGCTTTTAAGTATGGTTAGAATTCACCACCACAGAAACAGAAAGTAGTTGAGGCCAAAACATTGTATGTTTTCAAGAAGGAGTTAGATATAGCTCTTGAGGCAAAAGGGATCAAAGGAGATGGGGAGAAAGCGGGAGCAGGCTACTGAGTTGGATGATCAGCCATGATCATGATGAATGGTGGAGCAGGCTTGAAGGGTCGAATGGCCTACTCCTGCTCCTAGTTTCTATGTTTCTATGAAAATACATTTTTCCCCAAACAGATAGCTGAATAATGCTGAAATGAAAGGCATGTTGGCAAATTTTTCATGTTACGCTCATCGGATCAAACACAAGAGTGCCAAATTAATCGCTTAAATGATCACAACAACTAATACTACAGGAGAAAAGGGCCTATTTTTTGCATTACCAGGGAGCTTGAGGAACCTTTGGTTCCCTGTTGCTTTCTCCATGGCAACACCTCAGCCAATCAGAGTTGACTTGCCAACCAATCAGCATCCTCTTCTCCTGTAGTCCATCAGTTTGACCTAATGATCGCAAGATGAAAAGCTTCAGCAACATGTCTCTTTTCAGCAAATCCAAGTTCTGTACCGTCAAGTGACGCAGATAATTTATATAATCTAAAATGCTTTACCACAAACGGCTATCAAGGAAAAGGTTATAACATCATATGAAAAGAAATTGGACAAGTAAGAAAAAAAACTTGGATACATATAGCACCTATCACATCCCTAGGGCATATCAAAATACTTTTTACCCAATGAGTTACTTTTGCAGGTAAACATGACAGTGGGCTGACAGACGGATGTCGATTGGGAATGTGTAGCAGGTGAGGAGGCACTCAGAGGCAGTGACACAAAGCAAACTAGCCCAGCCTCCTGGACAGGCTCAGGCATCATCTGAGCCTGAAGGAAGCCATATGTGATTAAAGTTTCCATTTTTATTTCGAATATTATAAATGTCTTTTTTTTATATTAATTCATGGGATGTTGGCATCGCTGGCAAGGCCAGCATTTGTTCCCATCCCTAACTGAGAGCAGTTAAAAGTCAACCACATTGCTGTGGATCTGGAGTCACATGTAGGCCATACCGGGTAAAGGTAGCAGGTTTTCTTCTCTGAAGAGCATTAATGAACCAGATGGTACCACAATCAGTGATAGTTTTATGGTCACCATTACTGAGACTTGCTTTCAATTCCAGATTTTTTAAAAATTGAACTTAATTTCCACCAGCGGTTGTGATAGGATTTGAGCCTGGGCTTCGGGATTGTTGGTCCAGTGCCATTATCACTATGCTACCATCTCCCCCAATTTTGAGGTTCCACAAACATCAAATGAATGATTAGCCTGACAAGTAATTGGGAATGGTATGGATTGAGGCAGAAATGATAGTCAGAACATTAGAATCCTCTACTCCCCTCACGTAATGCTAGGGAATCTATCACATCTGCCCAAAGTGGGCACAGGGCCTCGATTTTGGTGGGGCATCTGAAAGATAGAACAGCACTCCCTCAGTACTGCGCTAGAGTGCCAACCTAGATTTTTGTTCAAGTTGTTAGAGTGGGACTTCAGCTTTCAGACTCAGAGGCAAGAGTGCTACCACTGAGGCATGGTGAACACCAAACAACAAATTAACTCACATAGACTCACTGACAGCCGTAACAAATCGGAAAATGTTTTGCTTCGGAAATTCAGAATAGGACTTAAATGCATGATCATCTCATTCAAAAGAGACAATACAGATAACTAAATCAAATTGACATTCTAAAGTATTTATACTGAAATAGAAAAGGAGCCAGGGAAATTAGATTAGTAATTTGCTCCAGTTAAAAGGTTAGCATCACTGTAGGCTGAATGGCCACCTACTGTGCTGTAATTTCTATGATTCTATGATTATAACACAGGTCAATTCCCCCTAATCATGTTATCAACCATTGGAGATCATGTGGAGAAAACTTGTGCTTTTGTCTCTGACGATAGATGGAAAGTATTGCTCAGTCAGATTAATGCGTACACACTAAATCTAATGGGTTTCTTTGCAGGTTGATTAATGTACTGAAACAGAGTAGCACAGCAAGATATAGAGCGCACAATAACTAGAAAACAATAAAGATACAATCTACAAGAAGTTAAGAAAGCCTTATCAGAACACATTTCTTACACAACTTCCTAATCAATAGATTTGGATGAAAGAATTTTTCATAGGGTCTCACAATTTACACAGACAACGAAAACATCCCCTCCTCCCAGTCAAAACTAAAGATATGAAGCAATTCTCTCATAGCTAAGCTAGCCTAAAGTTTCTCAAATCTATTTGTTTGACCATTCCTAGATACAATTTGGCATATCATCGCATTGGATGCCAATCAGCAGGAGTTTCGAGAGTAGACTGCTTTCCCATGCTTTCTTCAAAAAATTGTATAAGCAGCTTCTACAAAGCCCCTGTATCTTAAGTGATTTACATGGATTTGAACAACAAAAGCCTAGCCTGGATCTTGCTGAAACAGGGCTTCTGACCTCTATTTTAAAACATGGTAAGGTAAAGGAAAGCCAATTTCTATTTTACAGGTAGTTAATAAAAAGCATTGTTTGAAATAAAAGACAGGAATTTCTCAATTTTGTCATGGTACCTGTTGCTGTTCTTTTTGTATTCCAACCTGATGCAATGGGTTTAGAATTCCTAAATAACTCCCTTGGCTTTAATGCAATGGACTTTAGTCCAAAAATATTCCAATTTTATCTCCTTTTCCTTCCCGGAATAAACAGAAAAAAAAGACGATTAATTCCTATATCATATGTTCAATTATCTGGAGGAACAATCCAGATAAAGGATTTCTAAGTTGAACATTCTGTTAACTATCGATTGATCTGTGTCCCTCACTAAACCTGCCAGAAAATCTGAATCATTATATAATTTCTTTGAGACTTTCGATTGTCAGCTTTATTATTAGTGGCAGGCGCAGTGCTTATGCCTCTCTAATATCAGATTGGTCCAGGTCCTGAATCAGCCATGGGTAGCAAAATCATTATAGGACCGGCCGAATAAGCATTGTGATTGTTCACAAAGTGAAGTGTGCACTCACTGTCTAGTGCAGAGTCCGATTACTCGAATCCATCTAAATTACTGGTTAAAAAGCTACAACTATAGTTGTATAGCCTTGTCTTACACCCGACACACTCCATCATCTCAGCTTAAAGATCATATCGAAGAAAAAGAGGGGTGGAAATTCACCTCTGGCAGTGGCAGAGTGTGCACAGGATTGGTTGCTCATTATATGCAATGCCATATACTGTATCCCATTGCAGTCAACAAAATTACGTATCAGGTACTGTGTATAATGGGCAGCCAATCTGATAGCACCCGCTTTGTGACACGCATGAGCCAAATTTCTACCCCAAAGTCTTTCTCCTGGCCGGGATTCCAAAACAACATTCAGCTAATAGTTAAGGTCAGAATGGGCTACAGAGCATTAGCAGGCATACATTTGACTGGCTTGGCCACATTGAGGTTGGGTTGGGCCTTTGGAAAATTGGTACATAGATTTTTCAGTGCAGAAAGAGGGCATAAGCTCAGCACATTGCAGCAAACCGCAGGGCTACTCGTGCCTACTGCTGGGTGAATGGTGGCCTGAGTCTATTTTCTAGTTCAGCACCAAGAAATAGGCCAGAATTTTACACCCTGTGGGCAAGCACGCGTCTAAATGGGCATGAAATTGCGCGAGATGATGTCAGGTGGGTGTCCTAACATCATCGCGCACTCGCACAATATTTCGCTTGGCAGGCGCGCATAAAAGTTGGATGAGCGCCCGCTGACAATTAAGCCCAATTGTCAGGGACTTTTCGTGGCCTGTCCAACCTTACAGTCGGTGCCTGGGCCAATCGGCCAGGTGGGCTTTACATTTTGATGAAACCTCATCCAAGGGCGGATGAAATCTCCGTTAGGATTTAAAATAAGAGTAAATATCTGCGTAATTTTTTTTTAATGAGGTCTGCTTTCAGGTGCTTGATTGTGCTGCATGGACATTTTTTGCAGCACTGTTGTGTTTTCTTTATTCTGTGGCGGTCTGCAGCTCCCTGGAGGCATCTGTCTGCCTTCAGGGAGCTCACTGGAAGCGCTCACCAGCACCCGCAGTAACATTAGTGCCCCCCCCACCCCCCCCACCTCCCCCCCCCACTCTTCCTGCCCCTATAGGCAGTGCTGAGCCTTTCTCCAGGCGCATTTCACTGCTGGCTGGCAGTTAATTGGCCAACCAGCGTAAGATTGCAATCAGGGGTCGATTGCAGGTGGAAGCACATTTTGTGTCCTCTCCCGGACCCACCGATTGTGCATGCCTGACAGGCGCAAATTTCAGGCAATAAGAATATATGGAGTTGAGGTTGAGCACCACATTCTACCTGGCTGCTCTCAAAGGTCAAAGGATATCACAGATCACATGCTCCCTGATCATATACTCTGCCACCAATCTAACTAACTTTCTCTTGAATTTGCTGACACGCTTAATATAAACCTTAGTGCATTAAACAACTAACTTTGAGTTTAATTTCCTACTTAAGCATCAGAAAGCATCTTTTAGACTGCTTTTAATAAATATTGGGCCGTTTCTATTGTTGTTCACCCTACACCCATCAAAGTACCTTCACCGGGACGAAACCAGCACACCACTAATCATGTTCCAATTTCAAATAAGGAGTGTATGAACACATGACACAGTGGAGTTATAGGGAGAGAACGTTTCAGTCAGATTCTTTGATGCTTTTCCTAGTTATGTTTCAACCTTTTAGTTGCAGGTTCCTCAAGCAGCTTTGCTTACTACAACTATTTCCTTCATAAAAATAAAGTTAATATGTAATATGTTTAGAAAAGTTATATATATATATTGTCCAAAACAGCAGCACTTCAGTGAAACCACTGAAACAATTAGGAGCACATCAAAAAAATGTAGGTCATGTTGGACAAATTTGGTTGCAATTTTTTTAAGGAGATCATTAACATGTTGGTTAGGGGAGTATGTCATCTGCATGGACTTCTATAATGCATTTTATACGGTTCTGTACCAGACAATATTAATAAAATTAAAGTGCACTGAATTGGTGGTAACCTTGTAACATGGGTGGGCAATTAGTTAGGAGGCGGGGACAGAGAGTAGGAATAAAGGCAATGTACTCTGATTAGCAGGAGGTTGTTAATTGTATATTCATTGTATTTAATTGTATGCACGTGGTGGGCAGTAACTGGGAATTTACTTGTGCCCCATAAAAAGGAACAGTCTGAAACTGTAGTTGTTGAGATTGGGAGGTACATGTTTGTAATGTGTACCTCTGTAAATGAGTGCCTAAAGATAGGCTCCAGTTCTATCCTTCACCACTTGGCTTCCTGGATTATAACTGAGATGGCAAGTGATGTTCTCCAAGGATCTTTTCAGGGGTCTCAATTTTTCATCATATACGGACAAGGATTAGAAAGTTATGTATCCAAGTTTGCAAATGACACTGATCTAGTGATTTGTATAGATGGATGTTACAAAGAGATGTCAAAAGATGAAGTGAGTGGACAAACCTTGGCAGATGGAATTCAATGTGGGGAATTGTGAGATCATCTACTTCAGATCAAAGTAAGACAAATTGGAATATTTCCTTAATGATGAGAGCTGTGGTGGAACATTTAGATTTGGGTATCGCGGAATAAAAAAATCACCCGCTTAGGTACAGAAAGTGAAAAAAAGGCTAATGCAAATGCGGTCTTTACCTCAAGGAGTTTAGAATACAAAAAGTGAGGAAGTTATGCTTTGGTTGTACAGGCTTTGGTCATCTGAAGCACTGCATTCAATTTTGAGAATGCATTTCATGAATGAATCATTGGCCTTGGAGAGATTACAGTGAGGAATCCCCAGAATAATACAGGGCTTGAAGGGTTAAATTATGAAGACAGGCGTATTGTGGTCTGTATTTCTTTACATTTCGAAGGTGGTCTAATCAAGGTATTGAAAATCATAAAGAAATTTGACAGGGCAGTTAAAAAGTAACCATTTCCTCTGACAAGCGAGAAGCATAATCTTAAAATATGAGTCAGGCTATTTAGGAGTAAAATCAGGAAGCACTGATCCCACACAAATGGTCATGGAAATGTGAAATTCTCTTCTCCCAAGTGGTGCTTGATGCTGAGATAATGGAGACTAATAAACTGTTTGTCAGGTAAGGTATCAAAGATTATGGAGCATAGGTGTGTAAGTGGATTTGATATACAGATCAGTCATGACGTAATTGAATGGTGGCATTGGCTAGAGGGGATGGATTGTCTCCTCCAGTTCCTCTGTTCCTATGAAACTTGATTATATATTGGAGAGATACATCAAAGAGATTTCTTCCAGAAAGCTAATCAACGTTAAAAAAACCTTCAGTATATTTGGCACTTTAATATTTTAGTACCTGAAGTTTGGTTGCTAAATTAATGGAAATGGCTGAGGTTTTCCAGCCCTGTCACGTTGGGTCCCACCGTGGGAAATTCGGCATCCCAGCCAAAGGGCAAGGGTGGAAAATCCCGCCCAATGTAATGTGTGAATACCTGAGGGGTAAGTGTAAGATTCACAATGATGGGCCGTAGGTTACAAGTTCTACCCCTCACACAGTAACTCATCAGATACCAAATGGTGCCACGAAATACAATTAATGCTTGAAGTGGGATGTAGATCTTAAACATGGGGTCAAATTTCCTCTTAAGTGGAGGCACAAAAATCTGGTAAGGAGCTGTTCCATCAGATCCCTGTATTATATATTTTATATCTCAGATCAATACAGAAATGACATTAGTTTCTATGTGTGTAATAGGTTTTAAAACATCTGCCCATGGTTTAGCTCTTCCAGCTCTTTCTGCAGTTTATTTACTTTTCGCTGAATCCACACCCAGGCTTGACCAATCCAGCACAGTGAGCATCAATAGTTAACAAAGGCCCGGATTTTTGCCACAATGGAGAACCTTTCCATTGTAGTGAAAATCCTGGAAATGAATGAAATCTCTAAGTCCCACCCCCAAACCCAGCATTGCCTATCTTTGCCGGGGGGGGGGGGGGGCGCAGTTTGGAGTCGGGCAGGGGTTCCTGCATGCACGATTCACAGAGCCAGTTGGTGATTGAATCACAGCTGCCTCCACAGTGTGCAGAGCAGACCAAGTAAGATGAGGTCGAAACTTGGTGGATTATTTGGATTGCTAGGGTACCCCTTTTGAGAGGTAAGGTACCCTTTTGGATAGGGTCCTGGGTCAGCTTTGGGAAAGGTAGGGCACCCTTTGGGATTGTTAGAAGTAAAAATGATCACGCACTTTTTATGCGCAAAATCTTTGGAACTGTTAAGCTGTCTGGGTACTTTTAAGCTGCTAAGGAAGTGTCAAGCTATCCAGGAAATGTTGAGCTGTCCAGGAAGTGCCAAACTGTCCAGAAAGTGCCAAACTGTCCAGGAAATGTTGAGCTGTCCAGGAAATGTGAAGATGTCCACAATGCGTCAAGCTGTCCAGGCTCTGGCAAGCTGTCCAGGAAGTGTCAAAGGATATTAGGTGAGTTGACATGGAGGGGGTAAGGGCAAATGATGGTGAGTGGGGTACATGGGGTGGCATGAGTTGGCACTGAGTTAGCATGGAGACATGAAGGGCCATGGGGGTGTGTAGATTGGCATGGATTGGCATAGGGGTATGAGAGCTGATGGGGTGGGTGATGGGGTATGGGATGGCATAGATTGGCATGGATGGGGCATACCATGGGGAAGTGTATAGGGGAGAGGGCGAAGGCTGGAGGAATTTTTTTTTTAAACACAGTGCCAGAACACAGAGGCAGACCTTGCATCCAACCCACCTCCACAGCAGCCGCTGTGCTTATTCCAAGGTTGCCCTCCCTGACTCCTATTTCAGTTTGCCCCTCACCAGCCAAAAACCCAACCTGAGGGCGGCCACTTTTACAGGTCAGATTCACTAAGCCAGGAAATCTCCTGACTCTGCAAGCATGTCCCGGGATCAAAAACCTGGGCCAGAATCACATAATCAAACACAGAGCAATTAAACACTACACCCTAATCACTAAGAGCAATTTCTGGCAGAGGTGAGACTAGGCACATCGCATACTCTTGCCAAATATGGGCTGGGATATTTAAGCATGGGCATGTGGAGGACATGTTGTTATCCAGAGTCATTATGGGCCACGGGATCTGGACCAATCCAGGGCATTGCAGAAACTGGCAACTTTAAAAAATGTTGCTACCCATTTCCCCCCACCCCTGTGACTGGCGAGGACCTAGCGTGAATACCCTCCCCCAGCTGAGGTGGGAGCTCCTCAAATGCTGTAAACATTTTGATGAATCCTACCCCAAGTGGAGGGCTGGGTTTGGGGACTGGCCATCCATGGTTGGGCAGAAGTTCCCCAGTCACATTTCCAGTGGCAGCATGGGATTAGAGGAAATCCACATCTATTCTGTTTACACATTTACCAAGCAATTAACATTGATAAAAGCTAGATATAAATATTAATTTTAGGTGCAATCTAAATCACGCATTTCAGCTGGCTTTCCCAGTCCCTAAGGAGCAGTGGTGTCATCAGATTTCTGTTTGTCTGTCATCAGACTGTTTTTACTGTGTTAGTAGATGGTTATTTCTGTTGCATTATTAATAGACATGCTAATACGTTAGTATTATTTTCTCTTGGCTAGCAGACACTGTCTCTCATAAGTTAAGGCAATATTTGCAGAGACCCAATTCCACTCTCACTTTTCAGCCATAATTCATTACTAATTGGCACTTCTTTGGATAAGCCCAAGGATTGAGGCCTCAAGGGTACTAACATGTCAGCTCTAGCTCACTGGATTATACTTTCACCTCTGAGTCAGGTTTTGGGTTCAAGTGCTACACCGGAGACTTGAGAACAAAATTCTCAGTTGACATTCCAGTGCAAATCAGAGGCAGTGCTGCACTGTTAAAGGTGCCATCTTTTGAATGAGGCATTAAACTGAGGCCCTGTCTGCCCTCTCAAACGGATGTATAAGATCCCACATGGTATTATTTTGAAGAAGAGCCAGGGAGTTATCCCCAGTGTCCTGGCCAATATTTATCCCTCAATCAACATCACGAAAAAAGAACTGATTATCTTGTCATTGTCGCATTGCTGTTTGTGGGAGCTTGCTGTGCACAAATTGACTATCACATTTCCTACATTACAACAGTGACCACACTACAAAAAGTACTTAATTGGCTGTGAAGTGCTTTTGGAGGTCATGAAGGCACTATATAAATGCAAGTCTTTCCATTTATAAAGTGTGATAATTGAATTCTGCGCATAATAGGATTGTCATTCAGACTTGATTAAGACATGCACACGGGGCACAGTATCAGCCGTGTTCAGCAGGTTCCTGATGGTGGTTAAGAGTAAATAGCTCAATGCCCAACACCTTCAATTCTCACCTTCATGACATGAGCCGGGATTTTCCAGTCCCCCCGCAGTGGGTTCCCCGGCAGCGGATGCGGCAAGTCACTGAAACCTCCGCTGACTTGGGCAGGTCAGGAAGATCCTGTCAGTGGGAGGGGCTGGAAAATCCCGCCCATAATGTTCAAAACACAGGAAGCTGTTAATGCTACTTATATGTTTAAGCATGCCTTTAAGCTAATTAATTCTTAAGGGCTGAACGACAATCTTCTGTGTGAGCTTCAGAAAGCTCCTGTTACACCTGTGCATTCAGTTGCTCAGTGTCCCTCTATGCTGTATAGATGCTTTGTGCACCTAACTCACAGGAAATAGGGCAGATACTTCATATACCTGTGTGACCCTATTGGTGCAGGTACTACATGTAACTGACTAACCTCAAATTGCATATAACTGGCTAATGCCATTCAAGCATCCAGTGGAGCTGACTGAACTTATACCATACAGCTGCTTTGTGCATCTGGCTGATTTCATACCTCTAACACCCGCCAGTTGACAGCAATCTTAGCTAGAATCTGGTGCCTATTTCTTTCCCACTAGCAGCAGGAATGCCAGCATTGGTTCCACCTTGAACAATAAAAGCAGGATTTACATCCAATTGTTCTGATGATGCAGGAGCAAGCTGGACCAAATGATCTGCTTCTAATGAAGACAACATATATTGGTAGAAATTGCTGAAAATAAAAAAAACATTAACTTATCAGTGCAGGGACAAAGCACGAGCATCTTGTTTAGTGTCTGGGGGGACTCAAATACCATTTCCGGGTCAAGTGAAATCCTGTGAGGTTTTCTTTTAATAAATGCACATCTTTGTTTTAGCTGAAATTTCTTCTTTGACCCAGTTAAATCATGCTTCGACTACTGCATCAAACAAGACCATTGAAATCTGAGACCCTGAAGGACATGTTCTCTGAGGATAAATGTCTACCCTAGAGGATGGAGTCATCCTGACAGGCTACAGGGAGTGGAACTGTACACCCCACCTTGAGTGTTACAGCTTCCGTCACTAGAATTTTGACAGATAATTAATTTCATGGTTGGAGCTGATAAGAGACAGGTTCCAAATTAACAGAGGAAATCGCAGAGCTGGATGGATTCAACCCTAATTATAAATCATGACCTCATCACAAAAGAACAATTGTGTCGTACATTGTTCAATCCAGAAAAACCTGATAACATGACACAGATAATTTTCGACTTGTGTGTCTGGAACAGTAATACAACATAGCCTTGACAAATCACTCATGGCTTGTTCCCATATCCTGATGGCAGTCAATACATGAGCATTGGCCGATGGATCACCATGAGCCGTATGTGGCTATTCCCAAAGCATGGGTTTGATAATGTATTTGATAATGTCTCTACCTGCGGGTGCAGAAGCACAGATTTTGGCCGGGATTTTCCGGCCCCATCGTGGGCGGGACTCGCCGTGGGGGAGGGGGTGCCTCAGCCAGAAGCCCATTGACTTGCAGCGGGACCAGAAGATTTGGGAAATCCCGCCCTTTGTTTCAGTTCTGCTATTAAAGAACTGGCAAAAATGCATGTCGAGGTAAATACTGTTTCATTCCCTTTGAGGTTTTTGTATTTTGCATCTTTGTTGGTTTTAAGATTTATTTCCTCACTTGCCCCATCATATATTTTCAAAATCAAGAAGCGGGCAAGTGACCTACTTCCTGTGTCAATAACCCAAAATCCAACCCCACTTC
Organism: Carcharodon carcharias; assembly: GCF_017639515.1. Lineage (NCBI taxonomy): Eukaryota > Metazoa > Chordata > Chondrichthyes > Lamniformes > Lamnidae > Carcharodon > Carcharodon carcharias. The sequence continues at coordinate 35,396,894 of NC_054492.1, read as the reverse complement.
CTCAACTCTGACACTGCCTTTGCTTACAATCCTGTCCAGAGACTCTACTAAACCCTTGCTTACCATATATAACCAAGAGAGTTGTGCTTTATACAGCAAGTAAGACATTTTTCCAATAATGCAGAATGTCTGAAACAGAACAAATCTTGTGTGTCTGTCTTCTGTAGCTGACACAGGCAGCCACAGACTAACAGAGCCGTAGTATCCACAGCAAGTGAGAAGTCCCCTGGTGACAGACATGCTTTCCACGATATGCTGCAATATTTAGCTGTCATAATGAGAAACTAAAGCATTTTGATCAGTAGCACATTTTCACCAAGGGGAAACAACGGCTATTACCAGCATAGTTAGAATCAAAGATCCAGGGTCTTTTTTGCATGATTCCTAAGCTGGGAGATGCTGATGCAGGATAAAAACAGCAAAAGAATATTCCATTTCATAGCATTGTCCTCACCTTACTATATACATAATTTTAGAAAATTAAATCTATCTGATAAAGGGTCACACCTATCCCTTGCAATTAACGATCACATCCCTTAAAAACACAGGTGATTCTAGTATCAAGGTAATGTCTCAGTGCAGGTTCCTCTCAGGTTAAGATTCACATCATCTTTTTTCATTCTTTCTCACTGAATGTCTTCCATTTCTTTGCAATAATACCAATCAACATTTAGCTTTTGAAATTCAGCCTGAACATCTCTCTGGCAGAGGTGTGAAATGTTCACATCACCATTAACCATTCTCATGAAAGTGCAGATGCTTGTGGAATATCTACAAGTTCGAGTTGTCCTGTTATTCATAAATAAACAATATTCCATTATCCTGTACCAGTATATTATCATGCAAGCAGGCCTGCAGAACCTCCAAGATCTTTACTTCACAAATCTTACTGAGCTTGTTCAAACTCCTGTGCATCATAAGGATGTTTATTTAACAAAAAATGAAATAAGCTACTGGGCCATTGATGTTTTAGGTCTCTTGAGTAATGGATTGTAGAACAGTATAATCTTTATTGCCTCGGCATCTGAATTTAAACACTCAACTCCTAACCCTTTATAAACCCAATCTAAGCTTGAGATGACTTACATGTAGTGAAGGTGAGGATTTTTGGCAAATGCTCGTGGAGCGATCGACCGAAGTCCTGAATTTATGATTGTCCTGGAAATGAGAACAAATGCAGGAGGTTACAAGCTCTGCGTGCTCATAACTGTGATTTATTACATACCCGATCAGATGGGTGGATTGGATAAGCTCTCAATTCATGATCATTTGTATTCTGAACAAATTAAACATCGACAGGGACAGTAAGGCAACCAGAAAAAAAAAACAAACTTTAGCATTTATTAAAACTTAAAAGTACCTTTTGATGAGTTCAGATCAAAGAGATGAATAGATTCTTTGTTCAGTTTTTCTCCTGATACGTTACACTGACAGGCATCTTAGGTTAATATTAGTACACGTTGCACGTAGTGTCATACAGCTGAGATGAGCCATCAAGCACTCAGTGAAAAGCAGGGAAGTGGGACCATTGCTGGATCAGAGTGCCTTGTCTTCTGGTGCATCTCATAATGCAACAGACACATTGATGATCTAATATTCTCTACGTTTACTCCAAGAAGCATTTTTCAGAAAAAGACCTTGGGCAAGCTGGAGAGAAGTATCCATGGATTGTGGATGACAACAGATTTAGAGCAGCATTAGAATTTAATATCTTTTAGCTGATTTCCAATCATGGATTTGATGGTTCTACAGTTACAAGCTCACCAAAAAGCATTGTCACCTTCCATACTTTGACAGGTAGTTGAGCTAGTATATTGCTATGGGTCTGTGAACCCTCCAGCAATGTATGCGATATTTGAAGCAACTCACAATTCAAGTCTTGTTCCAGTCACTGCAAACCTGAACTTGAGATCAAGCAGTTAAGGTCAAAATTTGGTCCAGGTTTAATCAATCCACAAACTTCAGCAAGGTCTGAACATTGAACCAGGTTTTGTGCTCAGATGGACTCTGAACTCTATGTCAATACACTTTAGGAGCACAAAAGCAGGTCCCATTGGAATTTCAGATCAAGGGGAAAAATTCAGTCTTTGAACTAAATGGAACAAGGTTAAATGCCTGAGGTCTCAAGTTGTCAAAGTGAGATAGTGTTCATTAGCAGAAACCTGGTTAGCGCTTTCAGCTCCTCAAAATAACTCTTATTTTTGAGTTCATTTAAAGATTTTTCTGTCAAAGATTTCCAGCAAGACTTACTTTCTTTCCTCAAACCTAACTTAAGAGCTGAAAACAGGCAGCACAAGAGGACTAAATGGTAACGTCTTCAGAGAGCCAGTATGGGTATGATGGGCCAAATGGCTTCCTTCTGTAAAGAATGCTTTAATGATTCCAAGAGGCCTGATAATAACAGGGCCTTATGTTGCATTAGTTCTCTTATGCCCCCACTACTTTCCTATCGATGACTTAGATGAGGGGATTAAGTGTAATATGTCCAAGTTTGCTGGCCATACAGAGTCAGGTAGGAAAGCAGGTTGTGATGATGATGCATAGGGGCTGCAAAGGGGTTTAAACAGGTTAAGTGAGTGGGTAGGAACATGGCAGATGGAATATAATGTGAAAAAATGTGATGTTATCCACTTTGGTATGAAGAATAGAAACGCAGAATACTTTTTTAAATGGGAAAAGGCTGGGAGATGTTGGTATTCAAAGGGCTCAAAGGGTATCTGTGTAAATGAATCAAAGAAAGTTAGAATGCAGGTGCAGCAAGCAAATAGAAAAATAAATTGTATGTTATCCTCAATACAAAGCAATTGGAGAACAATCGTAAAGAAGTCTGATTGTATAGGGCCTTAATGATTCCATACCTGGAGTACTGTATCAAGTTTTGGTCTCCTTACCTAAGGAAGGATATACTTGCCTTAGAGAGAGTGCAAAAAGGTTCACTAGACTGATTTCTGGGATGAGGGGGCTGCTGTCTGAAGAGGAGAGATTGAGTCGACTAGGCTTACATTTCCTGGAGTTTGGAAGAATGAGAGATGATCTCATTGAAACATAGAATTCTTAAGGGGTTTGACAGGATAGATGTTGGGACAATGGTTGCCCTGGCTGGGGAGTTGAAAACCTTGGGGCCATAGTCTCAGAATGAGTCAGCCAGTTGAACTGAGATGAAGAGAAATTTATTTACTCAAAGGGGTGGAAGCCTTTGAAATTCTCTACTCCAGAGAGCCACGGATGCTTAGTCCATTGAGTCTTTTCAGAGATCAAGAACAATTAGGGATGAGCAACAAATGCTGTCCATGCCAGCGATGCTCACAACCCATTTAAGAATAAACATAGATTATTGTATACTAAGGGAATCAAAGGGATATGGAGAAGGTGTAGATGAGATATAGGAATAGCCCTTGTCTTACTGAACACCAGAACAGGCTTAAGGGACGAAGTAGCCTACTCCTATTTCTTATTTTCTCATGAAACACATTAGTAGATGTGTTAAAGCGATGACTACTTCCTAGGAAGCAAAGAGTGATCTCCCTCAATGGGAAATGCTGAGAATGGATTTGAGGTAGAGAATTGAGAAAAAGTGAAGCAGACTGTAAAAGACCAAGTCCTCCATTGCTGGGAATATAAGAATAAGAGCAGAACAAAACTGGAAACAATCAGCCGGTCAGGCAGCATCCACTGGAAAACAGCAGCCTCCATTTCAAGCCATTGACACTGCCTCAAGAAGGGGAAGTGTTACAGATGAGCAGCATTTAAAAATGAACATAATTTTGGGAAAGGCAAAGAAAAATGATTGCACAAGGAAAGAAATGGAATGACCAGTGAAGTGTTTTGGGTGAAGGGCCACAACGTATTGTCACTCACATTGTAAGTGTCACACCGTATCGTTGGTTACATTGTCTGTATCACGTTGAGTTGTTGGTTACAATCTATGTATCACAACATTTTATCGGTTACAATGGCCTGGATTTTGCAATCAACAGTAAAGCAAGGGCATGTGGCCACTAAACTCATAGAAAGCTGCATTGCGAGGCTAGCAATCTCTCTGTGAGAAATTTAATTCTTTTGACGTGCAATTGATTGTAGTATTTAATGGGGATTCTCAACAAGCAGCAGTGATGTCAGCATGCTAACTAAGCAGCCAATCACATTTAAGAATTCTCACAGACAGCCAACAGAAAATGCTATCTAATCCTTAAATCACTTGGTAAAAATTTTAGAGAGTAAAATAAAGATCGGGCCAAACACAAGAGGCTAAAGTTCAAAGCTAAAAGATCAGGAACAAACTTTAAAAAAATCAATTATTTAAAAAAAAAATCATGCTTAAATAATCGAGCAATTAATCATAATGAAGGTGTTTAATAAGATCATATTTAAATGGAAATATTATCTTTTCAGGCCAGATTAATAATCATTCAGGTCACCATTAAACACCGAATCGTTAAATAAAGCTTAACTTTTTATGGGGTTTCTAACGGTAATACAAAAGTGGAAAAGAGGAAAATCTCATTGGATCAACTGATTTCACTAATTTCTGGATCTGGGGGAATCCACAGCACAGCCTTTGACAAACCATTGAATGACAGATTGCAACCTCCATGATAATCTGCCCGTATGCTAAATCCTGAAGCTGTAGTCAGTTTCAGAGGTGTAATGATTGCAAACAATGACTGTTCACTGTCAAAAACACCCTAAGTTCCAGACCATGGTGTGTATCACACCATTTTGTCAATTACACTATGGAATTGGATACATAAAGATTTTCAAACTGGCTTCAAATTTAAAATAACAAACTGAACATGCACATTGAAGCTAGTTTGCTCCCTTGGATAGAGCTCAGTAATCACAATATTAGAATTCATCACAAGTTCTGAGGACAGGAGCTACTGGCTTCACCATCCGATAGAGTTGATTTGAACCAGTCTCCAAGAAGACACAGAGCAGTACCTTTGATTCAGAACTTTGTTACTGCTTAACAGTGAACACCGCTTGACTCATGTAATCTCTTGACAAAACATCAGTGTTTCTGATTTACTTACAGATTCTGTAGTCCAATATAAGGCTCCATGTCAAAAGCATTCAACGTTTGAAGGCTCTTCTGGTTCTCGATGTGTCTGTAAAACAGCCAATTAATGAAGAAATTAGAATGGGCACAGCCTCAGTTCATTATTTTATGGAACAATTCCCAAGCTGAATTCTTCTATGCGCAACTGCAGTGCACCTTAACAATTACACTGGTGCTGTGCGAGTCCTGGCATACACTCAGTGGTGCCAATTTTCCAGAAATAGCATCACTCTGTAGTACTTTGTTGCCAGGGAAAACAGTGTAAGAGACTGATAGCCTAAACTCCAACAAATCTACAACCTCATTTACTGACAGAAAGCTTGATAAATTCTGATTTGTCATTGAATTTTGATTGAAATGATAAACCTAACTGAATGCATTCTTTGTGGGCCAGTCCACCAGCTCTCACTGCATAGCTTCACTGATGTGTTTCCATCATTTATTCAACTCATATTGCTCGTTGGGTCACTTGGGTGAAAGACAGGGTCACCATCAGTTTGGTGAAACGATCTGATGTGCACACACTGGAGTCTGAACTGAGTGTTGGGCATCAACAGAGGAATGAGAAGCCAGTAGCAATTAAACGTCTTCTAATAGCTGAGGGAGTTACTATGGAGAGCTACTGTCTCCTTGATGATGTTGATTGTCTCACAGACTTGACACACCATTTCATTTGGGGAAGCTTAAGAAGATATTTTGTGAAAAATATTCCTTGATGAGGCTTCAAGGAAAATTCAGCTCAATGGCCCAGAATTTCCTGGGGTCTTGCACCAGGTATGGTGTAAGGGCCAGTGAACGGCGCAAAAGGAGGAAATTATGGAGTAAGCGGCTTATATTATCCACCTCTAAAAGCCAGGGACTTTTGTGCCACTCCCACCATTTTACTATCACTGAAAATAGGAAGACGACCAGTAAAATCAAAAGCAATCGTGATTTTCCTGCATTTAAGCGAGTTTTCAAAATTTGGCAACTTAGACATAATTAATGGCCTAAGTGGCCTGATTTATTGCTCCAATTTCGATATAGAAAACAAAGTGCCAAAAATCAGATTGATCTGACTGAAGACTCTCATCTGAACTATCAAAAGAACTGCTGCCACTGTGATACTTGACAGCACAAAATTTCCTTGCAAACAAATTATTTCTTTATCAGGAATCAATTGGTGCCTAGTGGATAGCGTAGTCCTGCAGTCATCGTATTCCATCTCTTCATAGTCATACAAAAGATAATGACTGTGTATTCTGAATACATTAACGGTACCCAGCCCTGCGTTAAATGTCAACACTGGTCATTTTGTCAATTATCCTTTAAACGCATGGAATTCATCTTAACTAGTTGATTAATTAGTTGACATCTATGTTTTAATACACAACGTAAAATCCATACTATGTACAGCCTAAATCAATTGGGAGTTGTCAGTAGTGCAGGAAAAGAACATTTAATTCGAGTCTGATTTTTCTAATGATCCTTTATTGCAATTGTCTTGACAAGTAGGCACATGTAGACAATTGGGTTGTTTGCCTTTGAAATCTACAATTTTCCATGTGGAGGAATCTGATTATGGAGACCAAGTGCTCAAACATTTTGTTCAACAACTGATGGAGCACTCATCCCTGACCAGCCATGGGTTCAAACAACTGACAGCTTCAGTAAAATTCTACACCGACTAACAATTTAATCAATTATTTAATAAAAAACTGAGAAAGAGACTGGTGTGAAATGTCCCCGCATGTTGCTGTAAGGTTTGTGGACACTTGAGTTTAGAATAAAGGACCAACTCAATCAAATCACATAATCAGTTAAAGTAAGAGTGAATAAGAATTGGTTTTCATTGTACTGACTAAGTTTACAGACACATTGATATTTTAGCAGTTCTGGTGAAAAGTCATAGACCAGGAACTCTGGCGGAATTTTGAGTTTGGCGGGCGGGCATGGTTGGTGGGCCTGGGAGCGGCCGTGAAATGGGCCACCACTTGCAATCGACCCCCGACCACAATTTCACGCTGGCGGGTCAATTAAGGCCCATCCGGTGTGAGACGCGGCTCCTCACTGGTCGGGAAGGGCCAAGCAGGGCCGGGTCTGTTGTCTGCCAGATCCAATGGTGGCACAGTGGCTGGTTTATAAACGGCCCAGGCTGCCATAGAAGAACGTGTTAGCAAAGTGATGGAGTTGAGTGCGGCTGGAGGCAGGAGGGCAGGTCAGGTGGGCACTTGCCCTCCCACTTTTTGGATGGGTGCCTCGCCATCCTCCTGGAGGGGGTGGCAGCCAGGAGGGACACCCTTGTCCCCTGAGATGGGAGGAGGGGGCCACCGCACTTCACAATGAGGGCATGGGAGGAGGTGGCAGCACTGGTTAGCTGCCATGACGTGATGCAGTGCTCATGGGTGCAGTGTTGGAAGAGGCTCGATGACCTGCTGCACTCAGGAAGGGTGAGTACCATGTTGGCATTGGACAGTGTACAGAAGTGATAAGGTGTGGCTGTACCCCCGTGGAACTCAAGGGTGCTAGAGTCTGAGTGTCAACTGTCAGTGATGCCAGAACTGGCCAAGGGGGTGAGCCCTGGCTACTTGGACTGAGTGCCTTGCGGCTTGAGGGCCATGATTTGGATGTACCCTGTGAGTGTTCATCAGCTGGGCTTGGCCAGGTTGCAATGGTGCTGCAGGTGGAGAGTGGACTCATCAATGCTCCTCTGTCCTTTCAGGAGAAGACAGTCCATAACCAATTGGAGAGGTCAGGTACAGGCGGAGGCCTACCCAACTTGCTGCTGCTCACTAGATTCGAGCAGGACGCCCTCGAGCTGGAGAGCTAGCAAGCTCCATGTGCAACCAGGTATGGAGAAGCAGAGCTGCCAGATGAAGGTAAGAGTGCAGTGTGGAGAGGTGTCATGAGCCACCTTTTCAGCAATAGCCCTTGTCACCCAGCAGCCATCCATCCAGCCGGGCTGGAGCACTGAAGGGCCTCGGCACCTGGGAGTGTCTGAGGATGTAGGCGTCGTGGGAGCTGCCTGGGTACCTTGCACAATCTTGCAGAATCTGCATTCTGTGATCACACACTGTCTGCACCTTCATGGAGTGGAAGCCCTTCCTGTTGACGACGGCGCCGGGCTCACCTGCTGGCGCCTTGATGGCCACATGTGTACAGTCTATAGCAGCCTGGACGCAGGGGAACCCAGCAATCGCTGCAAAGCTTCTGGATAGCTCAGCCTGGCTGGCCTCGTCTGTACAGTAAAGAATAAAGGTCAGTACCTGCCTGAACAGAGCTTCTGTCACCAGCTTGGGAGGCTCCACAAAGATCACCCACTGAGCCCTGGAAAGAGCTGGAGGCATAGAAGTTGAGGCCATTGTGACCTTCAGAGCCACTGGTCTGGGGTGTCCACCCACACAGTCGGAGCTGGTCTCAGGCCCAATCATCTGACAGATGGAAGTCACTGACTCCCTTGAGAGACGGGGCCTCCTTCAGCACTGCACCTCAGTCATATTGAGGTAGCTGCATCGCCACCTGTAAACCCTGGCAGCAGGGTAGTGGTGTCTTCTGTGGCCCCCTTATGCATTGGACTACCTGTTGGCCCTGCGCCCCTTGTGCCTGCACCTCTCCTCCCACAGGTCCCTTCCCTGGAAGCTGCATTGGGACACCCAGCCTCCTCTCCCTTCTACCCCTCTTCCTCCTCAGAGGAGGCGCCTCCAGCAGAGACCACAATCTCCATTACGAGGGTAACAGAAGGCTGCCTGACACTGTTTGAATCCTCCAGGGGCCTTGGAGACACCAATAAGTCCTGCAGTGAAGCCTGTAAATGCTAAGAATTAAACCCCAAACAGAGATGAAGCTGCAGGGTACCAATAAACAGCAAACTATCTCCAAAACTCCTCACTACTCACACTGGCAATGCTGCTGACCCTTTTTATCCCGCCCTTGGATGAGATTTAGAAAATTGTCGGCTGCTCGCCTGCCTGTTTTGCCCATGCGACGAGTGTGAAATTCCATGGTTAACGTTAAATGCAGCTTAACTGCCTTTTTAATCACCTTAACTGGCCTCGTAATTGACGGCGGGCACAGCTCTGACTCCTGCTCACGCCCACCGACTGAAATATCGCGCGATGGCATCAGGACACTCACCCAGCATCATCACCTGCTATTTAAGCTCGAGGGGGTCAGGCACCCACCCCAGTGAAAAGTTCTGCCCTCTGTTTTCCCTCTCACCACACATGCTGCCTAACCTGCTGAGCGTTTCAACCATTTCCTGTTTTGATTCCAGGTTCCCAGATATTTTGCTTCCGTTTCAATGTTTAATTAATTGTGCAGAAAACCCAGAAAAGCCAACCTTACGTTCGCTTGAGTGGCAGGACTGGTTTAAAGTCATCACGAAGTTAAGTTGTAGCATTTTACCACCACAGCAAATCACACAATTGACAGCATAAGGTTGCCAATTCGGGTTGGATGTACGTGTGAAACTTTCATCCTCCCACCTCTAATAACAGCTTTTTTACTCCATTTCCCATATTTCTACAAAAAGGTGGTGTTTAAAGAAAATGAATAAACCTTTTTATCTTATATTGGTCTCTGCGTCTGCAATATATTGTTTGCTAATTCACCTCGCCGGTAGATAGGTGTGCAACCATGTTCCCGAGCAAAGCAACCTGTCAGAAGGAACATAACACAGAGGAACGCCCACCGCTGGCCGCTTGTGCCTGAGTGAACAAGATGCAAGGGCCTTCCCCAGGAGAGGCAACGCGAGGCTCTCACTGGCTCACTGGCCGGCGGCCGAGACCTGGGTTGCCTCCACAAGATTCCGCCCACAGTTCCAAAGAGACCTGCCCAGGCTGTGAATCATCTGCAAGTTGAGGACAGGAGCAATATCACAACCACTGCTCACAGTTCCGCTGACCTCCAGCTTTTCCCGGGAACACTACAGCTGCACCTTAATCTTCTACATTTGTTCAATAAGTTTGTTAAGCAGGGCTTTGCAAACAGCTGGTCTCGTAATTCAAAGGGGAAAAACTCGAGGCACACAGAAAAGCAACACCGTAACTTGCCCATGGTATAATTTGCAACCTTAGCAGCTTAGAGGCATTTCAATAAGATCACCTCAGCTTCTTTCTGTCGCAGCACCACATGATATAGAAGCTTTTTTTGCTTTTTCAAATGTAACCCAAAGCCACAAGATGGCTTATTCTCCTGTATGGACAGCCATACAAAATGAAAAGGATAAATTAATCCCAGTGTCCTTCAGCAACAAAGATGTGTTATCCCCAAGGCCTCATTAGTAAATTCAAAGTAAATCAACAGCCGATACCATCGGAATGGAGGCATATGGCAGTTTGACCTGTTCAGTGTTGGATGTCTGCTGTGTGTTTTTATGTTTCTGGTAAGGCTACAGCAATAAGTACAATTTTATACTCCCCTCTGGAATTTAACATATTGTGTCCTAAAAAGATTTTTCTGAAATGTGGCACAATAAAGTCCTCTTGTTACAGCGAGCACTATTTTAGCTACATCTTTAGCGCCAGGCACTCTCCATCTCCCTTACACCCCTCTTGTTAACAGCACTTTCTCTTCACAATTTCATTCCACTGTCTCTGATACCGAGTGATATCATTTTATTTATTTGGCAATTCCAGCTTCACCACGGAAATCATAGAATGTCTGCAACCTTTGTTCTCATTGGTAGTGTGGCAGCCTTCCGAAAAGCACTAGCAAACAATGAAAGATATTGGGACGATTATAGGCGTCTGAACTCTAACTCAAATTTCACTGGTACCTCAGACTTCGGGTTGCCAATTCTGGGCAGATGTATTGTTAGAGGCTTCAGCACATCCCACCTCCAACTGCCCCACCCGGTCCACAGAACCTTTCTTTCCATCTGCAATAATTTTATGAATAATAAACAAATGTGTTTAAAGGTAATGGAAAAATAATATTTATATTAGTGCCCTGTCATGTTTCTCCCAGGTTACCCATAGCATTGTCCAGAAGGTGAAACTTTTGATTCCTGGAGCGTCCAGGGCAATCCTGGAGGGTTGGCAACTCTACTTCAACCTCGCTCACAATGCTGTCCTGATCCTTGCTAGCACCTTAACCACAATCCTCATTGGCAGCCCCTATGCTGAGCCTGGCTGGCAGCCCTGATCCAACTTGCACTGGAAATTGGCACACTTTAGATAAAGGAACTTAGCAACAAGCAAACCTGCACTCTCAATAAGGATAGGTGAATAAACTCCACCCAAAATGTTGAGCTGCCTTTTATCTTTCAAATGCTAATGGCTCTGTTGTGTGTTTGCAACAGTTCTTTCATTCAGCTTTTTGGAGTTTAGTTTTCCTGCAATGTAATTGCTCAGTGAGCTCAGGCACTAAATTCTTTGCATAAAAAGTTAATGGAGGAGCAAAAACGCAAGAAACATATGGAGCGTTCTCCTTGTGAACACTGCTCGCCTTTCTGCTGCACGTCCACTACCACTTAGCCAATTGTTACCTTCAATTTTCAGGCCCCAAATCCATTCTCCCACAAGCCCTGTCAAACATGTCAAATTGACGAGAAGCTTCCACAAAGCCCGAGAGAGAGGGAGAGAGTGAGAGAGAGAGAAGGCAGATACCAGCAGCTCCCGCTAACTGGCTGTCTAATCCCAAATTAAACACTAAAGCACAGCAATAATGACCTGACATTCATTCAGGATGCTGACACGGTGGTTAAGAGAAGTAGAGTGATGTCCACAGATGGATATTGACAGCTTAGGGTCAATAAAGTAACAATAAGCCCCATCCTTGATTGCATTGTAAATTCTGATTTGCTTGCATCGACAGACATTAAACAGATTGGGACCCACTTTGACCTTTGGGTGACTGACTGGCTGAGTGCAGCTTCCAGTGCCGAAGAGTGCCCCAAGCCTAATCTCAATCTGATAGGCAAACTGTATGGCCCACAAAGGCAGTCATGATCAGATGCGCATCATTTTAAAAAAAGTTCTTTCACAGGATGTGGGCTTCACTGGCTAGGCCAGCATTTATTGTCCATCCCTAATTGCCCTTGTGATGGGGGTGGTGAGCTGCCTGCTTGATACAGCAATCCATGTGGTGTCAGTACACCCACAGCACTGGCAGGGAAGGAGTTCCAGGAATTTTGACCCAGCGACAAAAGTAGGAATGGCGATATATTTCCAAGTCAGGATGGTGATTGGCTTGGAAGGGAGCTTGCAGGTGGTGTTGTTCCCTTGTGTCTGCTGCCCTTGTCCTTTGTGGTGGTAGAGGTCGGGGGGTTTGGAAGGTGCTGTTGAAGGAGCCTTGTGAGTTGCTTCAGTGCATCTTGTACATGGTACACACTACTGACACTGTGCATTGGTGGTGGAGGGAGTGAATATTTAAGATGGTGGATGGGGTACCAATTAAGTGGCTGCCTTGTCCTTGATTGTGTCAAGTTTCTTCAATGTTATTGGAGCTGCAGGCAAGTGAGGAGTATTCCATCATGCGCCTGAATTGTGCCTCGTAGATGACGGACAGGCTGTGGGGAGTTAGGAGGAGTTACTCGCCGCAGGATTCCTAGCCTCCGACCCACTCTTGTAGCCACAGTATTTATATGGCTGGTCCAGTTCAGTTTCTGGTCAAAAGTAACCCCCAGGATGTTCATAGTGGAAGATTCAGTGATGGTAATGCCATTGGATGTCATGGAGAGATGGTTAGATTCTCTCTTGTTGGTTGTTGATAATCAGCAGGAGGTTTCCTTCCCCATGTTTGACCTAATGCCACGAGAATTCATGGGTTGTGGATTCAATGTAGAGAACTCCCAGTGCAATTCCCTCCCAACTGTATACCAATGTGCCATCACGTTTGGTGGGTCTGTCCTGCTGGTGGGAGAAGAAATACCCCGGGGGGGTAACGGTGATGGTGGTGTCTGGGAAATTGTCTATAAGATACGATTCCGTGAGTATGACTATGTCAGGCTGTTGCTTGAGCAGTCTGTGGGCCAAATGTTGGCACAAGCCCCCAGATGTTAGTAAGGAGGGCTCTGCACACTCAACAGAGCTGCTTGTGCCGCTGCCCTTTCTCAGCGCCTAGGTCGATGCTGGTTTCATTCCTTATTGACTTTTGTGTAGTGGTTTGAAAAAAATGACTGGCTCGATAGGCCATTTCGGAGGGCATTTAAGAGTTAACCACGTTGCTGTGGATCTGGAGTCACATGTCGGCCAGATCAGGTAAGGATGGCAGATTTCCTTCCATTAGTGAGACCAGGTGGGTTTTTATGACAATTGATAATGGTTTCATGATTGAGACTAACTTTTAATCCCATGGGCAGGATTTTTAGCTCAGTGGGTGGGTGTGCACTTGACCTGACCGAGTATGAAATGGCGCGCGATAGTTTGGTCAGCGGGAGCTCACCAGAGCCGGCAGCCCGCCCGCCGACAATTAAAGGGCCTAAGTTAACAACTGACTTTAATTTTTCACTGTCTGTTCAACCTGATGATTGGCAGGCAGGTGAAAAGGCCAAGCAGCCTTTTGCAAATTTTTGGAAACTTCATCCATGGGCGGGATGAGGTTTCCAAAAGCAAATACAAGTAAAATAAATACTTTACTTTTTAATTAAAAACATGTCCCTGCTCACATGTGACAGAGTCACATGAGGGTACATGTTTCATGACATTTTTCTGCTCTTTATTTTTTTTTTTGAAAATTCTTCATCTTCAGATTATTCTGTGCTCTCTTACGCGCATGCGTAAAGTTCACGCTAAGCCTGCCTGCACTCCGCGCCCCCATCCGCATAGGCAACCAATTAAGGCCCGCCCATGTAAAATGGCGGAGTGCTGCCGATCGTGGGTGGCGGCTGGGTTCCTGACAGCCCCTGCCGATCCCACACCCCAAGGGCAAAATTCTGCCCCATGTTTTGTTTTATTGACTTTAAATCCCACCAGCTGTCACTGGTGGGATTTGAAACCCATACCCCCAGAGCATTAGCTCAGGCCTCTCAATTACTAGTCCTGTGATATTATCACTATGCCACCTCACGTGACCCTGATTTCCATCCTAAAAAGGGCCTTGCCATGGTAAATTTAAAGCAATATGCACACTAAAAGGCACCTGCTTCAGTATGGGGGCAACAATTATTTCAGCTGTTATCAGGCTTCAAGGTGAATTTCAGAGTTTGTCAGTCAAACTGTGTCAGGCAAATATGAAGTGAAAGCAACCTCAGGGACGGCATCTCTGGCTAATATAGCACACACTTCCCTATTTAAGGAATAGCCAGACAGGTTTGAGGATTTGTTGAGTGAGGATGGCAGCTCCAAATGGCACTCAGGCACCCTCCTAGGGGACATCAAGGTGCCATACCAAGCGGAAGATGGCAAGCAGGTCTACAACACCTGCAGGACCTTGGAACAGATGGAAATAAAGATAATACACTTCTGTGATATCCAGGAATCTGGCAGTGAAACATGGCCTAGTAGTACCATGTATCTCATGGTCCAAAGATCGCTTCCCACAGGTGCTGCTTGTTCCTTATCACCTCTGCCAAGCCCCCACACAACATTACAGCTCATTCTTCGCATCTCATATGTACCCATACCTCAGGGCACAAGTCCTGAAGGTGCAATGTAGAGTTGTAAACCATGTCACATTTTTCACAATCATAACACCTCACGTTATTTTATCATCAACCGAGATACATAATGCACAGGGTCTTACTGGCATCCAGCCTGGTATGAGAGTGTTGCCAACTCACCAGGGTTATCCTGGAGTCTCCAAGAACCAAAGGTTAATCTCCAGCACAACCTGCGAGATAAATCTTAGCAGCATGTTTTAAAGAAAAGGTGTGCTTTTAAAATGTGAAATGAATACTTTTGTTTGTTAGTAACAAGGATATTGCAAATGATAAAAATGCTGTTTGATTGGGTAGTGGTTGCCTGCAGGTTTAAAGCCATGCAATGAACCCTCCAGTAATACATCCAACCAGAGTTGTCAACTTTACTGCCACTTTCTAAGCCACCTTCAACTTCCAATCTTTGAAGACCACTTTATCTGTGAGTAAACCAATTGCCAGCTAGAAGATTGAATCCCAGCCTGGAGAGTCTGTTATGAAATGCTCTAGTAGTTGTGGGGCTGGGGGGCAGTAGGAGGGAATCGGGAGTCTGGGGGACTGGGGTTACCCTCTCCCCGCACCTACCTGGGTGTAATGCAGAGTCTGCATCACCTACCTCAGGTATAGGCTGGCAAATCTTCTGGAAATTGGTCTTACTCTCCAGCTCCCAAGAACAAGAAGAATTTTAGTAAAATGCTTCAAGAACCACATTAAAAGGGGAATAAAGGTAAAACAAGAGAGAAAATGATAAATGAAATTGGAACCCAAAGGGCAAAAAGCATTATTTTCCAAAATAGATCTTAGCAAAGGAAAACCAAAAAGGACTGGATAAATACAAAAATCCTGACCAAACGCAGGCAGCTATAACCTTTAGGAGGAGCACTTCCAATTGTGCTGAGCACCTGTGTAAGTAGACACAAGCCTTTGCATTGCTCCCACCAACCACAGAGATTGATGGGGCAAGGGGCACAGCCTTTGGTTACATATTATTGGAGGTTTAATGAGGCTGGAGTCTGAAGAAAACAGGCACAGTTCATTTAAAATATCAATCCTGGGCAAGCCCTCTTGCTCCGCAGTTCATCTCCATTGTCCTAGTGCATAGGAGTGGCATTTTGCACCCCATTATATTCTAAACATTTACAACTGCTTGCATTTATATGGCACATCTAACATAGTAAAACATCGCAAGGCATTTCACAGGAACCTTATAATGCAGCATTAGAAATTGAGCCTCATAAGGAGGCTTTAGGGTTGTACAATCAGGGACATAAGAGCTAGGCACAGGAGTAGACCATATGGCCCATTGAGCCTACTCCACTGTTCAGAACATTTATGGCTGATCTTGGGCTTGAACTCCACTTTCCTGCCCGCTGTCCATGTCACTTGATTCCCTGAGAGACCAAAAATCTATCTATCCCACCCTTAGCAAGAAAAGCTTGGTTAAAAAGGTTGGAGGCTCTTAAAAGTGGATAGAGGCCTAGGGAGGGCACTCCAAAGCTTGCGTATTGGTTTCTGAGACATGACCTGAATGGTGGAGTGATCAAGTTTGGGGATGCTCAATCATCTATATCATTGTGCCCAAGCATCTTGAAGCCTATGAGATATGGAAGTGTGCTAGATTTTAAATAGCGTAGGTAAGGTTAATCAAGACCACTACACTAAGTTGGACCAAGACATTAATAGAAAGGGCACAGGTTCAAAAAAAGGTTTGTGACAGATGTCAGGGAGAATTTTTTCAAAAAGTAGTCCACATTACCAAGTAGGGCAATAGGGGTTGAAAACTACAAACACATTAAGATTCAGTTAGATGATGCAGCAGGGGATATAATTTGGGTGATATAAAAACAGAAAGTGTTAGAAAAACTCAGCAGGACTGACAGCGTCTGCGCAGAAGCAGTTAACATTTCGAGTCCAATGTGACGCTTCTTCAGAACCCAGTTCCAAAGAAGAGTCATATGGACTCGAAACTTAACTGTTTCTCTATCTACAGATGCTGCCAGACCTGCTGAGTTTTTCTAGTACTTCCTGTTTTTATTTCAGATTTCCAGCATCCGCAGTATTTCCCTTTTATTTTAAGTGCATAATTTGGGTGGATGAGCTAAACACTAAACTGCTTTGTGTCATCTATTGTTATGGACCCTCATCTGTAAGCATCTTGTGATAAGAGTGAAACAACTTCACATACAGAAAAGCACTTTTTAAAGGCACTATGACTCTTCTGTATCACAAACTAAATTGGCATCAATATCATAAAAACAAGAAAAGAATATCACAGAATGACTACAGTGAAGATAGTTTCTTGTCACTTTCAATTTGATGCCTGACAAAGTTACTATAAACAAGAATTGTCAGGGGCTTTGCTCCAATTTGATGTGGTTTTTACAAAATCACCATGATGAGCTGTCTTGAACTGGAATTAGGATTAAGTAAATGGTGAATCTTTCACAGGCTAGTGCTAGGACTGTTTTATGGCAATGGAAGTCATACTGAATCAGTTTAGAAGAAACTTCTCGTAATCGGATGTGTAATATACCTTTAAGACGAATGCTGTAATGGAAGATCACATGATCTTGGTTTCCAATAGCAGAGTAGCGTGGGCTACCTCTGTGGTCAGTAGTCCTGAGTTAGAGTCTGAAGTGTAAGACAGCGTTTTGAGTTGTAAGCACACAAGTGTAGCTGCTGAGCTCCTTTAGTAAACAAACAGAATGTATTTCTTCTAAGAATGATCCACTGATCTTCTCTGTCTATGATACCAACTCTGTCACGCCAAAACAAGTGTGCAACCTGGATCCTTTAGCCCCAACAAACCAGGGCACAGGATCCAACAAAACTGTTAAGCATTTTGACTTGTTCCTGTGGAGTTGAAAAGTATTGTCTTACACAGTAATCGGTCGTGTTAAGAGGAGTCCTAGTGAATTGCTCCACTGCTTTGTGTCATTTGTGATGAGGTAAAACAAAGCTCATAGATCACAAAGTATAGAAGAGGGAGGCTGTTTGGAACATCTAATTCATCCTTCCATAGAAGTCCACAGACCCCCGCTGATCATGGCAACCAACTGCCTCTTCCCGTCATTCCACAGTTTTTGCTTCCACCACCGGACCATTCCTCTTTGTGTGAAGTAGTGCTGGAAATACAGACATGCACTCAATCCCACACACTCATGGAGCTCTGTCTTCACCAGCTACAAGTCCTGATAGGAAGAGCAGACAGGATAGCCAGCCTTTCAATCTATAATTCAATTCCACATGGCAGCTGATGCACACTGCTATTGACATGACAACATCCTTTCTGCAAATGTCTTTACTCATGATGCATGAGGTAACACCACTGACAGCAAACACGCAAATCGCGGGGTGCAGTCAAACACAGGCACGAATGAATCGTGCAAGTGAAATCACATGGATGCCTGAAGCAATAAAGCAAATGAGGGCCAGCAGCTCCAATCACAAAGTCAATAAAACACATAGAGAGGGAGTTGCTCTTTCACATGGAGAAATATAGGAAAACACAGCACTCTGAAGGAGCTGCAACTGTGTCTCATGAATAACCAACAAAGAAGGTGAAGTAATGCAATGTCATCCAAAGTGTAGAGCCAGTCTGAAATTTATGACACAGTGGCATTATGGTAATGTCACTGGACTAGTAATCCAGGGGCTCCAGGCTAGTGCTCTGGGGATGTGGGTTCAAATCCATGGCAACTGGTGGAATTTGACTTCAATTAATAAATCTGGAATGATAAAGCTAGCCTCAGTAATGGTGACCATGAAACTATTGCCAATTGTGGTCAAGACCCATCTGGTTCACTAATGAAGGAAATCTGCCATCCTTACCTGGTCTGGCCTATATGTGACTCCAGATCCACAGCAAATGGTTGACTCTTAACTGCCCTCCGAAATGGCCCAGCAAACTACCCAGCTCAAGGGCAATTCAGGATGGGCAACAAATGCTGGCCTTGCCAGTGGCGCCCACAGCCCATGAAATAAAATATCATGGGACATAGGTTTTTAGTCGGTGATGGAGGCAGGCGCAGCAATTTGCGCTGCTGCCCGGAGTGCCCCCAATGCGGGATGATGGTGGGGTGGGGTGGGGTGGGGTGGGGGTTGCAGCTACCTGCCTTTTACAACTGAGCTCATTAAAAGCCTATTAAGGTCTATTGTCAGAGGCCATCTGGAAAATTCCAGTCCCTAAAGGAATAGTGTAGCTGCCTGCAGCAGATCTGGGTGGAGTGGGTCTGTGCAACAGGCAGGCTTTGAGGCCCTTCCCGATTGCCTGCAGTTGCAGCCACAGGCTGCCCTGTGGTTTTCCCCCTCCCTCCCACAACAGAGGCCTGGGCTGCTAAAGACACGTTCTATTTTGGGCCATCTTGGAGGACCCTCTCTCTCGCTGACCTGTAAAGGCATCCTGCTGCTTCTTTAATGCTGGAGAGCTTCCTATTGGCCCTCCAGCTGCGAGACCCCGCCCACAGTCCTTAATTGGATGGCAAGCCCATCGTCTGGCCACTAACTGGTCAATTCGGGGAAAATCACAGCAGAGTGACTGTTCCCCACACAGTGCGGCCTTCTTACCCCCACTTGACCCTTACATCAAGGGAAAATTCTGCCAATGGTTTCTTGACATTCAAAATTATCAGCCTCAGAAGCAAGAACGCAACCAGTGCATTAGTTTGATTCAGTGGGTGGTATTTTATGCAGATGACAAAGATCTCGCCCACCGGCTACAGAGGTGACAAGAGGCCAGCATCGCATCCTTTCAAGAAGGCCAGCCGAGTTAAGTGCCAGTCAGACACTTAAGTGGACAGTGGTGGGCCCTGGCCGGAATCATGGACCCAGGGTGCGGAAATCCCCCTCCCCTGAGCGCTGCCAGCCAATCAGAGGCCACCAGCTGTGTGTGCCCACCAGGAAAGCAGAGGTTACTGCTGTTAATGTACCCACACAAGGCCCTTAACATCATAAAAAACAGGAGCTGGAATAGGCCATTCAGCCTATCGAGCCTGGTCCGTTATTCAATAAGACCATAGTTATCTGAATGTGACCTGAAGTCCACCTTCCTGCCCATTCCCCTTGTCAATCAAAAATTGCTCTCATTCAGCCTTGAATATATTCAGTGACTCAGTCTCCAGAGCTGGCTGCGGAATCAAATTCCAAAGACGAAGACTCTCGGAGAGAATAAATTCCTCCACATCTTGTCTTGAATGGGAGACCCCCTATTTTTAAACAGTGCCCCCTAGTTCTAGATTCTCCCATGAGGGGAGACATTCTCTCAACATCTACTCTGTCAAGTCCCCTCAGGATCTTACATGTTTCAATAAGATCACCTTTCATTCTTCTACACTCCAATGAGTGCTCAACCTTTCCTTGTAAGACAATCCCTTCATCCCAGGAATCAGCCGAGTGAACTTTCTTTAAACTGCTTCCAATGCAAGTACGTTCCTCTTTAAGTAAGGTGGCCAAGGCAGTACACAGTACTCTAGCTGCAGCATCACCAAGGCCCTGTACAGTTGCAGCAAGACTTTGCTACTTTTATACTCCATTCCCTAACAATTGCCAACATTCCATTTGTCTTCCTAATTACTTGCTGTAACCTGCAGACTAACGCGTTGTGATTCATGTGGCCCAAGATCACTGAGGGATCCGGGCTGCAGGTGAGTGATGGCAGGAGGGAGGTTGCGAGGGGGAGCGGGGGGGGGTCATGGGGGAAGGGTTTCAGCACAAGGGCAGGGGGATGGTTCCCAGTGGGGCCTCCCTTCCTGATGCTGAGTTCCTTGATCAGGCACTGAGTGCCTGACCACCGCTAAACCCACCCCCCCACCCACCACCCTCCGCTCCACTCTACTCTGGGAGTGCGCCAGTAACTCTGACAGGGTTTGCTTTACAGGTTTCATGTATAATGAGTTTCCAGCCCGCTGTTGGGTGATTTTCAAAAAGTCCAGGTCAGGTTGGAATGACAACCCAAATGTCAGTGGCAGGGATCCAAAAAAAGCTAATTGAGGAGCCTATGGAGGGGCCTCTCCTGTTCCAAATGGAATTTCCCAGTTGGCAGGCCAGCCTCCTGCACAGCCAAAGAGAGGAGGTAAAAGACCGAGGGTGGAGTGGGGTGGGGTGGCAGTGGGGGGCAGGGTGGGGGGGTGTAAACGGCACTCTAGTGAGCTTTTTAAACTGCTATCGCCACCATTTGGTGGCAGCCACAGGCCTTTCTGTGTGAGGGATCCACAGCTATGGCCCAAGATGGAGGCACCCTTTCTCTCCCCCTGCATAGATCAGCAGTTTCCAGCTCGGACGATGGGGCTGTTGATGCATCATTGCTGGGTAGCCTACTATTGGCCTTCCAGCCTTGGGAACCCACCCTGACTACTAATTGGCCAGCACTGAAAAACCACCTCAGGAGTTTGCACTCAATGCGGTGCAGGGTCATGCTCTGGAGGATCTCCTGATGTTGGGTACCTAGCCTGGGGTGCAATTACCTGAGGTAGTTCCTGTATCCATCGTGAAAGGATAACTCAGCTGATTTTTGGGTAGACTTTTGATCTACAAGGTACCTTGAGGTGGGTAGCATTACCAACTCACCCCTTAACAGAGTATCCTGGTATGGGTAAAATTACTGACCCACCTTTTGCCAGGGTATAGTGGTGTGAGTAGAAGTATAGGCACACCCTTCAATCTTTCAAATGCTGATGCTAACGGAGAAGGGATTGACTTGGGAGAGAGAGAGTTTCCTCTCCTTTGGTCAACAGTGGAGTCTTGCCAGTGAACATCCTGGTCTTGCCCATATTCGTAAAGCGTCTTTGGTAAAGACATGGATTATCTTCCCCACATACTTAGATAGGATTCACAGTTGATCTCAGAAAATCTAAGCTTTTAGGTAATTTTTAAGACAGGCCCATCGCTCACCCCTCTCTGTCCCTGTGTACTCAAATGATTTTTGAGCACCACCTGACTTTTTGCCTTGTTTTTAAATGGTGTTTGGGGGTGAGAGGAGATCACAATGAAGCTATATCTGCAACTGTTGCTCAGTGATCACCCTTGGGTTGATTTCTGGCCCTCCCTTGTTCGCTGTGGTGATTGTATTCTGACAACAGTACCGATACAAGAATGGTTAATGCCCCAAGCAGGTATTTGACAACAGTACTGGAACGCAGTCTACATGGTAAGGTCAGTAAGCTTCCTGTGGACATCCTAATTAGACAAATTGAGCAGAGGAATGTAGCTGGTGGCCTGAAGAGCTCAGAGTAACACCAGAGTGAAGAAAGGGTGGGGATGGGGCAGGGAGGATATTTCAGTTCAACGGCTCAGACAAAATTCTTTCTTCTCCATTCTGTTGTGACATTTCCGACTTGGGTGCACAATGCCCGACAGGGGACTATATGCTGTGGGCTGGAAGATAATAGAAAGATCCGGAAACCTCTATGTGGGAGAGGTCAGTTGTGCCGTGTTAATTATGCAATTAGTATGCCACCTCCGTTATTAACTGAATTAAATTTACCCATTAAGAAGCCAAAGAATTGTTCGACTGAATCCAGGAGGGGTGATAACCCTTTAATATTTGAAATGAAAGCTTTGTAAATCAGAGTGAGCCCTTTAACTGAGGGGCTAACCTGATGGGGCCAAGGAAATGAAAATTCTGTCCAACGAGATAAGAGGCAATAACTGCCAGTGAATGACAGTGATCAGATTGAAATGGAATGAAAAGACTGTCCATTGGAAAAGACAGTGACTTCAAGATTTAAAAACAGACCAAGTATGTCACACTTTTTGGAAGGCTGTGTTTGCTGGCATTGCAACTCCCAGGGGTGGATTCACCAGACGTGCAGTCGCAGTGCCTGTGACATCATCGCCAGCCACAGGTAGCTGCCTGCCTCAAAGAATGGGACAATCCATAATGTTGCGCGGTGCAAAGATATTTTAACGAGTGTGGCATCAATAAAATGTGGGGTTTTTTTCACCACGATTGCGTATTGCAGTTTTTACAGAATATTGAACCCCAGAACACCAGTTAAAAATCCTGGGATCGTGATTGCAATTTGCTTGCCATCCTGCTTGCTGTTTCACTGGCCATTCTGGTCTTGGCTCCTGACTCTCTCCCTCTCACTCACTGCCTTGCACTCTCGCTGCCTACAGGCAGCAAGTGGGGCTGAGAGCAAAGCAGAGAGTGGAGCAGTGAGTGCGATGGCAGGCAGGGTGCGCAAGTGGGTGGCAAGCATTCAGCAGGCACACAGTTCAAAGGGCACAAAACGATGGCATCAGCAGCACTGCGCACGCGCCTAGGGGCGGAGTGAGTGCCGACTTCCTGTTTTGGTGCAGTGGCAGGGGATACAGTGTTTGGGTCCTTTGGAATATGCCTACGTAAGTGTACAGCGTAGATGCTATTCCTAATGAAACATGAAGCATTAAACCGGCTATGTCCTTTCAGATGCTGATTGACCTGCTGTGCGTGTCCGGCACTCAGCCCATCGTGTCTGCACCGGTCAACAAAGCCAGTCAGCATTATTCTGTTTCACTGATCGGCAACCCCCATCCACCACCTCAAACGTTTACTCCCTCCACCACCAGCGCAAAGTGGCAACAGTGTGTACATCCACAAGATACACAGGGGCTATTTGCCAAGATTCCTTCATCAGCACCTTCCAAAGCCTGCACCCAAGAAGGGCGAGGGCAATAGGTGCATGGGAATGCCGCCTCTGCCAAGTCGCACACCATCCTGACTTGGAAACAGATTGCCATTCCTTCATCGTCACTGGGTCAAAACCCTGGAACAGCACTGCCGGAGTACCTACACCTGGTGGTGCACCACCACCACCATGTTAAGGGCATTAGGGATGGGCAACAAGTGCTGGCCTCGTTCACATCCCAAGGATGAATAAAAGGAACATAATTACTAAGGACAGACAGTTAATACTTTCTGCACTTCCTAGAGTTGTCAGTCTGACGTCCAAGGTCAGCCACTGTCATCCAATCAGAGAAAGAGGCCACTCAATCCCTTTATGCTAGCTCTGAAGATGCACTTACAGGCTGGGAGTTGAGCCAATCCACATAATGAACCAGCACCTTGGTGACCCGGCAGCAAACCAAACCGTGACCCAGATCAAAATAAAAACTCAGAAAGTACATAATCGGTTGCAGCAGAAATTAGAACAGATAAGTTCAAATTTTAGGTGAGGCCTTTCAACAGTTCTGGGAAATGGTCCTTGCTCAAGACAGTCGACTGAATTTTATTGTATTTTCTTGGCCTCCCAGAGGTGGGTTAGGGGGTGGAGGGTGGACGAATGAGAAAAATATGATCGACTTGCATCAGGCCAGCTCCATGTCATGTTCCCAGCCCCGTGCACTTTTCTTGTAGGTGGGCTCCCAGCACCAATAGTGACCTACCTGGCAGCAACAGGTAGCCAATATAGGCACTTAAAGGGGCATTTAGTCTCTGTGTGGAAACGGATTGCCAACATTCTGATGGCACACAGCCTACCCCACTGTGTCAAGAGGCCAGAAATTGAGCGGAGGCAGCTTCACAGTGAGAGAACAAGCTGAGCTGCCCAAACATTTTATCATCCTTTATATTATCTCTTTCTTTAGCCTGGTATCAATTTTGGTATGCTTATGCTTCTTTGAAACAAACCATATGAGGCCTTTTAAGTTGCCAGCATTAACTCTCAGGGCTCAAGCTGAAGGAAGACCATTGGAGCCATTTCATGTAGACTATGACTCCACTAATGTATCTGATGCAATGGCAGCCACTGGGCTCCTACTGAAGGCACCTCCATTGCACTGCTCAGCAGCAGCGCCCATGTGGCAAGGGCAGCTGGCGACCCTCCCTTGGGGCCACGCCGAACTGGCCTCCCAACTTGGATCCTAGCTGCTGCCCCAAATTGGACGGGGTTCCCATAGGTGGCTTCTTAATTGCCTGCCCCAGGACGATCCTGTTCCAGAATCGAGGCCACAGTCAGGATCACGGCTCATTCCGGGAGGATTCAACCCAGAGATCATGGGCTCAATTTTACCAGGTGCTGCGTTTCCTGTTCCACCCACCCACCACCACCCCACCCCCCCACCCCTGCAGTCTAAAATGTCAATTGGGAGCCCACCCACCAAAAAGCCAGCTGCCCTACAGCCCTTTTACACCTGAAGGGGCATTTATTGGCTCAGGGTAAGGCTGGGGAGAAAGTTCCGCCTTACAGACCTGATGGCCAACCTCACTGGCCGCCAGCTCTGTAGTCCCAGCAGCACCTGGTTCAAGGTTCAAGGGGTGGCTATTGCTGGGACTACGGGCAGTTCCCAAACAAGAGGAAGTTATGGAGCCAGAACTTCAAGGTAAGTCCAGGGTATCTGCAAGGCCTGACTGGCTGCCCCCTGGTAGCGAGGGGGCTGAGGGGCTGAGTTTGAGAGGTCAGGCAGGAGGGCGAAAGGAGCCAAGGGTATGATGTTGGGGGGGGGTGCCTCTGATGGGCAGAGGAGACACACCCAAAGGAGGTTTCTCCGCCCCACCACCAACCCCCTTCCGAAACCAGCTTACCCAGTCAAAGCTGCCAGGCTACATGCTTGGCATGGGCCTCCTCCTGCCATGGGTAAAATAGTGGTGGGGACGGGATTAAGCACTTATATGGCCAACAAATGGCCACTTAAAAGCCTCAAGAGACCCAAGGGCGGCCTGTGCCTCCAGCGACCCCCGCATAAAATGGGAGACAGTTCAGGGACAGGGAGGCCAAGCACTGCATTTTACAAGCGCCCCCCCCGCCCCCCCCTCGCCACACTGGTGTGGGAGCGTAAAATCCAGCCCCATGACTCACAGGGGGAAATTCAGCCCATCATTTCCCTTTCAGATGCTGACTGACCTGCTATGTTTCGGCACACGGCTGTTTTTATTTCAAATAGCGAACCCGCCTGACCAGTTCATCCTCTATTAAACAGGGGCCTTGAAGATGGTGGGAAGGGAGAGTCTGAGGACAGAGTTGAAGTTGGTGAAAGAGGTGAGCACGTGTCAACTGAGGGCACTTCATGTCAATGTGCTCCGGCTCAGGCCAGGGACTGAATTACTACCATTGTCAGTGCTCTCTTCATCTTCGATGAAGATAACGCTAAAGGGGAATACCTAATATCTGAAAGGGGAAGATAAAGGCAATCCCATAACAAATAGCAGAAAAGCAGATGTATGACAGCTGGTAGGGCCAGAATCTAAATTCTTAATTAATCGAATTATAACGACTCAACAAAGCTTTCACATACCTTCATTGTATCTTTAAATTCACTCCCACCTGTTTCCTTAGCACTCTCGGCACCTGACCTGCATATATATTGCTGACCATTGATGGGGATTAAGAAAAATATGGGATTAATGACATTCCCCCCATCACTACTGCCTCATTGAAATCTGTCTGCCTGCTTTAAATTGGGCATTTGCATCATTCACTGGAAATGAAAGCAGAAGATTGGGTAGGGATCCAACATGAAGGGTCCCTGTCCTCTAGCTCCCCCCTGTATAAA